>NC_141164.1:5403750-5751875 GCF_053477565.2 Lygodium microphyllum | reverse complement strand
AAATTCTGCAAAGGATGCTGGTTAGGGTAGATCGAGCACATACACTTGCGGATGCACAGGCAGCATCAGCATGTATGTAAGAAGATGTGGAGGAGGCCCTGTCTTTCCTTCCTACAATGCAAAACCCCTATGTTGCCCTGTGCTGCTGCTTCACCTGTTCTTCTTCTTCTCTCTGATTCTTCTTCCTTATTTCTATTTCTTCTTTTGGCAAATTGAGTAGTAGGTCAAGTGGCCATAGTTGTATTGAGGATGTGGTCATAAGGATCAGGAGGAGACCACCATCCTCACGGCCCCTTCCCAGGCGAGGCCAAGTCAAGGCCGCCATAGCCTCCTCCTGCTTCCGCTCCCTCTCCTTCTTCCTCTTCACAACACCAAGCACACATAATTCTCAATCAACTGATTAGCACAGTAACACAGAGTATGTCCATGTTCCTAATCGCGTCAGAAATCATGTTGGTTTCTGTGGGCACTCCGCGGTTCCAAATTTTGCTAGTGGGATCGAATCTGCTCGTGGCAAAATCTCATGGGTCATCGAATCATTTGAGTTTTCTAACTTAAACACCTCCCCTTCGAATCGCCAATCTCCATTCAATTATGCTCATGCTCTCTCTCTCTCTCTCTCTCTCTCTCTCTGTGTCTCTCTCGCAGCCTTCACCCAAGATCCTAGCACCTATATTTATTATTACGTGTTTATGCATCTGCTCATTCTAGCGCCTACACCTGTCTGAGGCAAAGGATTCGTCTATTGCTCATGATAAGACATATTGATGTTCCAATCGTCACTACAAGCTGTCCGCCCCGTTGCATATTGTCACCGCACAAAGACAACAACAGCTAGCATACAATCACCCTCAAGTTGTTGAGATTAGCTTCTTCCCCGGCTGCGCACCAAAAATGACAGCAATCCTCCCACGGCAAGAAATGAACATGAAACCAAGGTAGAAGCATGCAAAATCTATGCACATGGCTGAGCCATTAATCTCAAAACTGAAAAGAAACCATAAATCTTCCACTTAATAATGATCTGATTCGTTATCTTCATCATCTTCATCCATAGCTTCAACCATTATGCAAGAACAAAAGGGAAAAGAAGAATTCCTGCACAAAAGACAGAGGAGAGAGAAGAGAGAACTACTTTTTGCACCACCAAAAAAGAATGTGCAATTGGACAAGAAAGGGAAGGGAAAGAGGCACATAACCACTCGTGCACTCCACCCCACCTCTTCCCCAAAAAACACACCCCTTCGTATTTTTATTATTTCTTTGAAACTTTGATACATTTGATATCGTAAGACCTTTGGCCTTTAATTTTGAGTATTCCTACCCTTTACCAATGCATGCACGTAATACTTTTGTGTATACCATTTATTTATTATGGTGTGTGTGGATGTGGATGTGGCCCCCTCATATCTCTATCTCTTTTTGGTGATTTTGTAACAATGTACTTGTTATCTTTTTTACAAAAGATGAAATTGTGATATATGCATGGACATTTTTGTGCCTTGTTTTTATGCTTCTTTGGGTGTCATCAGTGAAGCTAAAGCACTGAAGCGGGATGATGGTAACAACGTAGCCCTGTTCATGTACGAAAATATTATCACCCGTTTTAGGAGTCCTCTCTAGTTGGTAAGTGACAGATGTACTCATTTCCTTAACAAAATCATGGAGGAGTTGACAGAGCTGTATAAGATATGCCATCGCAAGTCTACTCCTTATTATCCTAGAGCCAATGACCAAGTTGAAGTCACCAATCGCATCCTCTGCTCAATCCTGACAAGAATGATTGCCACACATCGTCGTGACTGGGACAATCAACTTACAGAGGCCCTCTGGGCATACAGAACCTCCCATAAGGTAGCTACAGGGGAGACCCCTTTCCAGTTAGTGTATGGTATAGAAGCCATCTTCCCTGTTGAGCTGGAATTGCCTTCTTTGCGAGTGGCAGTTAAAGAGCGCTTGGGGGATGATGAGTCACTGCAACGCCACCTCCTACACTTGGAATGTTTGGATGAGATACAACAAATGGCCCTACAGTGTATGGAAACCACTCAAGCGGGGCGCAAGGCCTATCATGATAGTTTAATCAAGCACAAGAAGGTCAAAGAAGGTGATCTTGTCCTGACCTATGATTCAAGATTTGGCAAGTTTCCTGGAAAGCTTCAACAATGGTGAATGGGCCTGTACAAGGTACTTGTTGTCAATCCTAATGGCTCTGTTCAGATGCAGACCATTGATGCCTCTGATGATCCTTTTCTGCTCAATGGCTATTGTCTGAAGAAGTACTTTCCTCCCTGGGGATCTTGATAATCATAGTTGACCTACCCTCTCCCTTTTGGGCATCGCACTGTCCTTCTCTTCTTGCTTTTGATAGCCCTTATGATTCTCCTCATTAGGTGGTCTCGTTCTATTAGCCCCTCACAAATACCTCTCCATCCGACCTTGTTCTCTTCTCGTCTGATCCAACAATGATGGCGAGGTTGGTCATGACACATGGTATTTCTACCATTCTCTTTCTTAGCGAAAAAAAAACAACAATGGAAAAAGAAAAAGAGAAAGAAAAAAAAACAAACAAAATTGTTATGGGAGAAAAGAAAGAAATTCCTTGTCATAACAGGCCTTGTTCCAAGAAAAGGTGGAAACACCCTTGGGTGGGAAGCTAACTATGGAAAAGGTGGTAACACCCCGCAGTTCAGGATAGATGACTCACCAACAGAACCTTTTCAACAAGAAATTTGAAGCCACCTTCTTTGGTGCACTGTCTCTGCAATATCAGTCCATCTGCCCTTCTTAACAGACGACCTTTCTTACAAATCATTGAAGTACGAGACTTGTAGGCTGCCTCCTTGTGTATGCCTCGTCTTCAATATCTTGATGACAACAACAATAGACACGATCTTCATCACCAACCCCTTGAGTGATGTGAGCTTTCATCCTAACAGGATGAGGACGTGAGTAAGGGCTGCCCTTTGTATCTTTCAACAGAGCATGAGACAGAGGGTGGGGTGAGTGACTAGTTTTTCCCTTCAAATCAAATGAGAGGTGAGATGTGTGAATGGAGTGTTGCACGCATGGGTTGGGCCTCTCAATGCCCAACGCATGATTTTTTTTTCTGTGCACTACACCATAAGGCTCCCTGGCCTTCCTTCTTGCACTGCATGTTGGCACCGGGCGGGATGCACAATTGCACCATCAAATGCACACAAGGCATACAACCCCTGCACAAGTGACGGTGAGGATTACATCAATGGGGTTCAAGAATGGGCTGCCCTCTGTATCTTTCAACAGAGAGTGAGATAGAGGGTGGGGTGAGTGTGACTAGTGTTTTTTCAATCAATTAATGAGGATTGAGGGACGTTATGACCATTGGAGTCAGGTATGTTTCTGTTTCCCTATGCACCCACGGGATGGGTCTCTGCCATCAACACGGCACACATCACTCTGTTCTGTACACTGCACTGCAAGGCTCCTTGGATTAAGATTTGAGAGGTGAAGGGCATTCAGCATATGCTCTCGATGTTTTATTGTTACATGAGCCAAGCATAGAAGTTCAGATTGTATTCTAGATTAGCATAGTAGTCCATGTCGAAAGGATGGATGCCTACTCGAGTGATGTAGGTGAGAATATTGTGAGGAAGTCATCAGAGTCTATTTGATTGGCAATGTGTAACTCCTCCTCAATCAGAATTCAATCTAAATATGTGTGGGTCAAGAGGTGCTCTTCTAAGGGTTAGTTTATGAATGGTGGTCAACACCCTATAGGAGGTTGGAGCTACATAAGTGGGGTCATAATCTGAGGTTTTGATGGCACGGCATTGCTCAACATTAGTCATGATTTGGTAGCCCTCTAGCTTCCATTCAAGCCCAAGAGCATAACATTTTCTCAAGAAAGAGGAGTCGTTGTTAGCAAGCCATTTCAACTCCTCCATTTCTTGGTCGATGGCAAGGACTGTGCTCTTGTCATAACACATAACAAGGTATTATTTTCGTGCGTGTTCTCAGGATATCTTGGTGGCAATTAATTCCTCAACTTCCTAGCGAGCCTTAACAAATACAAATTTGGATTCCTCCCATGAACAAGGCAACATATCTACCTCTATTGCTAAAGGCTCATCCAAAAGACGTAAGTCTAGTTGATCATAAGTTTTAGCAAGTGTGGTAAATGTGGCATCCAAATGTCGAAGGTAGACAACCAATTCATCCCCCATATTTTTAGCAAAGTCTGTGGCCAAAGTGAGAATCGATCTTCGTTCATAAGAGGGTCTAAGGCTTGCAGGTGGTTAGGGTTAAGGCTTGCAGGTGGTTAGCTGATGGTTGCGGCTTTGATTGTTCTTGATGGCATAGTTGAGTCCTTGGTGCACTCGGCTTGGCTTGTGATGTGGATGTCGAGCTATTAGATGTTGGTGAGGTTTTAGGGACACTAGCATGACTAGGTTGAGGCAGTGTGTGAGTAGCAAGCTATGGGTTTGGTCGATAGACTTGTTTAGTCTGTGCTGGCTTATACATTTGAGGCTCTATGGGCTTTGCAGCTTGAGTCATTTGTGCCATTGGGGCATTTTCTGTCACGTAGCTTTGTGTGGTCAAGGTTGTGAGTTGCATTTGAGTAGTGCCCTTAGCCATCTTGGCTTTAGGTACCCATACCCAAGCATTACCCTTGTAATAGCCTTGTGCTTGCAATAAGTTATTGGAGATGCATTGTTGCTTGATCATTTGTCGATGCCTATAGTTCCTTCTTGCCTCCTAGGTTTCGAATACGAGTTTCTAGCCTTGTGAGGTCATGATTCTGCGCTTCTAGGCGGCGGCCCTTGATGTTTAGGCATCCATTTGAGTAGTGGTTCCTAGGCCTTAGCTCCGATTTTTGTAGTTTGTTGGCATTGAGGTCTGCCTAGATGTTTAGGCATCCATTTGAGTAGTGGTTCCTAGGCCTTAGCTCTGATTTTTGTAGGTTGTTGGCATTGAGGTTTGGCGGGTTGTGACTTGTCACAACCCCCGTCCTTAGGCTTTATGGTGGGTTTCTCTACTGGTGGCTTGGCAAGCTTTGATGGAGCCGTGTTGCCCTTGCTGAAAGCTATGACTATACATATGTTGCTGATGGCTAAATGAATGTGCTGTGACTGGTAGTCAACATTACAAAGTGTCTACTTTTTAAATGCATGTCCTAACATCGATTCCATACTTGCATCCTTCACATTCAGCAACACACGAAAGATCATTGGTATGCTTTCCGACGATAGAGACTACAACCTTGCACTTTCCCAGAAGTGCATATGATTAACCCCCATATGGACTGAGTGTGTAGTAGTGGGCTGTAACTGTGGTCTTCCAATTTGAACCTAATGATCATGAGGCAAGATATTAAAATCAGGAGAAGACCCAAGGACATAGAAGGGTGATCAAATTCCCAAAGGTAAGGCCAAGCGAAGAACGCAGCTAAAAGGACATACGCTATCGTGGAGGTAGATCTATCTAGCCTTATCAACTTGATCGACAACTTAGCAGAACAAGAAGCTTTGGACATGGAAGAGGGAAGCTCAGGCCATAGAAGCAACAAAGAGCTGGACCTAGGCGATTTTCTTGAGGCCGTTCAACAATTAGTGAACAAATACGATGCTCAAATCCAGCAAGAACACCGAGATAGACCTGTAGAGGACATCGTAGCAGATCTTGAGGAAGAGAGGAAGCTGGCACGCAAGGATCTCCAAGGCCTAGCCGCGTACAACTAGGATCAGCAAACTAGGAGCTTGCGCCAGAGCATGGAGATGCGAGAGATCCATAGAGTGCTAGCCCTAGCACGCAGAAATCGATCGGAGAGTGAGAGAGCACTAGAGGGAGACCTCACACTGAGTAAGCTTCTGACAAAGTGACTACTAGATAACATGGCAGTAGAGTGAAGGGCTACAACATTAGCAACATCATTGCTAGCAGGGTTAGGGGTTAGCCAAGACTCTAAGAGCCAATAAAAAATTCCTATGGTGGCAAAGCAGCTGGACAAATACCAAGCAAACGATGACCCGTATAGCTTTGTGGAACAATTTGAGCCGGTCTACAAGGCCAACGGCCTTACCGATCCTACTTAACGCTCCCAAGATTTCGAATTGTGCTTGCCTCCAACTCTTGGACGCTACTTTCATGACATTGGCTAAAAGCTACGATCGACTAGACTTAGCCCTCTTGGAAGAACCTATAGCAACGCAAGTACGAGCAGTCCCTTGCTCTTGGGAGGAGTCAAAATTTGTATTCGTTAAGGCTTTCGAAGCAACTGAGGAGTTAATTACAACTGAGATATCTAACGAACAAGTAATCAAATAGCGTCTCATTACGTTGTATAGCAAGAACATGATCATGGCCATAAACAAAGAAATCGAGAAGTTGAAATAACTTCCTGACAACAACTCCTTTTTGCAGAAATGTACGCTCTACGATTGCAATGGGAGCTAGAGGAATGCCAAATAATGACCAACACTGAACAACAAAGTGCAATCAAGGCATCGGAATATGACCCAACCTATGTAGCTCCAACTTCCTATACAGTGTTGACTTCCATTCATAAACGACCTTTGGAAGAACACATTAAGGAACATCCTTATTTAGATTGTATCCTCACCAAGGAAGAGCTGCACATCGCTAGCTGCATGGACTCCGGTCACTTCTTGCTTGATGTCCTCACTTATATTACGCATGCCGGTATACGCCCTTTAGACATGGATAGCTATGCTACTTTAGAATACAACCCTAATTTCTATGCTTGGCTCATTCGATAGTAAAACACTAAGATTATGTGTTGCAAACCCTTCATCCACTAAACATTTAATCCTAGGAAGCATTCTTCTCAATTCAAAACAGGGGGACCTCAATGGGGTATGATGAATCAAACCAAACACATAAGGAGAACAGTAAAGGAAAAGCATACATGGGGGGACCTCAATGGTAGGATGAAGCAGCTTGTGATTGAGGAATTGAAAATAAAATTTGAAATCGATAGACTGCTTGGAGGAAAAAGTCTAATTTTGTACTAAAAACAATTTAATCTGCCAAGCATGAATTTTTTTCTTTCAGAAAGTGACTATTTGGAAAAGCGGTAATGGCAAACCATAGCTTATGACAAGAGCTGAAGATGTCACAGCAAGACCGAGCCCATCGCCTACCTTCACAAAAGAGGAAAGAGTGAAGTACAACCTCTCCCTTGAGAACTAGGCATATCAGCTCAGGTTTAGGAGCATCCACAACATCGAAGGGGTAGTGACCAGTGAGGAAGTCATTAGGAGGATCATGGACTAGTTCAACCTCACCATGTACATCGAAAAGTTCAGACAACACGAAGTGTGTGGAATTCTTGAGGACATACGACCTCGATAAGGAGAGTGGGACAGTGTCCTAGGCAAGTAGAGAAGGAATCAAGCAAGTGCAAGACCCGCTCAGCAAGGCCTTAGTAGAAAAGGCATTGGGATTGGAACCAAAGGTGGAGAAGAGGCATAAAAGAAAAGAGATATCTATGCCATGCTAGGGATGAGGAAGGAAAGTGCAAGACCCACTCAACAAGGCCTTAGTTGAAAAGGCATTGGGATTGGAACCAAAGGTGGAGAAGAGGCATAAAAGAGATATCTATGCCATGCTAGGGATGAGGAAGGAAAGTGCCTTAATGAATGATGGTATAAGCATCCAGGACATTCCCAATGCAAGGGTCAGGCTACAAGACAAGGTGATCCACTCCCTCTTCTCCAACCTAAGATACAATTTGCTCATGCATAGGATCAACATGCCCGTGCTGGAGAGCATG
This sequence comes from Lygodium microphyllum, assembly GCF_053477565.2. Taxonomy (NCBI): domain Eukaryota; kingdom Viridiplantae; phylum Streptophyta; class Polypodiopsida; order Schizaeales; family Lygodiaceae; genus Lygodium; species Lygodium microphyllum. The sequence goes on along the minus strand of NC_141164.1, from coordinate 5,744,101 downwards.
GCCGCTCATTCACTGCATGAAGTGGATTGGAATGGTTACGTTAGGAAAACAATAAATCAATCAGCCAAGACACTAGCCCTTGGAAGCACACCCGTGGGAGGAGAATCCCCAGCCTTGAAGGGAACCAACAGGAAGAAGCCCTCAACCAAGGCCTCATTCATAGGGTATGGAGGGGTCTTGACCGCCCTTATCCAAGAAGCGATAAAAGAGGTGCAAGACAGAGAAGAGGGATCAGATGAAATGCCTGAGAGGTCACCTTCTCGTCATGACAAAGAACAATCAAGTGAGAGGATGGTTAATGAAGAAGAGGGAGAGCAAGAAGCTCAATCCAGCAAGGGGGAAGGTGAAGACGCCTAAGAAGAAGCAATAGAGAAGAAGAAAGAGGAAGAGAGGAAGAGAAAGGAGGAAGCAGACCTACTAAAAGCCAAGGCTAAGTCAAAAAGAGCGGAGGAAGAGAGGAGGAGAAAAGCCATCGAACAAGAGGAGGAGTTGAGAAGAAAAGAAGAGGAGGACTTGGCACAAGCTATGCACATGTCCATAGAGTAGCAGTGCAGGCAAGAGGAACTAGCAGCAATGAGCCCGCCAAGGTAGGAAAGTTGGGAACCAATGGCCAAGCATCAAAAGACTTACCTCCACCCATCCCAGAAGGAAAGGGCAAGGCCACACTCCACCTAACCCTGCCTACCCTCTTACCAAATACCCAACCATCGAAGCAACACCAAGCACTCCAACCACAATGGACTCCAGCAACCTCATGGCATGGGTGCAATTCTTGGTCGATAAGGCACATACCCCAATGCCCACCTCCAGTTCAAGAACCCCAATGATAATAATGAAAAGATCGACAGTACGAATGTTGAATCTCAACAAGGGTCTAAGCGACCAAGAATAGGTACTACTACCACGAGGCTGCAACCCACTAACCAAGATGAACATGTCAGGGAGCTTTGCGCCCAATTGGAAAGGGCAAAGGAGGAGAAGAGAGCAACAGTAGCAAAGTTGGAGATAGAAAGGGAGATGTCAAATGCCTTCCAGCTAGAAAAGACCCACCAAGTGGCCTTGCAACAAAAATAAATCCATGTGCTAAAAGCATATCTGAGGGCCAAGGAGGACGAAGAAGAATAGTGGCTAAAAAGACTGGAGGAAGAGAACCAGGAGCTAGTTGCAATGAAAAGGAACTACAAACTCCCGGTTCTATAGCAGATGGAGCTTGAAACAGAGATGAGAAAACTCCAAGATATCATGGAAGAGATCGCCGCATTGGAAGCAAAGAGAGCACATGAACAAGAGGAATGAAAAAAAGAGAGGGAAGAAGCAAAGTGTGGAATGCAAAGACAAAGGGAAGAACAAGCAATACTAGAAAAGGAGATTGGGCACCTGACACAAGAAAATGAGGAACTTGTACAAAAATGGAAAGTGCAGGAGCCGGTGATAGTGGTCCTGTCACAAAAGCAAAGCGAGGGCTTGGAAGAGATGAAAAAGAAGGCAAGGGAATGGGAGGCCAAGAGCGAGAAGGACTTAGTGAGCCGCTTGGCCCTTGCAGAGGGAAGCCAAACACTAGCAAAAAGCAGGGCAGGGATCGATCAAGCTAGTCTTGAAGTCCAACAACATGCCTTCCTCAACACGATCTTAGACATCACACTCTCTGAGGAGGAGGAGGCAATTGAGGTGCTTAAAAGGAAACTAGAAATAGCACATAAGGTGATCAAACAAGGGTTGTGCTCCTAGGTCCAAGATGCAAGTCTCAACCTGATCGGGAAAGATCAATGAGAGAATCTATTGGGAGCATGCTTAACGCCAGAGGAGATTGACGCATTGGAACTCCAAAAATAACAACCCCAAGAGGCAAGAGCATGGCCAAGCCATGAAGGAACACAATGAGATGAGGAGTGGATTCCACCACCTCCCTCACTTTAGAGTCCCCTCAAGAACAAGATGCCACATTAGAAAGGAAGGCAAAAGTGAAAAAGAAGAGGGCCAGAATGTTGGATCAAGCACGCAAAAGAGCTCAAGTGCAATCGCTTGCAGTTCCACAGCCACCCATCCCACTAAAAAGGGACTGCTTACCTATGAACTAGAATATGGAGCTATCAGTGTGGGAGAAGTGGGAAAATTGTTGCCAACCCTTTGATTTCACCTTCCGATACCAGCGGCCTTGAGCAAAGTACTATCCACTGAAGCGGTAACAAAAGTAATCACCATGGGAAGAAGGCTTGTGGCTCATTGAAAGAGAGAAAAATCCAACAGATTAGGAGACAAAATCCCAAGATTACTAGGAAAACAAGGTTGAGGAGGTACCCCACATGGTGAAAGGCTACAAATCCCAACCTAAGTGGAGGAGAAGAGTCTGGAACGGTAACGTGGACGCGTGGATGTCATTTTGTGGCTCCTTACCCTTTGAACAAAATGAGCTGACCTATCTACCATATCCTCAGTGGGTGGGAATAGATTTTGACCCTGACATCCATGATCGATACGACTTCCTAAAGATCTACAACATCAATGCCACAAACCTAGAGGAAGCGCTCACCTTCTCAGACCAAGATCTATGAGACTCCATGGCTCATTTTCTGATGGAATTCTCCTCTTGCCCAGACCCTGCCTTTGTAACGACATGTAATTATATTAGATTACTTATGAATCTCCTCAGGAAACCCCTCGTACCAGTAGAGTACCATCTTCTACCGCTCTTTTTTGACATTAATGCAGGAATATATGGATGCGCCATGACTCAGCTAATGTTGCATGATGCTTTACTTCCATCCTTTTGCATGGCCCTCCTTGAGGACATGAACGACGGCCAATTCACCAATTGTAGCCATCCATTTTTGTCCACCACCCCACTCCATGTTAGAATAGGCCAAAAAGGGTATATTCTTAGTAGGCACTTCCTTAGTAAATCATTAAAGCCCCCAACCTCCCCATTCCACGCTCAAGAATCCCAAGAATAAATCCTCTATCTTATACTACCTCACCAAGAAACCATTTATTCACAAAAAAAGGAAGAAGAAAAAACCAAAAAATAGAAAAATATAAAAAAGAGCAAAGAAAAAGAAATGGGAAGAAACACCATGCAAAAACTGCAAATTGCACATAACTCCTAGTCACTACACCTAGGGGTTCTCAAGTTAGGTACTCCAGTGGCCTCGGTCGGCCGACTTCATCCCTAAACCCCTAGCCTCATTTTTATTTTCCACTTCACTCTTAGGGCACATCAAGGGTAGGACACACCTAGGGAGGTAACACTCGCCTATGGTTAGACCTGTCACTCTAAGCCCTCTGCACCACACCTTTATGCGCAAACTGGGTCCTCAAGAGTGGGACACCACCGAGGGCTTGTCCGAGGTTAGGAGACCCATCTCCTAGTTCCACAAGCATGGGCACCACACACTCCAAGGTCAGGCAGAAACATCCTCAGGTAGTGCACCTTCTTTTCTTTCCAGGTACAAAAAAGACCCTAACCACCAACTCCAAAGGCCCCATCATCCATGCAATGCACTCCCCATCTTATGCAACATGTCACCATGCAGGCACAACAAAAAAAGGAGCGGACGTAATAGCCCTCGTCAAAAAGTGAATGAAGAAGCTCATTTGGAGCAACACAGGAGAAGGCAGCCAGGGAGGGCCAAACGACAAATCTGTCGAACTTTATCTTCAATTTCAAAGGCATAAATCCCTCTAGCACACCTTCCACAAGGGCTTGTATAAGGGCCTTCAGTTCCATAAATCCCTCCAACACCAGGGCTCATTCCAAACACAATGGCCTTTCAGTTCCATAAATCCCTCCAACACCAGGGCTCATGTCCAACTCAAGGGCCTTCCAATTCCATAAATCCCTCCAACACACTTTTCAATAGGGCTTGTATACACACTCAAAAAGCCACATGGCTACCCCAGCAACACCATTCGACTCACCACCCAGCGGTGCCATGGGACTAGCACTCAACTAGGAGGGGGTAATGTTTACTACAAAGGAAAGCAAAGGAAGCGAAAAACAAGGCATCAAGAGGAAAAGTGCAAGGTGGAAAAAAGGAAAAGACACCCTACAAGAGAGTGGGCCCGGGAGAAATCTACAAGCATGGGAACAACCATCAAGAGTACAAGATGCAACCATGGAAGCCACAAGAAGCCAAAAGTAAGAAGGCACACCTTTAAATATAAAGGCGCATCCAAAACCTATGTAAAAGAGTGCCAGGCTCTCACCCGTGCAAATTGTAAAGGTACATGGGCAATAGGAAGGAAGCTAGGAAGATAGGAGAACAATGGAAAAAAGGGCCTAGGCCATGGCCAGCCATGTAAAAAGGAGATGACCACCCAAGGAGAAAACCTCTGTAAAAGAGTGCCGGGCTCTCGTGCAATTTGTAAAGTAGATGGGCGGTAGGAAGGAAGCTAGGAAGATAGGAGAACAATGGAAAAAATGGCCCTGGCCATGTAAAAAGGGGATGACCGCCCAACAGAAAGAGGGTTTTGTATATAAATTTTAAAAAGTGAATGAGAACTCATTCTTTGGTGTGTGGCAAAGTGGACTCTTCTTCTTCTCTTCTTCTCTTCTTCTCTTCTCTTCTCTTCTCTTGCTTGCTTGTGAGTGTTTGAGGGAGGGAGTGAGAGTAAGTGAGGGAGAGTGTGTGTGAGGGTGAGAGATCTTGGAGGTGAAGCCCTCCGCCATCTCTTCTTCTTCTCTTCTCTTCTCTCGTCTCGCCCATGGTTATGGAGGATGGAACTTGAAGAAAGAGGCTTGAGGATTCTTGAGCGGGCATCATGAATCGTGGAGATATCGGAGTGCTTAAGAGAGGAAGCAACTCAATCGAGCATTAAGGTAAGCTCACTACACTCGTAGAGGGGGATAGCATGTCGACTATGTGAGAGGTAGCCATTAGTGCTCGCTTGAAACGCTTGAATAATAAGCGGTCCATGGGTCTTGGCGGCTGAGTGTGAGCTCGCCTCTACACTTTATATATATGTAAGGCTCAAGAGACCTTTATTTTAATGCCTACAAAAGGAAAGAAAGTCCTACTTCTCTTTGACTTGCAAAAGGATGTTTAAATTATGAATGGCATTTACAACTTGCGGACCTGCTAAAATATGCCACCACTTACAAAATATGACATTAAACATTCTACAAAGATGTGCATGCCATGAATTTTGGATAAAATGAAATATTTTGTTGATTAAGAACCACATTCTTTTAGCCTTTTTGGTGACAAAATTGGAGGCTATCATTCCTCCCATGAACAAAGGTGAAGCGTCCTCGCAAACCAAAGAAGAGCATTAAACTCCATCATCAATGTGAACTACTAAATACCCATCATCTTTATCTCACTGACTTTACTCTTTCATTTTATCTTTTTCCATCTCTAAACTCCATCACCACTTTTCTTCTCTTCTTCCATCTATTACTCTTAATACCCCACCATTGACCATGGAATTTTCAACTCATCAATGAAACACAAGGATACCCACTTCTCACCCATGAAAAAAAATGACAACTCTACCTTCAACACCAAATGTAAACCCATCATTAGAATATACATTTGTGTGTACCCTCAACTTAAGATCTTTGACTTGAAGACCTCCACCCACATCATCCATATGCAAATCAAAAGAGGAAGAGGTTTTATTGTCGATGAGAAGGATTAAAACGGGGACTCTTAAGCTTTATTTGCAATCCCACATGTATGAAAGCTTGTGGGGCTAATTTGCAAAGAGATGAGCCTTTGCATTGTTTGTATCTTGCAAGTCTTTAGATTAAAAGGAAGAAAACCTAAATGTTATCTTCCACAGATAAAGATATAATGTTTTTTTCTTTAAAAACATGTGGTGGATAGGTGTAGTCCCTTCTTCCTTCTCTCAGATGAGATTGCCAATGATTGTTGAGTAAATGTCAATCTCCCCCTCATTTCATAACCTAGATCTCAACTGAATTCATTTGGCACCATGAAGCAAAACAGGATGAAGGAGGTGCATATATTGTTGATGTTGTCTTCTTCTTCTTTGATAAAATTGCCGCTTGCTGCTAAATCTTCTTCCCCTTCAAGCACAAAACCTAGGTGACTTCTTCTACTTTTTCTTCACCTTCTTTGTCTTCATCTTCGTTCTCCATCTTCAATACATCTGCATTTGTTTATTTTCTCCTAAGCAACATTGAGGTTGAATTCACTCTCCCTGTTGAAGCCCCTTTTCTTGGAAAATGATGTGTTTTGCGATTGCATCTCTTCAACAAGCACCATGTTTTCCTTCACAAAAAACATTCAGAGTGGAAAAAATGCCTCACAGAATGTGATATTTGAGAAATCATAAGCCTCCTTCACATGGTATTACAACAACCTTTATATGTGGCCTGATTGCAACCTCATTTATCTTGATAATACACTCTCACACCATAGAAAATTCAACCTCCTCTCTAACGAAATCAGCACACACAAAATCTCTCAATCATACATGCAACCTTCATCATTCGGTGGTTCGCCCTCGTCTTCTTCTCCTTCTCCATCTTTCATTGCAACAGCCATGACTTCCTCCCGTCCCAACAATAGAACCAAGAATGCAGCCTACCAGAGGACACTCAAAAACAAGCACAAGTCACCCAAAAGCACCTAAGGGAGGACACATAGGAAGTGTAAAAGCCATGGAAATTGCAACAAGAAGACACAGAGATAGAGTGAAAAGAGAAGTGCTTTGCTCCCAAGAGGAAGAAGAATACAAGATGCAAGAAGACATACAACTCCCTCCAAAAGAGAAGAGCCATGCACTTCCTACAACCACTTTTTCCTATGAAGCCCCAAAAACAACCACTTCAATTTATTCATAGACTAAGGTTTGTACATTACTTCATATGTAAGGCTCAAGAGACCTTTATTTTAATGCCTACAAAAGGAAAGAAAGTCCTACTTCTCTTTGACTTGCAAAAGGATGTTTAAATTGTGAATAGCATTTACAACTTGTGGACCTGCTAAAATATGCCACCACTTACAAAATATGACATTAAACATTCTACAAAGATGTGTATGCCATAAATTTTGGATAAAAGGAAATATTTTGTCGATGAAGAACCACATTCTTTTAACCTTTTTTGGTGACAAAATTGGAGGCTATCAAGACCGACATAAAAGCTAGATGAATCGAAGGTCCGACATCATTGCAAGTGTGAATCTACCCGATTTAATCAACCTCATTGACACCCTAGTGGAACAAGAGACCATAGATATAGCAGAGACCAGCATGAACTACAGGCGCAATGAAGAGCTCGATATGGAGGATTCCCTGATGAAATCCAACAAATGGTAAGCAAGTACGACTTGCAAACCTGAATGGACCACCATGGTAGGCCATCCAAGGATATCATAGCAGACCTTGAAGAGAAGAGGAAACTAGTGCTGGAAGCTTTGCATGGCATAGTGGCATACAATCAAGAACAACAAGCTAGAAGTTTACGATAGAATGTAGAAATGTGAGAGATCCAACGAGTGTTAGCCTTAGCAAATAGAAATTGAGCAAGACCTCACATAGAGAGAGAGGGGGTGCTAGAAGGAGGCCGTAACATTGAGCGAGCTTCTCATGAAGTGACTATTAGATAACACATCTGCAAAGTAGAGCATAGCAACACTTGTGACCGCATTACTCACAGGGCTAGGAGTCAACCAGGGCTCTGAGAGCCAGTCAAAAATCCCTATTATTGCCCAATAGCTAAACGAACGACAATCCATACAACTTTGTAGAGCAATTTGAATAGGTCTATGAGGCCAATGGCCTCACTGATCTCGCTCAGCACTTGCAAGCTTTCGGCCTGTGCCTAGGCAATAAGGGTAGGACCTGATACACGAGCTTAGACACTGCAAAGTGCAATGAGTTCAATAGCCTATTCTCAAAGTCTAGGTACTCGAACAATTTGATAGTGTGATTGATGAACATAAAGCAGAAAGACAAGGATGACATACGAGACCACATTACCCACGTGCAGAGTCTCTTTAAGAGAATCCTGACACCGAACAACCCATGAAAAGGGTAGTGTCCACGGTCTTTATCAACGGGATATGAAGTGAGAAACTCTACAAGGCCTTGGTAGGCAACTCAAGCTTGCAAAGAGATGAGTTGAATAGGGTCTTTAAAGAGGCCATTCAAGTGGAAAATCAGCTCAAGGAGAGGATCTCCAAGAACTTGAATCGAGATGAGGCTAGCTCTAGATCCTCAGAAAGGGTAACCACATCCAGTGAACTTGAATCGAGATGAGGCTAGCTCTAGATCCTCAAAAAGGGTAACCACATCCAGCGAATAGTCAGTCCCAAGTAGCTAGGATAAGGGAAAGAGTATTGACTAGAGCCAAGAGCTAGCAGAAATGAAGATGGAGCTAGCAAGACTATAGGGGATGAGGAGAAGACCTATGCACCCACACTTCCAATGCATGTATTGTGGTGAAAACCACCTGGCTGCTAAGTGTGAGGACCCTAGGTCTTGGCCACGCACCAATTGTGGTAGGTTCAACCATGATGCCATGCATTGTAGACTACCAAGGAGACTCCCATACTCACAACCTTACAACCGGCCTTACCTAGGGAATAGGCCACCAAATTGCTTTAGGAGGGGAGCCCCATTGGCTCTCCCGGCACCTAATGATGCTAAACCAGCCATTCCTAGGATGGAGATAAACCTCACAGGCATACCCCGACCACTTAGACCTTTTGTAACCCATCCATCAAGCGACACTCTAGTCCACTATGTGGAGGAGCCGAATGACAATGAGCCCTATGTGAACCCTTACATCTCGTACAATGAAGAGGGCAATCCAATCCTCATGGATTATTGACCAATACTAGTGGTGATGCTGGGTAGAGGTAGAGGCAAAGGCTTAGGAGGGCAGACCCAAGAGCTAGACTTGCAGTCACCCAAGACACATCTCCTCACGCTGCCCTAAAAGGGAACAAGCCAATTGAGACAAGGCTGATCTTAGATGCTCTTAGATATGTGGAATCATGCATCTCTTTGCCAATTGCCCTAGATAAAAGCCATCCACTAGCTCGACAGTCATGTCATCAGTCCCATTGCGGTTGTTTGGCGAAACACTCGATGGTGAGGCCACGTCCATCCCGTTGCATGTCATGACCCGAGTGCAAAAAAAGCAAGCCGGCATATCAATACCATGGCCTATCAGCTTAGACATAGCCTCAATCAAAAAGAAAAGCCTTAGGTGAAGAAAAAAGAAAACCGACATAAAGGTCACACTCAAAACTAAGAGTGCCACAATACTGCCTATTGGAAAGGTCACAGACACAAAGGCAGAGACATCCGCTCCAAAGACCACTGAGAAGGTGAGTGCTAAGGTAGGGAAGTACCCCAATCCAAAGCACCAACTAGAAGCCATAGAAAAAGTAAAGGAGTGGGTGAAAGAAGCCCAAGAGCACCAAAAGGACATTAAGCCCAACTTGGAGGACGAGATCAATGATCTCTCAAGCATAAGCACACCAGTTTGGCCTCCAAAATTGAGAGATGCAACTGCACCACAAGTAGTGCCACTTAGATGGATTTTAAATGCTACAGGCCAGCAAACCAGTCAAGGCCATCAGCCAAGAAGCGTAGGACTAGAAGAAAGGCAAGCATCTAGCAATCTTTTTACAATGCTAGTGACTACCCCAGTGACTCTAAGCTTAGGAGATCTGCTTAGGCAACATCCAACGCTATGGCAAGAACTGAAGCAGTGGATAGAAGGATCAATAGAGCATGTTGCAGTCTTATCAGTCCTAGCTCTAGGTGATACCAAGAGAAAGGGAATTGTGGACATGGGGGAAGGAGTCAATGTGCTTAGCCAAGCTCGAGATAACCCGCTTGTCGAGAATGCTAGATTCAATGTCACATTGGCTAATGGAATGAAAATAAAGCCATTCGGAGTATTGAAGAATTGGCCATTGAAAATCGCGGAAGTCTAGTTCTCCGTAGACTTCATAGTCATGAAAGGAGTGGACTATGACATCCTATTAGGTCGACCCTAGATGCACAATGCATGATTCATAGAAGACTAGGGCAATGGTCTAATCTTCCTAGGCAATCGAATGGAAGCAATAAGGGTAGAGATGGATACTTGGAATACTATGCCAGTCGACTTAAATGCAATCTCAGCCATGTTGAAGGGTGATGCGCAAGTAGAAAATCGTATTGGCCACTCACCAAGTATATCCCTTGTCCTGAGGATGAGCAAGATTGGATTCACATGCTAGCCACAATCAATCTACCATTCTCAGATAATGAGGAGTATGAGCAAGTCACTAAGGCAATTGGTGAGCCTAGTGATAGGCTCTTAGTACTAGACATGATGACTAGGATCTCGCATAGACAACCCAACCCTATCAATGTACGAGTGGCCACTATCACATAAATTAAAGATGAAGATGAGAAAACCCTGGCTTTGGCTCACTTGCACATGACTATCACTACTAAGAAAACACATACATTTGATGCATTGATCAACGAGTTGTAAAAGAGCGCCAGGCTCCCTCTTGTGCAAATGTAAGGGTAGATGAGCGGTAGAAAGGAAGCTAGGAAGATAGGAGGACAATAGGAAAGAGGGCCTGGTCATGTAAGAAAGGGGATGATTGCCCAAAAGGGATAAGGGTTTTGTATATAAACTCAAAAAGTGAATGAGAAGCTCATTCTTTGGTGTGTGGCTAAAGTGAACTCTTCTTCTTTTCTTCTTCTCTTCTTCTTGCTTGCTTGTGTGTGCTTACTTTCTTGCTTGAGAGAGGGAGTGTGAGAGTGTGAGGGAGTGAGTGTGTAAGGGTGTGAGGGTGAGGGATCTTGGCGAAGAAGGTCTCTACCATCTCCTCTCCTCTCCTCTTCTCTTCTCTTCTCTTCTCTTCTCTAGAGGATGGAGCTTGAAGGAGAGGGATTGAGGTTGCTCAATCTCACATCACGAATTTGGAGCTATCGTTGTGAACGAGGGAGGAGGGTACTCAATCGGGCATCGAGGTAAGCTCACTACACTTATAGAGAGGGATAGTGTGTCGGCTATGTGAGAGGTAGCCATTAGTGATCGACTTGAAACGCTTGAAAGAATAAGCGGTCCGTGGGTCTTGGCAATGGAGCGTGAGCTCTCAATATTTTGGTTCCGTTGTCAGGACCAACGGATTCGAGCCTTGAGCGCTTGCACGTTTCGAATCGAGCATTGAAGTAGGGTCTCACCCCCAAACTAGTGCTTGATATAGGTAGGAGATTTAGACACTTTGATCTTTGAAACAAGTCAGTGTTTTGAGTTTTTTTATGAGTAGACAAGTAGATTACTTCAGTCCAGGGATTACTTTGTGATTTTTGGTTGCATTTAGTTAGATTATGACAAGAACTTGCAAGGAAACAGTAGGGTTTTGATGCTGTGAAACAAGCAGGAAAATGGAGAAGAAAAGGGAAAAAAAATGAGTTTTGGGATTTAATGCATGCAAGTCATGGAGTTGGAAGGTTAAAGAAGGCTAGAAAGGACCCTAAAAGCCCAAAACCCATAGGGGAGAGCTCATTTCTGCACTTCAGTGAGAGAGAGAGAGAAAGAGAGCTTCAGGTACAAAACGAATTGAGCATGTTGATTTCTAGTCCATCTTCCATTCTAGGTACCTCTAGGCCTTTCTTGTGCTCTATTTGCTTGTTCTAGAAGATTATAGTTTATGCCATAAACCCTAGGGACCTCTAGCATCGATTGCATCAGCATCTACATTTGTGCATACCGCAATTGGACCATCTTGTCGATGTCTAACTCCCAAAGTCAAACCAGTCGAACAGTCTGAAATTGGTAGAATCAGACTGTGCGACTGGTTAATCAGACCATGCCTAGTCAGCAGAATGTTGGACCATCCTATCAGAATCCAAACAACTTTCTGTCGATGTCTGATACCCAAAGTCAAACCACTCGGACAGTCTGAAACTGGTAGAATCAAGCAGTGCGACTGGTGAGCTAGACCAGGTCTAGTCTGCCAGTCCATACGATTTTCTGTCCAATCAAACACCCCATTTGGACCACCTTTTTTTCTAATCAAACAACCCCCAATCGGACTAAACTTAGAAATCAAACCACCTTGGTTCAATTAGAGCGTTACCATTCAATCAGGAACTCAGACTATCTGACTCCTAGAGTCAGACCACCCAAAATCGTCAAATCTGGGAATCGGACCAATAGGGGAAAACATAAAAATTGTGACAAATTACCCAGCCTCTGACCAAAACCAATTGAACCAAACCCCGAAACCCCCCTAGATAAACGACACATCTTATAGAAGTTGAGAACACAGAAAATTGTGACCTATGGCCTAGAGGTAACCTCCAGTAGCCTAGTCAAGAGTCCAACCCCACAGAACCAAAACCAACTCATAGATCCCAATTCAACCCTGATCGAACAAAGAAGAGCAGTAGATTCTAGACAATTCTTAGGAATAGTCAGAGAACGCGCTTAGAGCCACATTAGGTTGCGAACAAAAAGGGGAATAGCATGAGTTACATTTTCCATTCTGCATTCGCACCCCACATTGTTTTTCGACACTTGAAGTGCACTCGAAGAAGAGCTGAAAGCATGATTTCGCACAGTGCATGAGAAAGAGCACACACACACACACAGTGACGGTAAATTGAGGATTGTCTGTAAATAACAAGGAACTCACTTAGACTCAAGAAATTGAACAAACCCACCAGTAGGAGAAGGCCTTGAAACTTAAGACGGGTAATCGAGAGCCCCAAGTGGTAGGACCAAGAGGAAGATGTGCAACCTATTGGAGGACACTAAAAAATAACCACAACTCACCCAAAAGCACCCGAGGGAGGACACATAGGAAGTGCAAAAGCCATGGAAATTGCAACAAGAAGACACAGAGATAGAGTGAAAAGAGAAGTGCTTTGCTCCCAAGAGGAGGAAGAAGACAAGATGCAAGAAGACATACAACTCCCTCCAAAAGAGAAGAGTCATGCACTTCCTACAACCACTTTTTCCTATGAACCCCCAAAAACAACCACTTCAATTTATTCATAGACTAAGGTTCATACATTGCTTTATGTTTACTACAAAGCAAAGGAAGGCGAAAACGAGGCATCAAGAGGAAAAGCACAAGGCAGAAAAAAGGAAAAGGCGCCCTACAAGAGAGTGGGCCCGGAAGAAATCTAAAAGAATGGGAACAACCACCAGGAGTACAAGATGCAACCATGGAAGCTGCAAGAAGCCAAAAGCAAGAAGGCACACCTTTAAATATAAAAGGCACAATCAAAACCTCTGTAAAAGAGTGCCGGGCTCTCACTCGTGCAAATTGTAAAGGTAGATGGGCAGTACAAAGGAAGCTAGGAAGATAGGAGAACAATGGAAAAAAGGTCCTAGGCCATGTTCAGCCACGTAAAAAGGGGATGATCACCCAAGGGAAAAACCTATGTAAAAGAGTGCCATGAGCTCTCACCCGTGCAAATTGTAAAGGTAGATGGGCGGTAGGAAGGAAGCTAGGAAGATAGAAGAACAATGAAAAAAAGGGCCTCGTCCATGTAAAAAGGGGATGACCGCCCTAGGGAAAGAGGGTTTTGTATATAATGTTCAAAAAGTGAATGAGAGCTCATTCTTTGTGTTGGTGTAAAAGGTCACTGGGCCTACCCATGTACATAGACCACCCATTCTTTATTCATATATAATATGAAAGTGCAATAAGGCTATCATATTATTCTTGATAGCACCTACATTGTGTGTGCTCTTCTCTCCTGCATCTTCCTCTTCTCCTTCTCCACTGCCATTGCATCCCCTTCAATTGGTACCAGAGTGGGTCCTTTGCGAGCACTTCTTGGCATCTTCTCGACCTTTCCCACACAAGGTATGAGATCTTCACTTCAGCCATTTTCATGGATAACAGGGTTTTGAAGAGGGCAGCCATTGTTGAGCTTGCCCGTGAAGCTTGAAGCTTCCCCTCCACCTTTGGCTTGATTAGTGGCCTTCTTTGGCCCCTTGGGGACCCCCCCACCACTTGCAACCTTTGTAGCAGTCCCCGAGCCCCATATCTACAGCTGGCACAATCACTCCATGTTGACAGATGTTTTTTCCAGCATGACAAAGATCTACAGTAGCTCCTCACCCACGTGGCACTTGTTTATGGTCTATTGAGACCCCCCAACAATTGGTATTGAGCTTGGGCACTTACACATGACTTGGGGCTTTGATCTTGAGCTCTTGTTGGCTGTATAAATAGCTGTCAGTTAGTTGCATGATGTAGGTTACCCTGTTTCTCTTCAGGATAGGTCATGGAAGATCTATCGTGGTCGCTTGGTTTTGGCCAGAGGTTCTAGAGATGGTTCTCATTACCCATTGTATGTCTCTCATGTGGGAGATTCTATGGTTGTAGTTATCCAGATACCACATGCATTGTTATGGCATTATCGCCTAGGCCATATGCACCACAGAGAGATGGAGATCTTGTCTCATTCAGACTCCATGTTGCCTCCTTTGTCACATGCAGATATTGATGCTTGCCCTGATTGTACTTATGATCCTTGCAGAGCCCCTTTGGCTCATGGAGATCATGAGGCATGATCCTCTAGATCTTCTCCATTGTGCAGTATATGGACCTATACCTTCCTAGTCACTTGGTGGAGCATCGTACTTTATGACCTTCGTGGATCATGCTACCCACCATGTTTGGGCTTTTCCCTTGGTATGGATTGAGGATGCCGCAATTATGCTTGACAAGTTTATGGATTCTGTCGGTTGCAAGCCTAGGTTCTTACAAATGGATTATGAGAGTCATGCTATCTCTCCCAGCTTTCAGTCCTATTGTCAGCAATTTGGCATTGATTTCCTATACCCACAGTATTATGGGATTTCTCATGGCATGTGCCTAACTCTACAGGCAATGATTGCTTCTATGCTTACCATAGCTAGGTTATCTTATGGCTTTTAGACTGAGGCTCTTATGACGGAAATCTACTTGCTTAATAAGATGTCATGTCTGACTTTGGATGGTATTACACCACACGAGGCATGGAGTGGCATGAGACTCTTCTATGATTACTTGAGGATGTTTGGCTACCAGGCATTTGTATATATGCCAGATATGCCTATGTCATGTAGATGTATTCTCCTTGGTTATGGAGATGGTGACTTTCAGGCTTACAAGTTATGGGATTTGCATACCCAGCAAGTTATACACAGCCGTCATGCTGTCTTTTATGAGACACAGACATCTCTCAAGCCTCTTGATGCGTGTTCAATGCACTTTATGGTTGATGCTACAGCCGTATGTCATTCTTCCACTTCACTAAGGCCACATACTATCTTGAGACCCCGTTTGACATGTGTTTGGGATGCTGGCCCTTCTTCTATTATTGACTCTAAAGAGTCTATGCGCTCTCATTTGTCTCCTATGCACCACATTGATGCTATGCGCTACTCTAATGCTTATGCATTACAGCCTTGCACTCATGAGTTGTGCTTGCTTCATGAGAAGCATTCTTGGACTGCTCCACTGTATGGAGTTGTGGGATCACTTGTCTCCTGGATGTCATGGACTTGGGGATGCTTCACTCTTCTACAGAGGTTCCCAATACTTATTGCACAGCTCGCTTTCTGATTGGGTGTTGGGTGAGATGTCATGATTCCTCACCTTGTCTCTTTTCCTTTTTCTTTGTTTTTTCAATCCCTGGCCCATTGGCCTTTTAGTGGGAGGTTGTTGGGATAAATGGCCACTAAGCCTACCCATGTACATAGACCACCCATTCTTTATTCATATATAATATGAAAGTGCAATAAGGCTGTCATATCATTCTTGACAACACCTACATTGTGTGTGATCTTCTCTCTGCATCTTCCTCTTCTCCTTCTCCATTGCCACTGCATCCCCTTCACTTTGGTGCGTGGCAAAGTGGACTCTTTTTCTTCTTTTCTTCTCTTCTCTTCTCTTGTTTACTTGTGAGTGCTTGAGGGAGGGAGTGAGAGTGAGTGAGGGAGAGTGTGTGTGAGGGTGAGAGATCTTGGGGGTGAAACCCTCCACCATCTCTTCTTCTTCTCTTCTACTCTTCTCTTCTCTCATCTCTTGTGTGGCTATGGAGGATGGAGCTTAAAGGAAGAGGCTTGAGGATGCTTGAGCGTGTATCATGAATCATGGAGCTATTGGAGTTCTTGAGAGAGGAAGCAACTCAATCGAGCATTAAGGTAAGCTCAATATACTTGTAGAGGGGGATAGTGAATCAGCTATGTGAGAGGTAGCCATTAGTACTCACTTGAAACGCTAAAAAAATTACTATAGTTATACATGTGCATCTATCCATAGGTAGCTAAAGTACAAAAGTAAGGCCATGCCAATAGAAAAAACCTTGCCTAGCTACCAGGTACACCCATATCCAATATAGCAAACTTGCAAAGTATAAAATTTCCATTCATAAAGTATTATACAAAAAGCATTTTTTAGTAAATTAAGGACATTGATTTACTAGTTGTAACCACTATGAAAATCATATGTTCTTAATTAACTAGAAAGATTACATATAAATTACTAGTTAAATGATAGCACTTTACTATTATAGCTAAGGAAACCAAAATTTTCTAATATCTTAGTATTGTTTCTAGTTATACAATAATTTATTGTATAACGTGAGTAGATAGGGCTCTAACCTTTTAGGAGTAACTAGAAAAAGGGATTTCCTAGTTAAAAGAACCTTATGAAGCTAGCATTCTCTTGTCATAAGTAGAAATATTATATTCTTACTAGTTTCATACGGTGTCCTTACTAGTCATAATATGAATTTGCTATATAGAAGCTACTCTATAGTTTATTATGATGTACTTGTGTTGATTGGCAATGGCCAGTCAAGATCCAGTCAAGGGCAGAGTTTAGATAGTTGTATAGGTGGTGGTTGTGATGTTGCCAATCTATAGATATTAATGTTAAGACAATGGCTATTGTTGCTAAGATTGATAAGACTAATGTAGGCAATTTGATGATGACCATCGAATGAGCGTCAATCACTTGGGTGGCAAATGGACGCATGCGATGGATGTGATGATAACGATTAGAGGATGAGACCTAGATTAAAGGGTGTTCTTGATGAGTGTGATGAAGGAGATGAGCTGGAGGATGACTAGTCGTGGGCTATAAGGCTACAAGTATCAAGGAAGAGCTAGCGGTCTCACTAGTAGACACGTGATCAAGAATTGAAAGAGTGTTAGATTGATGAATAGGCTAGCAAATAGACCTAAAAATGGCCAAGAAGTTGAAGTTCTTGTGGCAAAAGAATAGAGATAACAAGGAGTGCCCAATATTCAAAAACATTGGGATATAGGCAAGTCTTCCTATAGACAACTCTTCACCTTTAAAGAGCAAGAGGACTAAAAAACCACAAAAAATGAAGGGAAGTAATTAGCCTATGGCAAATGAGAGGCATTAGGGGCTACAAGCCAAAGCGGTAGATGATAGTGGTGGAGTACTTGTGTTGTTGGCCTAATCAATGATACTAGTGCTTCTGATTGGCATAGAATTGAGGGAAGAATTTAGATAGAGTATGTGTGGATAATGGTCATGATGTTGGCAATTTGTAGATGTTAACACTGAGGTAAATGCTATTGTTACAAAAGTTGATGTCTAATGTGGTTGATTTGATGATGATTATTAGAGATGATTAGATAAACATTGGCTATGTGGCAAGTAGAATCATGTGATAAATGTGATAATGACAATTTATAGGATAATGCATGTAGAGTGTGCTTGACAAGTGTAATGAAGTAAATGAGCTAAATGTTGATGACTTTTGGGCTATAAGACTACAAGTATTGAGGATGAGCTGAAGGCCACTTAACAAACATGTGATGAAGAATCCAATGAGTGTCAAACTAATCAATGAGTGGGCATGTGGACACTAGAAATAGTTGAGAGAAAAAGTTAATGTTAGAAGAATAGGGGGTAACAAGGAGCACCCTCTATTTCAAAAGATTGGGATAAAGGAGTTAAAGATACGAGGCAAGGTCAATCTAGGGATAACATAGAGAGATGGTGTTGTGATTATGCATTTTGGCATTGAATAGGTAGACTAATAGATTGATGGGCAACAAGATTCAACGAGACATGAGATTAGATGTGGCTGGTGTGGGTAGTTTGATAAAGGCGAGGCACCAAGGAGAGACCAAAAGATTCCAAGGATTGAGATGGGGCAAGAAGTTTGTCGAAAGATGAGAAGGACGATTGCAATTGGATGATGAGGGTTGACTTATTTTTGACAACTCATTTCCCTCATTTGTAGTGGATTGCCAAATTGGGCAGTTAGGATGGGTTTGGACCCCACATCTACTATAAGAATCTTTTTTGCTTGTCAAATGGATGCTCTTTAAAACTTCAATATCTTGATGCATATCAATGCTTTGTCTTCAACTATTGCTAATGATTCTCTTAAACTTGGGATTGCCTTGATAAGAATGCCCAAGAAAATAGTACGTGTATTCCACTTGATGGATACTTGTTATTAAAACTTTGCTCTTAATTCTATTTTTGGATTGAGCACTTGAAGCACTTCCTTGATGATTTGATGACAAATCATCTTGTTGGAATTTGACTACAAACTATGATGAAATGCAAATCAAACAATGGTGCAAAATTTAGGTAAGCTTATTCTTAAGGAAAGACTATGCTTACACTACAATAGAATGGAAGTAGAGACATGAATGCTAGATGTGAATGTATGAGAGCATTTACATACATATGTAAGATTGCATGTAACACTCAATGTTCTAAGGAATTCTAAGGCTAATTTAACTCCAATTCTACACATGTAAACAATTGTTCTATTTTGTGCTTTTATGAATGCACCTTTAGATGGAATTGAATTCAAGAAGCACTCATATTTTGGCTTTCTTTCCTAAAGAAAGCAAAATTGAATCACATAATAAACTTTGTGTGTGTGTGTATATGTGTGCACACATGCACGCACACACGCACACACAGAGAGAGAGAGAGAGAGAGAGAGAGAGAGAGAGAGAGAGAGAGAGAGAGAGAGAGAGAGAGAGAGAGAGAGAGAGAGAGAGAGAGAGAGAGAGAGAGAGAGAGAGAGAGAGAGAGAGAGAGAGAGAGAGAGAGAGAGAGAGAGAGAGAGAGAGAGAGAGAGAGAGAGATGCCATAGCAAAAATTGAAGGAGTCTTTGCAGCAACACCAAGATAAGTCTCTTCTTGAAATATTCAAGAAAATTTTTCTTTGATCATTTTGTTTATAGCTTGGGTCTTCTATCGATGCCTATTTAAATGCAAACACTTGTAACTTAAGTGCACTATTAAACATGTCCATAATGTTTGTAGTGATATTTCTAGTCTATTCTTCTATTTCTACTGTCTGGATTTTGTTTATTATTGCATCTATTTAAATGTATAATTAAGTGCTAATTTGAACACAATCATTTTACTTTTAAATGCAATAATTCTTCCACAATTTTTAAGCATGGCCTTACTTATTGTAGATGTGTAGTATCTGTCCTACAAACTCTACATCTATGGACAATAGAACTAAAATAGGTAGATATTGACTTGTTAATGTATTTACATAAATTTTGGCCCCGAGAATTGCAAAAAATAGATAGATGGACCTTATGTATGAATTGAAATAGACCTAGTAATTAAGCTTCTTATTTTGTCCTTTAGCAACCCATTGGCGCACCAACTTATAGATTTTGAATCTTTCAAGAGGAGGATTTTCCATATATAACAAAACTATAGCCCTCTCTTACAACATGCTTTTGTAAGGTAGTTTGCCTACTTAACTATTGCAAAAGTTGATAATTTAACAACTAGCAACCAACTTGAATATTGTTTCATTATTGACATTTAAAAAGACAACTTGATAGAACCTATCAAGGAAAGGAATTAGAAAGTAGTCTAGGAGTACACAATATTTTTTAATATCTATGAGAGATAGTTTTGATAGACCTTCCAAATGTCTTGCGAACAAACCTCCAAGGAGGAAAGATTGTTCAATTCATGCTCAAGGATTAGAAGTTAATGATGAGTATTAAAACAATTCAAATAGTAATGCTTTGGTGGATGACACTGACATCCAAATGAGTTTGGATACTTATAATAATCCCAATAGTAACGCTTTGGTGCGATGAGATTGTCATCCAAATTAGTCTAGATACTCATAAAAATACATATGTGTCATCATTTCCTTGTGGAAGGACCTCTCTCATTGATTTTGAGGCATACATAGAGATGAACAAGTTGGCAGTGTTTACAAGGGTTTATCTAAATACAAGACTCTTCTTGAATGTGATCCAATTAACTGTCTTGTGGTTTTTTGCATAAAATACAAGTTGAATTTTGATATTTTCCTATCATGAAAAAAAAATCATGGACTTAACTGGAAGGCCTTTAGGAAGGGCCTTGCATTTTGATTGACCTTTACCTATTAACTTTGTCTACTAGAAACAAATTAAGACCATAAAAAAAGGTCATCACACAAGGAATTGATGGTGTACCTATTGTCATTTTGAGTATTTAGGGTTTTAATGGATAATAGTCCCATGTACTAGAACATTGTTATTGAGACTATAGTCATCATCACCAAGTTTCGATCCTTGAAGTTGAAATGACTAAGCTCTCGTTCTTAAGAAGTTGGAGCGCATGTGCAAATAGCTTTTCTTAGTTCTCAGTATACTATGTTTCCCATGGCTACTTCTTTTCCAAATTCAAAGGTGACACCCAATCAGAGCCCACCTCAATATCCTTACAAAGGCAATCTTAGCACCAAGCCTTACTCATAGTAATTATCTTATAATGCAAATTTCTTCTTAGAGTTGGTTGTTGTTCTTTGTTTAGAGGTAACTTTTAGACTTAGGATTTCTATTCTTTTTTATTCTTGTATAGGATCTAGGGTATGTTCATTTTCCACATGCCTGTTTGTTGCATGAGGTAACTTTAGATTTGTAGATATTTATGAATTAACTTTAAATATTTGTTTAAGGATTGCGCCATGTAGTATATAAAGCTCAAATATTTATGGGGCTGTCTTTCATGTGACCTCCATCTCATTATCTATGATTGCTTGGGATAAAGTTGGACTATTGATCTTGGTTCAAATGTGGTATATGTGGACTCCTACAACTTGGCTATGTATGATGGGTGTTAAAGGCCCATGTGCCTAGCTACCTACATTCAATGCATGCACACTTTTACTCTATAAATGGTGGTCACCGATCACTATCATCTTTATTCTTTATTCTTTATTATCAAATTATAAAGGGAAGGTAGGTCACACAGTGTGAGTGTTGGAGTTTCCACATACTGGTCTTTCTCTCTTGAGTTCAAACTTCCATAGCCAATCTCTACTACTTGTGGATACTAGTTTCTCAATTCTATGCCTCATCCTTGGGGGGTCTGCTCTATGCTATAACTTAGGTACATCCAACTTCTTTAGAAGTAGTGCACACAAGGTTCCAATAATTGTTGATTCATTTGTATTGTTGAGGATCAAGAGGGGGTGTTGAAAGCATATGTGAAACTCCATAAAGTGCTTCTACGTGATAATAATAATGAGTCCTCTTGTCACTCCTAGTTGGTGCTTCACATTTGGCTCTAACTTATTGTGAGTGTTCTTGGGCTTGTGGACCTTTGTATGAAGAAAGGCACACCTACATCTACTCTTTTGAATGAGTGTCACTCTATTTGTAGCCAACTTACATAATCAAATCTTTGATGATAATATAAAGTCTATGTTTTTATTTGTCACTCTTCTAGAGACTTGGGATACCTTCTATACTGTTATTAGTACTAATACTCCTAGGATGGTCTAAAAATGCTCAAATATAGAGCATGCCTTGCTTATTGAAGAAGTAAATAGGAAGAATATTGATGCAGCCCGTGCCTCTCATACACTTAAGAGGTAGGAATGATACAAGAGGCAATTATGTGACTGTTGTAGTAGAGACCCGCAACAAATCGGACTAAGTCTAGACCTCAAATAGGGTCACAATAAATCCCATAGTCCTAATTCTTGTCTTAATTGTCATTCTTGTGGGCAACAAGGACATATATGTCCACACTGCCATAAGATGTGCCAAGATAGGCATGTGAAAGGGAAAATGAAAGTGTAGAATAATGCTCAGGTATCAGATGATCAATGTATTACTAAGTCCACTATCAAGATTGAGGATATTAATTCATTGGAGTAGTACAATTCAAATGATTATATTTTGGTTGCTTCTTTAGTTGGTGCCACACAATTGATTGATTGTCAGTCTTCATTCTCTCAATGCTAGTTAATCAATTCAAGTAATTCCTTTCATGTGATCCCACATCACAGTTGGTTCTATACTTACCATACCATTTCTGTTTCAATAGGCTTAGGAGATTATTATGTATGTGGTATTATTGGCATCTGTGATGTAGATTTGTAGTTTCCTACTTGTACTTCCTTTATTCTCCATGACGTACATCATGTACCAGCTTTGACCAAAAGCATTATCTTTGCTAGAGTGTTGGATGATGCTAGATGTCATGTCTCCTTTGGTGATTTTTCATAGAAAATTGCTCTCAACAACCTCACTCTTTGTAGAGGTGCTAAGATTGGTAGTCTTTATCCTTTTACTTGTCTCTAGACCTACTAATCATGTATTGGTTGTTAGTAATGCCCCTCATGTATCTCAATGGCATTGTTGCCTTGGGCACATGTCACTCAAAGGAATAAAAGTTTTTACCCCTTTGTAGTATCTCCTACCCTTGGATTATTCATGTCTTAATTCTATGATCATTGTTTATATGGTAGGCAAATATGTGACATTCATAAGAAGTTTGATTCTATGTGCATGGGTAAGCCCTTGGCTCTTATTCATTTAGATGTTTGTGGCCCCATGCCCTATCAGTCCTTAGGTGGTGTTAAGTACTTTGTCATGTTTATTGATGAATTTTTTCATAAAGCTAGGCATATCCTATAAAGTAGAAACCAGATGTTTCAGCAGTTTTGTCGCTTTGGTTAACTAGTCTAGATATAGACTGAAATACCAAAGATCGGATAATGGGGATGAGCATATCTCACGTGTTTTTGAGCAATTTCATGTTAATCAAGGCATTAAGTGTCAATTGACCACCCCTTATACCTAATTTAAGAATGGTGTTACAAAGTGCATGAATAGGACCATTTAGAAGAGGGCTCGTACTATACTTGGTCATTGTTGGGAGTTGAAGAGATTGCATTTTTGGTTGTTTCTTGTTGGATTTTTGGTATTGATTGGTTTTTTTAGTGCATGTCTTGCTGGATTTGAATGGTTATAGAAAATTTTTGGAGAGTTTTGATAGTGGTTGAATAAGGTTTGCGAGCTTATGATGGATTTGTGATGCACTGATATGATCTATTGATGGTCTAATTGATTGTATTGTGTCCTAATTGTGTCTGTTTGGTTTTATTTTTGGTTATATTGAGAGGATGAAGATGTGAATGATGAGGTTTAAATATGATTGACAATGTTTTGCTGGATGTTTTTTGATGTTTTGGAATGGTTTTGGTTGAAGCTAAGAGATTTTGATGTGTTTTGTTGACCCTCTATGGTGTCCTATTGAGCTTCTATATGTCTCTATAAGCCTTTGTATGGTTCTCTATATGTTTTGATGGATGAGTTTTAAGCTTGGAGATGTGTTCTTATCTTGGAAAGAGAGAAATGGAAGCTTTTGCAGCTCATCGAAGTGAAAGAAGTAGTGTTAAAGGTTGAAGTGAAGACTTGGAGTGATTGTGTACTTATGAGCTCTAAAGAGTCATTATAGTGACTTTGGTGACTTTTCAGATTTGACATACCCTTTGGAGGATGTCTCCATGACCAAGAGAGGATACTAATAATTTATTCTATCATATTCTACATTACTATCATGTATGAGTAATTGAGGGTGTGTATGAGAGAGAGAGATAGCCATCTCAAAGGACTGAAACAATGTATTTATGAGCGAGGTTGTGAGAGATTGAGAGAAAAAGACTATAAATTATGATCAATAAAGACTATGTGATCATTTTCATTCCATGTTGAGAACTTATTTTATCCATTTCATTGTTGGTTCATTGATATGAAGTTTATGTGAAGATTTATTGAAGATAAATCCATGGGAGAATATGTCTATGATGTTGCATAAAGAAGTTATTGTTCATGTTGTTCCTTTGTTTGGTTCTATGAAGAGATTAAAAAAGATATTTTTTGATGCTACAATATAGATTTTCTTGTAGCTATTTTCCCATTTTCTTGTGTTTTCTAGAGAGCTTCATGTTTGATGTGCAACCGTGGAACATTCCATCAACAACAAGCACCCAAAAAATATTGAAAATGGAAGAAACAACATTGTTGAAGAGAAAGAAAAGCAAGGAAGATTGCAAAATTCCAAGCAGTTATAGAAGAATTGAAAGAATTCATAGACAAAGCCACCTTCAAAAGATTCATTTCCCAATGGCAAAAGCACAATGCTATCTTGATGTGAGCCTTATATGATGACCTATTCCCTCTATGTAAAGAAGCAATAGAGGCTTGCATCTTGGTGTTTGATTGTTTGGGAGAAAATTGAAGAATCAAAAGCATAGAAAATGGTAAAAGATGGTAGATTTGGCTTTTGTTGAGGAGTTTTTCAACAATGTCAAGTGGAAAATGGTAAAGAAGCTTTAGAAGTCTTGGTCAATGGAATTCCACCATAACAATTATAAGAAAAGTTGGAATCTATTCGTGGATACACAACAACAAAACAGGTGGGATGCTTGATGCATTGACAATCTTTTATATGTTCGACTACCAACCCACTGGAAGTTGTATGGATGAATTTGAACACATTTAAAACAAAATATTTCCCCTTTACAATGGCATGAAAGTAGAATTCAAAGACTGTGATGAAATAGAAGTGAAAGAAATGCTAGCCGGAGAGTCTTACAAAGAGTAAAACAAATGTAAGACCCTCTATTCCTCTCTATGGAGCAATGGAAGTTGGGTGGAGCCAATTCTCAAATGAATGAGTTAATAAAGAGACAAACATTGGAATATCTCTAGAGGTATGTGTGAAGGCAAAAAGCAAAGGCTAGAATGGAGAACAATAATGCAGGAGAAGAATCTTTTGATGCCCTTGCAATACTCTTTACAAAAGTCCCAATGGGACAACCAAATCAAGGTCTCATTTCTAGCTAAATGCATCCTAGATATGTTGTTGATGATAGACCAACAAATGTAGTCCCATTACCCATCTTTAAAGGATAATGCAATGAAGATCTTGATCTTCATGTAATAGAGTTTATGGTAGTATGTGTGGCCAATAATGCTACCTATCTTTTGTATGAACTAAGATGGCTTTCCTCACCAAATTTAGATGTGAAGGATTTGAAGAGAAGATGTGAGAAGAGTTTGTGAATATAAGCTAGACCCTTGGAGAATGAGTCAAAGTATTTGTCTCAAGAATGAAATCCATATTGAAAAGGTGGATGGAGCCCCAAGAGAGACACCAAGAAAATAGAGATTCTACTGCAATAAAATCTATCTTGTAACATCAACAACCATATTTTTCATCTTTTATATGATCTCAACAAAGAAAACAACACTAGGAACAAGAAATCTTCACGCAACTTCATAAAACAATTCTCCCATGTCTTTAACTTTAACAAAATCCATCATTCTCTTCATATTCTTCATACTATTCATTGATAGCCATTGAAAAAAAAAGAATGCTCCACTTTGAATGGAAAGATACCACATATAATTTATCTTCAAAGTTTCCATAGCTTTCTCTCACATCACAGCTTAGGGGGGTCACTCGTGAATATATGTATATATAACGTGAGTTCAAAATAAGGGGTTTTTAAAACACCATTTTTTACATACAAAAGGGTGTCATATAAGGGGGTTACTTATAGATTGAATAGAAAAGGGTTGGGTTTTATTAAAGAAAAATTCACAAATGAGGATATTTATAAATAGGCAATGAACGCACGTTATATAGAGTATATATATATAGTGAACCCCCCGAGCATCACAGGCAGATACATTGGCTATCTCTGGCTCTCTCTCTCTCTCTCTCTCTCTCCATTAATAGTATATCATCTCCTCACTACAATACTCAATAATCACTCATAATAACCCGTCTTTGGTCATGGATGCCTCTTCCAAGAGGTGTTGAAGGGAGCTTTCACTCAACCGCCAAGACCCACGGACCGCTTATTGTTTCAAGCGTTCCAAGCCGAGCACTAATGGCTACCTCTCACATAACCGACGCGCCATCCATATCTACAGGTGTAGTGAGCTTACCTCCATGCCGTTCGAGTTACCTTCTCTCCCGCGCACTCCGGTAGCTCCACGATCCAAGTGCAAGCTTCAAGCAAGCTCCATCCTCAAGCTCCACGCTCCAAGCTCCATTGCCGCGAGCAAGACAAGAGAAGAGAAGAGAAGAGAAGAAGAGAGGAGAAGATGGAGAGCTTCTCCTCCTCGGTCCCTCACCCTCACACACTCACTCCCTCACACTCTCACACTCCCTCTCTCAAGCACAAGCTCAAGCAAGCAAGAAGAAGAAGAAGGAGAAGAAGAAGAGAGCTACTTTTGGCCACACACAAGAATGAGCTTCTCATTCACTTTTCAACTTTATATACAAAACCCTAAATCCCTTTTGGGCGGTCATCCCCTTTTCCCCTTTTTACATGGCCGGCCGTAGCCTAGGCCCTTTTTCCCATTGTCCTTCTATCTTCCTAGCTTCCTTTCCACCGCCCGTCTACATTTACAAATTGCACGGGTGAGAGCCCGGCACTCCTTGAATTAAACCATGATGCGCTTGTGCTCTTTTACAAAAGTTTTGACTTGTGCTTTTCCTTGTGCGCCTTTCTACCTTATTTAGGACTCTTCTCCTTGTGCGTCTTTGCCTTCCGTTTCTCTTTGCCTTGGCCTTTGTCTTTGTCTTCTGCTTTAGCTTTTCCGGATTTTCCACCTTCGTTCGTTTGAGGGTTAACAAGCGTGTTTGATATGAAAGGTCACTAGAGCCACTATAGTGACTCTTCATAGCTCATTACTATCACTTCACTCCAGTCTTCCATTGAGTGTTTAACAGCTGCTTCTTCCACTTCCTTGAGCTCTTTTGAACTTACATTCACTGCTTTCCAAGGCTAGAAAACTTTTCCAAAGTCACACATACATTCCATAGAATACTTTTACAGAGGCATACAAAACATAATAGAACAGGAAGAGAGGCTCTACAAAAGCTCAATAGAGGGTTACAGAAGGTCAATAGAAAGCATGCGAACCACATAACTTATACTAAAACCATTCCAAAATATTCAAAAACCATTCAATGAGCTTTCAAACAACCTCAACCTTCATCAATCATTACTCCATGCTTCATACAGAAGAAAAATAGAACAAAATAGAAGCTATCAGAACCAATTAGAACCTCAACAAAACCTATTAAAACATCATAGAGCCTCATATCTCTATTGAAGAACATCATGAGCTTCCAAAACATAATCAACCTTATCCAAAACACTTTTAAATACTTTCAAAACTGCTAAAAATTATTCAAAATTCATAAAAAAGTAACCATTTAGCCCTCAAAAACAACAAAAATAAACCAAAAAATCAAGTCATTTCAACATTCAACATATCCCCACACTTAATAAGGGAGCGTCCTCGCAACCTAGAAAAAGGGAATACAAGTTCATCAAAGATTTCAACTTGATCTTCCTTAGCATCTTCAATAAACCACCCAACCACGACCCCAACTTATAACTTGTTTCTAATAAAGAATAAAATGAAAGGAAAACCCTTTATCCATTAAGGTATCTTATAAACAACACCAAATCATGATAAATTCAAAAAGAATATAAGAGGTTTTGTAGCTTTCCTTCTTAAGATTTCCATCCACCATCATTATCACTGCAAATCTCTGAAAATATAGCTCTCGAACAAATCCAATATTCAACCACCATGAACTCATCACATATAGAAATTAACACAACACAAATACAAAACAACCATCTGAACGACATTTCCCAAAAAAAAGAGATACAACATTATGAATCATAAAAGATACATCCAAAAGTATTAGTGAAGATGATTCCTCTTAAAGGCTTGATGATTACAAAAATGATCTGTGGATAAGGATTCATCTACAAAAGTTTTTGGAGGATTCTGAAAAAATTGAAGACAACACATCCTTTCCAGTAAAACAAGGTATCTACTAGCCAGACAAAGGGCATGAAAATACAATACATCCAGTTGTTGGGAATCAACGTCCACATTGACATTCATGCATAACTTTGGAATGGCCTTTGGATCATTATGTGAATGCCTATGCATATATGCTAGGTACCAAGCAAAGTGAGCCGTCAATCTCACTGAAGGATCTGTAGATTGTGAATATTGTTGAGGAAAATGGAGATAATTTTGATACGCTTGACTAGTAGTCATCCACTCCCCTGGAAGAAGTGGAATGGGTAAAAGAGGATGAAGAGATAGGTAGGCAAAATCGTAAAATGAGGAATGAGCTAAAGAAGGATTAGTTGAGAATTTAGGCGAATTGGTTAAGAAAGGTGTTAATTGATGGGCAAGAAAATTGGAAGGAATATGTATGGATGGTAAAGGACAAGACAGAGAAGGGAAAAAGACACAATTTTCAATAAAAGAACAATAATTAAAGATCGGAATTTGAGGGGAACCCTGAGGTTGAAAAAGGAGAGGTAAAATGACTATTGAGTTGGATTTATAAAGGATAAAATAAGCATCATATCGATGGGCCATTTGTTGATAGTAAGATAAGCTAGGAATGGATGGACCTAAAGTAGACCGTCAATGGTAAGCATAAAAGAAAGATGAATCAAATGGATGTTGTTTTGAAAGATAAGCTAAAAGATCCACCATC
The DNA here is from genome assembly GCF_053477565.2 of Lygodium microphyllum. Taxonomy (NCBI): domain Eukaryota; kingdom Viridiplantae; phylum Streptophyta; class Polypodiopsida; order Schizaeales; family Lygodiaceae; genus Lygodium; species Lygodium microphyllum. The sequence continues at coordinate 5,715,294 of NC_141164.1, read as the reverse complement.
AGTTGGTTAACGTTCTACACATGAATAGAGACTTTTTTCTGTCTTTGGTTCACAATCATAGAATCAATCATTGTATGCCATGAAGTGTCAAGGCAAGCAGCCACTTTAGAGGAATAACATTGAAATATCTCATCTATCAGCAATTCCAAATGTTTGATGTACAAGGTAGTTGGTAAGAGCACATTCCCAACATACCAAGCTAGATCTTCATTATCTGGAATCAACAGATCACCTCTCAAATACATATAAGACATCAGCATTGTATTCAAAGTCACAGAGTCTTCAAAGACCATTCAGACTACTTCAGTCAATAAGTTAGAAAACTAGATTCCACTTCATCCATCCTTTGGAAGAGGTAGATCCATCGTTGAGAGCTTAATATAGAAGGCCAAATTTTGTAGCTGATAGTGCACAAAAAATGAGTGATTTGGAGGAACATACTCCTAGAATTGCTCAAATGAAGACCATAATAAGTCCATCTTGGGGACTGAAGCCTTTCAACTTTAGCATGGAACAAAGGGCATAGCATGGCTTGTCGTTCAAAAACTGCCAAGTCCGCAGGGGACAAAGAAGGAACTAGATGTACAATAGGGCTCTTTGAAGAAGAACGTGACTAAACCAACTGATCGTTAAGTTGCTGAATTTGGATGCTGCTCTATTCTAGGGTGGTATTTGCTAATTTAAGCTCCTTTGTCTGGGCAGCTATCAAAGCTTAACCACTTGGGTTTTAGTGTTAGCCAATTGAGTGTGCAAACTAGAAATTTCCATTTTCTGAGCACATCAATGATCTTAGTTAGCTGCTCCATTTGGGTATAAAGATCAGAAAATCATTCATGAGCAGAAGAAGCTAGCCCATCATTTTCTTTTGTCAGCTCTTCTTTGGTTTGTTGAACTTCATATAGCAAGAAGAATAGAGTTTTTGGATGTCTTGACATAGGAAGGGAATTGCATCTCCAGCTATTAAGCATTGTACAGAAGGAATAGAAATCTCCAGAGTACCATCACAATGTGCTCTGAAAAGATTCGGCGTTGTGAGGAAAGCTGGTAGTTGACTGCTAGATTGAATAGGAATGTAGATTGGAGGAACAGGGGGGGCTGATTTAGCCACTCTTTTAAGGTGTTTCCTTTGAACTACCATAGGGGGGATAGGATCAAGGTCATCAATGACAACATCAGTGTGTTCAGTAGGAAGGAGGAGCTTCTGGTGGATCAACTATTAAGGTAGGAACTTCCTTCGGAGGGGTAGTATATGCCAAGAAGATAGAAAGGTAGGAGCTAAATGTAACATTAGTTACATTACCCCTTGTTGATTTGACAAAGTGTTGATCCATCTTTGATAAAAGGTAGGAACTCCAATCAATAGTTATGCCTTTCAACACTATTCTGGAAGTTGTAAACAACTCTTTTGAAAGGTAATTAGAGGGTGTCTTAGCATGCATAAACCTGTCCTAGAGAAATTGGCACAGCTACTTCCACACAAGATTAGAGATCATGGAGACATTGATGCCTGAGGTAGTAAGAACCTTATTGGGGTCCAACACATCCTACGTCTGCTTCTCCAACAACTTAAGGATATCCTCGTTCGAGAATGATTGTCGAGCAGTAGGGAAAGAGTCTCATCGATAGGGTAAAGACAGAGCCTTGCCCAAGCTTTTAGGCATTAGTTGGATAATTGTTCCTCTTACAGGGCTAGACCTCTTAGTATAAGAGGCTAGAAACTGATCACAAGTATCAGTATTCTCCAGAATAAGTGGCAATGAGAGTGCTATGAACTTGGCTAAGCCTGCTTTGACGATAAGATCTGAATCTAGTAATAAAGAACAGTTATGAAACACCACTGGGACATATTGAACTAGAGGAGGATTATGAGGTGCCATTCAGATGGATTACCCACACACCACACACATAGACAATCACAATGAATGCATGCAAAACAACATGATATGAATGAGATATCAATTTGAAGGAATTAACATAGACTTGATGACTAACTAACCACCCCAAGCAATCCACATCCTGGAAAAATTCGGCATGACCTCTACGTACGTGCAATCGAAAGCTTCATGTGATGCAATACAATTAGACACCTTGGGTCCCCGTATCAAGCAGAAAAGAAAAATAACAAGACATAACATATCCCTAACATGTCCATATAACCAAGACAAAAAGGAAAATCTCAAAGGAACTAATCACGTGGACATGACACTGGAAATATTAACCACCATTAATGACAAAAGATACTGGACAAGACTCTACCGCGATCCATTTCCACGAATCACATTTATTAAAAAGGGAATGTGCAGTGTACAAGAATTAAATATAATGAAGGAATCATCTTAATAAAGTTATTAATAATGGGTGAGATTTTATTAGGTTATAAACCTTTAAAAGAAAACGATGGCTCTTTCTTTTTCATTAGTTAAAAATTATTAAGTGTGAAACAGTACTTTTTTATCGTAATGCCGACTTTGAATCTCGATTGGGGTCTCTAAATGCAAATTCATTGATTAAAAATTAAGTGCGTGTTTAGCACTTTTTGTGTAGTGCGTGCACTGTTGATGACGGGTTCATTTTTAAATAAACTTAGATGTGTCTGTAGCGCACGAAGCGCGTGTTAAGTGAATGGCAGGTTTATTTTTAATTTAAAAGCATGTGTATTTATCGTGTGTGCACATGAAAATGTGTGTGGATTAAAGTTTCTTTTAGTAATTAATCATGGTTTTGGGAGAGCCAAAAATAAAAGAAGTAGAAAAAAAAAACTTTAATCATGGTTTTGGGGGAGCCAAAAATAAAAGAAATAGAAAAAAAAAACTTGGCATGGGTGTGTATGCAATTAAAACTTTGATGCACTCATTCATCGATGTGATGCAATATTAACCAAATACGATCACGAGAAAGCCAACAAGCATGACGATTGGCTGGAAAGTTGAGCACATGAGCTAAAAATGAAACATCATTTAGAAAATTTCAACATGTGTTTAATGTGGTAATTAGATTTTCAATGATAGATTTATGATATAAAATATGTACACTGAAGTTGGCATTTGGTTGTTTGATTGGTTTGTTATTATCTTGAAGATTTGGAATTTGTATAATTAATTCTTTAAATTTTAAATAATGTGATTAATGTCAGCATATTTATATCAAAGTTGAAAATTGTTCATTTGATTGAATTAATGAAAGTGTGGTTAAGATGAAACAGAAAGATCAATTGGATTTTCCATAAAATAAATTTTGTTGAAAAATTTTCAGCTATTTTTTTGGATTTTTAAAAGAGTTTTGTGATAAGTGCACACATTTAGGAATTAATATCTTATGAAAAAAATCATCGAGAAATGTGTTTTGAAGGTTTCAGCTCATGTCAACTAACCATAATGAAAGAGGAAATTTTTTAGGAATTTATGGATATTTCTTGGGATTTTTTGGCTAATTATCAGTAAAAATTTAAGGATTTTATAAAAATTTTATGGTTTAATAATACTTTTTTTTGTTTTTAAAAATTTTATGGCATTATCAAATGTTGGAAATTACACCCATTTTTTTGGTTTTTATATGTTATTTTTCTCATTTATTTTTTGGTTTTTAAATGTGTTTTTCAAATTTTTATATGTTTGGAATGGTTAAAAACATGAAGGAAATTCTTTTTAAATTTCAAGAAATTTTAGGATTTTAAAAAAAATTTCATGGTCATTTTTCAGCATTTTAATGAAAATTTTGATTAATTTTTACAACTTTTATCAAAATTTTAATGAATTTTATGGGTTTTCTAATTTATGGAAATAAAATAATCGCAATCAAGACAGCAAAGTACCCAACACTAGCTGCGTGGGAACGACAACTCCGCAACATGGATGAAACAAGATGCGCATCCGCGTGCATGAACGGGTGCTTACAACACGTAGAAAATGCAAAACCTATACCAACATGCGAATGGCCTGTGGGGGGGTATGCGAACCAGCGTTGTCCACGGTGTGGTGCCGGTATGAAAGAGGGTTGCACATCTTGAGGGAAGGGGGGCTTGTGAGGGGTAGAGGGAAAGGGGGTTTTCGTGGGTGGGAAAGGGGGTTATGGGGGTGGGGGGGGGGGGTGGGGGGAAGGGGATTAGTGGGTGGGGTAGGAAAGGGGATTTGTTGGGGGGGGGGGGGGGGGGGCGGGTGTAGAAAAGGGGATTAGTGGGTGGGATGGGGGCTTGTTGGGGGGGTAGGTGGGGAGGTGTAAATGATAGGCGGTAGAGTTAGTGAGCACAACGCAAGACCAATGGGCGGCGGGGGAGGAGGCCATATCGAGTGCGTGGCAGGACAAAGCCTAGTAGGGCGGGAGGCGGCCGCAGCGCCGGGCGGCATGGGAGGACGCCACAACAAGCGGGTTGGAAGGGGGAGGAGGAGGAGGATAAGGGGAGAATGGAAAGGAGGAGAAGGAGGAGGGGGGAGGGGGAGAAGGGAGGGGCGGGGGGTGGAGAGAAGGAAAAGTAGGAGGAGGGTGGAGAGAAGGAGGAGCAGGAGGAAAAACACATCGAGGAGAGGGAGAGAGAGAGAGAGAGAGAAATAAAAAACAAGAGAGAGAAGAGGGAGAAGGGGGGGGGGGGGGTTGAGGGGACGAGGGAGGGTGGTTAGAGGGGTGGGGCGAGTTTTTTTTGTTAAAAAATAATAATAATGAAAAAAAAGAAGAATAAGAAAAAAGAAAAGGATAATGACCCCCCTCCCGCGCGCGGGTGTGGGTGGGGGCAAAAAAATTTGCGGTGTTGGGAACGTGGAGCAGATGTAGGCAGGCATACAGATGGTAGACGACGAAATGAACATGACACACTTGTCGAAAAGATGGACATAAGGGCGTGCACATGCAAACGTGCATGACTTCGAGACGCAAAAATAGACAAAAATTAATTCTAGAAAATTCATATGTTGGAAGGAAGTGTAGAGAAAAGGAAAAATATATGGAACGGCATGTTGGGTAAGCCTATCATATCAAAAGACCAATCCGATAGAGATAGGACCCATTCACGTGGAAAAAACAAGAAAAAATATCCGAAACACGGAAGAAAAAGTAATACAAAAAGATTCAGTGGTAAAAAATGTCAGTAGGAATAGGCGAATAGGATGGAAAAGGTCAAATGAGATTCCAGGGATGGGAAGGCACAGTTGCATGGAAAAAACGACAAAAATACAATAAAAAACAAAGTCAAAAATTAATACAAAGAAATTCGTGCATCGAAGTGGAGGGCAACAAAAAGAAAAAATGTTAGGGGAAGGGAATGGAACAGGTTCGTCTAGTCAAAACACTGCTCGGAGGGCATTAGGGGGCATTCACATGGAAAAAAGAATAAAAAAGATGATATAAATGCATGGAAAAATTAATAAAATAAAATTGGTAGACCGAAACAAGATGGGAAAAAAAGGAAAATTAGGCAAAGGACCAATTCGGACATGGCTATCCAATCAAAATTTAATTTGGAGGTAATTAAGGTAGGTTCACATGGAAAAATAATAAAAAACACACATAAAAGATCCAAATTTACAAAAAAATTAATAACAGCCAAATTGCACATGGGAATGATAGGAAATAAAAAGGAAAAATGTCAATGGGAGGGTGTAGGGAAGTGCTCGATCATTAGAGTTTCGATGGGAAAAAGACACATTCACATGGAAACATGTGAAATGGATAGAAATTTTTTCAAAAATTAATAACTCAAGATCTGTTGCTCGGAACATGGGGCTGTAAAAAGGAAAAGTGGCTAGGTCAAAGGAATGAACATGGCTATCAAGTTGGATGGGTATTCCGGTGAACCGATGATGCATTCTCATGGAAAACCTCAAAACAAGGGAAAAAGGAAAACGAAAAATGAACGGTTGTAGGAAGGGGGTAAAGAAGGACAAGTGGGTAGGGAAGGGACCCCATTAGAGTAAAATCAGGACATGGAAGACATGCATGAGCAGATCATGGTAGATGTAGAAGGGTATGCAACATAGACACGCAAGGATGCATCCCCACACTTAAGACCTTTACTGGGAAGGGTGAACTGAGCAATGAGGACCTAAGACCACACATCAAACCACAACTGTGGACATCCCCACACTTAAAACATGACCATCACAAGAAATAGAAGGTGTAGGGTTAGAAAAACTTGGCCCATGTTATTGAGAATTGAAGTTGATTGTTGATGTCATGTGCTATGTCACAAATGCTACAGGAGGTACCAAAGTGTCTTCACAGGATACGTTCAGTAGCAGGGCATGGATAACACAATAGTACCTAGGGAGGCAGAGTTGCTGATGGAATCATGGGAAATCATTGATGGCGAAGGATATTGCACTCAGCTCATGTTCACTCAAATGGAATGAAAGAACATTTACTCTCCCCACAATGGACATCACTTGATTGAATAATGATGGAAACCCAATCTCACACCTGGTTTAGAAATTGATAAGGGAGATGGTTCTAAGGGAGTATGCTAGTGTGTACAATTGATGGTGCATTAGTGCATCCAACCTCGTCTGGCACATAGGGTTGAATATAAAGGGCAAGGATTGGTCACTCATCCCATCCTTTGTCTCACACTATTAAGGAATGCAGAGGGCCGCCCATACTCACATCCCCATCCAGTTAGGATGAAAGCTCACAACACTCTAGGGTTGTCGATGAGGATTATCTTCGTTTGGTTGATATTGTCAACATGGATTGGTTGATGAAGAGGAATACCTAGGGAGGTAGCCAACAAGTTCAGTGCTTAGAGTGCATGTTGGATACTTAGTCTGTTTTGTAGGAATTAGAAGCACTAATGAGGTTTCAGGATTCAACGCACCAAGGAAGGCGCTCGAAAACTTCTTTTGCAAGAGTTCGGCTAGAGATTTAGTGATCCTGGACTACAGGGTATTATCACCTTTTCCACAGCCAGCTTCCTGTCCAAGGGTGTGTGCCACCTTTTCTTGGAATGAGGCCTGTTATGACATGGAATTGCTTCCTTTTCTCCCATAACAATTTTATTTTTATGTTTTCTTTTCTTTTCTTTTGCTCTACTCCCGAGGATGTTTCCACATTTTCTCGAAGATTAAGTCGACATGACAAGGTCGAAGTCCTTTTCTCCCATGACTGATATATTTTTATTTATTTATTAAAAAAATTATTGTTGAAGAGTAGAATGGCAGGAATGCCATGTATCAGAACCATCATTGCTACCTCTACTGCATCAAATTGAAAGGAAGCCAAGGAGGAGGGGAAGGTGGTTGCGAGGAACTATTAGAACGAAACCACATAATCAAGATTGGTAAGAGGGTTATGAGGAGCATTAGGTAAAGATGTATCGATTGTCGTACAAGGAATGAGGAAGTTACCAACGGTGATTGTCAGGATCCCCAGGAAGGGTAATACTTCTTGAAGCGATAGCCATTAATAAGGAAGGGATCATCTGAAGCATCGACTGTCTAGGGACTTGGACCGAGCCATTAGGATTGATGGCAAGTACCTTATAAGGGACCATCGAGTGTTGTTGAAGCTTGCCTAGAAACTTGGCAAATCGGGAATCATAAGCTAGGACTAAGTCGCCTTCCGTGAACTCTTTTTGCTTGATGAAGCTGTCATGATAGGCCTTTCTACAAGCTTGCGTGGCTTCCATGCACTATAGAGCCATTCTGCGAGTCTCATCGAGACACTCCAAGTGCAAGAGATGGTGTTGTAGGGACATCATCTCCCAAGCATTCTTTGATGGCCATGTGTAGAGAGGATAGCTTGAGTTCAATAGGAAAGACAGCTTCTGTTTCATACATCAATTGGAAAGGGGTTTGTTCTACAGCCGCCTTATGGGTGGTTCTGTATGCCTAGAGGGCCTCTATAAGTCGATCATCCCAATCACGGCGATGCACGACTATCATTCTTGTCAAAATCAAGCATAAGACGGGATTGGTAACTTTGACTTGGCCATTGGATCTAGGGTAATAGGGTGTGGACTTATGATGACAGATCTTATACAATTTTATCAACTCTTCCATGATCTTGTTAAGGAAGTGAGTACCTCAGTTACACTGACGAGCTCTAGGGGTCTGTCAAAACGGGTGATGATGTTCTCATATAGGAACAGGGCCATGCTATTATCATCATCCCGCTTTAGAGATTTAGCTTCACACCACTTGGTTACGTAGTCTGTAGAGACCAAGATGTATCTATTTTGCTTCCGTTTGGGGGGCCCATGAAATTGATTCCCCACTTCTCGAATGGATTTAGGGGAAGAATAGGTTGCAGGGGCATGGCACTGGATTTGGTAGGCTTTCCTATTCGATGACAAGCATCACACCATTTGCAGTAATCATAGGCATCCTTGTGGAGGGTTGGTCATCAATATCCTGCAAGTAAGGCCTTTTTGGCTGTTGCTTCTCTTGCAAAGTGTCCACCATAGGGCTCGTCATGGCATGCTTTAAGAATAATTCCAATCTCTTCTCCTGAAACACATCTTCACAAGACTTTATCCTTGCCTTTCTTGTACAGAGCACCACCTGACAGGGTATAGGGGGTTGATTCCAACATAAGCTTCTTCTTCTCATGGCTCGAGATGCCAGGGGGATACTGTTGGGCCATAAGGAGGTTGGCTATGTTTGCACACCATGGGGTAACTATTTCAACTAGAAACAAGGAAGCACCAAGAAGGTCTGGATTGTCTCACTCTTTTTCATCATCGTTTTGAGGGATTTGCGACAAATGATAAGCCACAAGACATGAGAGCGACCGGGTTTGGTAACCACTTCAAAGTCAAACTCTTGAAATAGAAGGAGCCATCTCATCATTCTTCCCTTCACATTAGCCTTGTGGGGCTCCTTTGTCCAATTAGGAGGCTGCATGATGTGCTTCAATCAAACACTGCTTTAGGGTGTTGAATGCCTCATCACAATTAGTGGTCCATGTAAACTCTGCATCTTTTCTTAGGAGTTTATCTACCTTTTCCGCAAAGTGCGCAATGAATCTTCTATAATAGTCCACATGGCCAAGGAATCCCCTCAATTGTTTAAGATTGGTTGGGGCTGTTAAGGCAGAAATCTTCTCAATCTTGGTAGGATCCGTTGCAATCCCTTGTGCAAAGACAATGTGGCCTAGAAGACCTCTTAATGAGACACCAAAGACACATTTGTCAGGGTTGAGAGAAATCTCATACTCTTGATATCTTTCAAAATGTTAATCTAAGTGTCCCCAATGCTCACAGATTAGGCTATAGACATAGAAGTCATTGAGATACACCTCAACAAAATCATATAGATGGTTTTGGAAGGTAGCCATCATTATTTTTGGAAAGTAGCAGGAGTGTTATAGAGCGCAAATGGCATCACTCTGTAAGCATAGGTTCCCCATTCTATTGTGAAGGTTGTTTTGGATTGATCCTCATCTGTGATTTAGACTTGATTGTATCCATTGAATCCATCCAAGAGGGAATAGAGCTCATGGCTTGCCACTGTGTCCAACAATTTGTCCGTGAAAGGGATAGGGAGATGATCCTTCTTCCTCTTAGAATTTAGCTTCTGGAAGTCCACACATATACACAATTTTTCGTCCTTCTTGGGTACTATCACAATGGGCGAAACCTCTTTGTCTTTGCCTCACAGGTTTGGCATATTGTGGGATCAATCCCCTATAGATCTTTGTATGACCATACAAATATGTCCAAATTCTCCTTTAGTAGGTCACACAGGACTAATAGTTCTTCTTCTGGAAGATTTAGACCCCACCTTCAGCATCCACGAACATCAATTTCTTTTCACTTTCCACTTCGCAGATGAATGTCCCATGGATTGCTTCTCGACTCTTTCAAGGGAGTGGTTTCTTCTTCTAATGATTCACTGGAATTGATGTCCTCCTTTAATGGATACTCAGCTCTCTCTTTGGGAAGCCAAAAGGGTATTAGAGCGGCTTCGAATCTGTTTTGGGGATGAGCTATTTTTTGGCTCAAGGCCTCGCCTTTTGAGGATGCATCCAAGAATGCCACATTACAGGAATCTTCTGTGTTTTGTTTGAGTTGCCAAACTGGGGATTGTTGGCAAGGTGCATCATCATCATATTCTCTTAGGAAGGGTAGCTTTGGGTGACAAAAGCCACTGCCAAAGGAAAGCCTATTCTTCTTAATCCATTTCTTATAGAGGCTTTGCTCATGGTGTGACTCATTAATCAGCCCAAAGGGTACCATAATCATTCTATCAAATAGAAAGGGATCTTCTGCTTCTGAGGCATCAGGAACTTCTTCCCGATCTTTGTCTTCTGTCAGTAGGATAGACTCTTCTAGCTCGCTTTCATACTCTTTTTCTGCATTATCACATTCATCCTCTTCAGATTTTGTTTTTGCCTCTATGGGGGCTATGTAAGAGAAGAGTAAGCTCTTTGTTATATCTTTTGCTTTTGCTTTTGCTTCTGCCTATGTCTCTATTTCTATCTCTGTCTATGCTCATGTCTCTATCTCTGACTCTCTCTCTATGACTGCCATGTAATAGGGAGAACAATACATCCATACTTCTATCTCGCTGTCAGAGGTGATTTCAAAAGTCAATTCGGGTTTAGGTAGGAGGTATTATCCCATGGATAAAGACTTCGATTCCTTCGGTAGTTGGCTTACAGTGCCCACTATTAGGGACTGTGCCTCTATTTTCTTGGGAAAGATATGTTCGATGGCCTCTTCGTCTCTTGATAGGACCATATGTTACTTCATTGGAGGACTCTCTTACGACTTCGATGGATGTGGATCCATTGCCTTTTTGCGATCCATACAACTTCAATACCACTTTGTTGGGTTCTCTGCCTAGGGTTAGGGTTCCTTTGAACCAATTTGTCCTTGCTCTTGCTTCAAAAAGCCAAGGTCTTCCTAACAATAGAGGGTATGAGGTCTCGTAGGAATCTAGTTTGACCACCATATATGTTAGCCAATAGTCTCTTCTTGCGAGGGTTATCTTCACGTACAGGAGAATGACCAACTATTTGATTCTGCTTTGGTTTGCTAATCTGATAAGCCACTATGTAGGCTGCATTCCTTGCAAGCCTAAATCTTTCATTGTCACATCCATCATTATGTTTATTGATGAGTCACCATCAATCAATGCCTCTATTATAAAGCATCCTTCAATCCACACACCAATATTTGGGGTCCTTGGATCGAGGAAGGCGTTAGCCACATCTACTTCCTTCACGGGTTGTGAGGCTTTGTTAGACTTGGTTGCCACAGAGGGAGCAATTCTTAGGCCTCTTCTTCTTGTCAATTCGCTTTTGAATTTCTTTTGATAGCTAGGAGACAACATCAACAACTGTCGGAATGTTAAGTTTGGTTTAAAAGTGTCTAGGTCTTAGACCAAATTATATTCTTTATAGGATCCACAAGCTTTTCCAATTGCTTAGGGAATGGGACCATGCCCACTTTTATCTTCCCTTCTTCTTCTAGGAGCAGCATCATCTATGCTTCTTCTCCATGAGGAGGTACTTTAGCATCCTCTGTCTCCCAAACCTCTGGATCTGCCTCTGCAACTGTCTTTGTGGCTTTGTAGTGCTTTGTACTACATTGTTCTGTATTGCACTATTTTGTTTTTCCCTAGGAAGATTGAACTTCATGGTCTTGGTAGAGGGAACATTCTCTTTTGGAACTACGGGTTCTCCTTTCTTTGCACGTGTTATTGCAGCCACTTCCAATTCCACCAAATTGGAAGTAGGTTCTTAGGTCTTTTGACTTGGATAATATTTTGCAATGTGGCCTTCTCCCTTGCATCGACTACATAAGGGCTTGTAGTCCATAGACCTTCTAGGGTTTGGATAGTTCGGTGAGATATGACTCTTTTCTCTACATCTGTAACACTCCACCTTCGATCTCTACTTTGAGAGGGAAACCTCCTTGGACCAACGAACTCCCTGGGTTTTGGTCCAATGTCCTATGTTATCATTTTAGATTCTAGCAAGTTGAACCTTGCGTCTTTATCTTTCTTTCTTCTTTCATGCATCTCTTTTAGAGAGTAGATATCCTATGTATGGTTCTTCCTCAAATAGTTTGAATAGAAGGCTCCAGGAATGGTTGGTTTTCAGGTACATTCAGTGGCTAAATATCCCACTTGATGGCACTTTCCACACCATGTATTAGAACACATCACAACCCTCCCACCTCCTGCATGAGTGGATATATTGGCAGTATTCACCTTCAGTGTCTGTAGCTGTTCTATAATCACATCCATAAGCTCTCTCTTGATACTTGCGATTGAGTTGGATAGGTAGTCCTTCAGATTTTCACCTCCTGGAGTACTTGTAGTAGGGTTTTGGAAAGCTTTTGTAATCACTGCATACATTGGTTGGGTTGATCCAGAGGGTCCTCTATTCTGGTTCTAATCCAGAACTCATGTTGAGACTTGGGGTTATTGATTCCAATTGGTAGGATTCCACTGTTGTTGAGTCACCACTCACTGGAGGAACTGTTTGAGGCCATTGTTGTTGTGGTTGAACCATCATTTGAGGCACTGTCATTTGCAGCCATTGTGGATTAGGTGCACTGTACTCCGGTCCTATTTTCATCTGGGGGTAGGGGTAGAGAACTGTCCTTGGGACTGCATTTGGTGGGTATACCATTCCTAGCATGGGAGGAGATAAGACTCCTCTTCCTGAGGTCATTGACAACCTTACTTCAACTTCATCATACAGTCTTGCACCTTCCATTGTAATTTGCAGATTGACTGGTCTTCTCAATTCCACGAACTTGCAAACTTTTGGTTGTAGGCCTTTGAGAACAATTCCCTTTTGGATACCTTCATCCAAATAATAATTGGTCCATCTCTTCAGTATGGATTCCATTGCTTGGTAGTGGATGTTGTCGCATAGTTTGCTTAGTGCAGGCCATGAGGTGGATTAGAAGAGAAGAAGACAAGACAACAATTGAAGTATGAAATAGGAAATGAACTAAAAGAGCTCTATTTATATGAAACCTAGTATTAGAGTTTGCCCTTCCCTTTGCCTTGTCATGCACCATGTTGCATGTGTATTCATTGCAAATGTGTTTCACTATTCCTTATTACGCACATGGATTTGTTGCCTACTAAGAGATTCAACCAAAGCGGTAGCCTTAGCATTATCCAATGTGATGGAGTCACCAAAGGTGCATCTATAAAACCAATCGAACATTTCAACAAGGTAGCTTTTCTTGACATGACCACCTCCATGAAAAGTGTTCTTGAAATATGCACTAGGAGCCATGGTAATGAGACTTTTCCATACCTTGGATGCTCCACATTTCCAAAGACCCATATTTCTCCAAAAAATATAATCCATGAGCATATAATATGTGATGCAAAGATATGAGTACTGACATTCAATTTCGAGCATCAACATATCCAAATATTAAAGAACATGTAAGTAGAAGACTTGAATAAATTTGTACTGCATTTGCATAAATCTTTCCACGGCTCCCACTTTAACTTTAATGGTTTTCAAGTCATATTGCTTAGGAATCTTCACCTTTATTCCACTCATTGATATTTTCTATTCTACATTATAAGTTAGGCTTGATGTTCTTTGGTCCTCTTTAATCTTTACCTTTCCTTCATGTATACCTAATGAATTTAATAGCTCCTCAACTTTCTCAATAGCTACTTCACATCTCGAGGAGGCTTCATTGTGTATAGAGCAATTGCAAAGTGTAAAAGTGGAAGTTCTCAATATTAATTAGAAATATGGCTTTTTGATTCTTGGTAAGACATGACCTATTTGGTGGTGCATTTCTATTGTAGGCCAATGCTCTTCCCTTCTATGCAACATTATCTATAGCCTCAGAAGAATTGTTTGTTTTCATGCAAAATGGACAAGGCAATGATGTTGGTGCCTTAGTGTCACAATTGAACATACACTTTAGAGTCTTTAGATATCTGCCTAAGTGCCAATAATGTTGAACTCTCTTACTTCTTCCATGTAGAGCTTCTCGCCACTTGTTTGCTTGGAAATTATATCTGGATATAAAGTATGTTGGAAGATATAAGAGAGAGCATTATGGGTCTCCTTAAGCAATTCAATTGTTGCTAAGCCACCAAATTTTTGTTTTTTGACTACACACTACATGATTGGACAAGCATGACATCTTTTGCATAGGCCATGGCATAATTCATCAATATAAGGCCCACCCTCTCCAAGTTGAGTCCCTCTATGATTTGGCATTCGTCAACCTTGATAACAAACTCCAAGATTGAAACAAAACCTAGCAATCATAGTTGGTAAAAACTTGGGACAAACAAGTGTACTATATTAAATCCATAATGTTAGATTAGGACAATTCAATACCTTTCGTGCATTGAACCTTGTAGAAATGAGCGATGGGACATTGCAACTTAACTAGGTCAACAAAAATATTGTTAAAGTTATCATAGTCATAAGAAATCTTTCCAACTTTGGTTCCCTCCACTTCCATTTTACTAATGATTTAAAAATACTCTCCTATTGAATCATCAATGGATATATTTTGTACTGGTCTTTATAGCTCTCAGTTGACAAGGATGGGGCAAAATCATGTGCTTTATTTTGCTATGAACCAATGTAGTTGCTATCATACTATATATGGCCTCATAGCCTTATCGACTGACCCCAATTGTATAACATGATATTTGAACTTCTTCTATGGATAAACTATTAAGAACATCTATAAGAACCTCATTCAAAGCAGCAAGTTGGAGGGCTTGATGCCAAGGGTTTCTCAAAATTCCAATCAAAAGCTCGCATTTTAAGAATGCCTTTAGAAGCTCCATTTGGTGACCCTCATCTTGGCCTCTAACATCATAAAAAAAGTTCATGAGAAAAAATAGACCTTTTTAGGAAATAAAGTAAATTTAGATTATTTTTCAATAGAAAATGACAAAATTGAATGCTTACACATGTCTTTTGCACGCTCCACCATTCAAGGATAGTGATAGCATTGAACATAATCGATGTTTTCTTGTAGCCCATGGGAGTTTGCTTGTACCTTTGCAACTTTGCTTTTGCAATGTTTTTATCATTTTCCATTTAACCCAAAAGTGATTTTAATGAATCATTGTCCTCCTCTAAGTTTGAATTTCATTTGTGTGTCCATTGCCATGTCTTGTCCCTTGTCTTTATATTGCTTCAATTCTTCTTCAAGCTTCTGTACTTTGATTTGTTGATCTTGTAGGGCTTTTTGCAACACATTTAAATAACCATAGGATTGCAACAAACATTTATGAGTGCTATATAAGATTGATTGATAATATTGATGCACATGAATTTTTCCATCTAAGAGTTTGCATAACCTAGTAGACCATTTTCGTCATCATCCCCGACAAAAGTAAGCAACAAAGAAGTGGAATTGAAAGGTAGATTAAGGGAAACTAATATAAGATTAAGGATTCATAATCAATTTCTTAGGTGGCCCTTTTTGAGTCCATATTCCCCCTAATGATGATGTTGGGTTTGCATATAATACCTCCTATGATGATCCAACCACAACACCATTGGCCTTAGACATTTCCCACGATTATAAATTAGCAATAACAGTGCAACCTTACCAACTACAACCAATAGCCAATAGTCCAAAAAAGAGCTCTGAATCAGTCTCAAAATAGAGGCTCTTCTACATCAACTTAGCCCCTTAATACTTAGTTAGTTGAAGGCTCAAGAACCCACATCCAATTTGGTAGAATTAAATGCTTTCATGATTACATATGCTAAAAATGAAGAACCAATAACTCCAAAATAAAATACCACCCCTTTTAAACTGTGAAATTTAAGCTTCCAAGAGAGCCCCAGAGCAGTATAGTATAGAACATGACAATACAAAGCATGACAAGCCATAGATATATACAAAGATGGTCTAAGAAGCAGAACCATAGGTCCAGGAGATAGAAGACATGAATGTACCTCCAATGGACACAAAAGTAGTAATGCAACCATTTCTTGAAGAAAGAGGAAAGATTAAAGAGAACACATCATGATGTATTGTATGTTGATTTAGGCACATCTATCATATGACCAGTCATGTTGAATGGTTTGGAGAGATGCATGATTTATAAAATCCAGGTTATGTATTGTGGGTAATGATTCATGCCACTAAATTTCACACATTTGAAAGGTTTCCTTGTCCTTGCATGAGTCAGAAAAAGAATCTATTAGATGTATTACATGTGCCATCGATCATAAATAATTTAGTATATGTTGGTTAGATATGATAGAGCAAGGGTCGCAGGTTCGATTTAATGCAAAATGCTACTTTGTTGAAGATTTTAATGATAAGTGCAAGTTGGTCATAAAAGGAAGTAGAGTTGGCCGTATATTCACTTTAGATGCTAGAATTATTGCTAAGAATTCTGTTATGTATTCTAAAGGAAAAGGAGTGGTTCCAAACATTAAAATACAATACAAACGTATTGGACATGCAAATGTGCAAAGGCTAAAATAAATGCAGTCTAAAGGGTTGGTTATAATGTTTCCTACTTTTGAGTTGTAGAATTTCATAAAGTTTGTAAAGTATATAAGTTTGATAAGCAGGTAAGACAACCTTTTTCACATGATAGAGATGTGAGAAGGAATATACTTGATGTTGTGCATATAGATATTTGGGGGCCTACACAAAATGTATCTCTTAGTAGTAGCAAACCTTTTGTTACATTTATTGATGATTGTTTAAGAAATCTGTGGGTATATTTCATAAAGAAAAAGAATTATTTAAGATCAAATGGAGGGGGAGAGTACCTCTCTAATGAGATTAATGACTTCTTGAGGTCTCATGGAGTAAAGAGATAGTTTACTTGTAGGTATACCCACAACAAAATGGAGTTTCAAAAAGTAAAAATAGGTGTATTGTAAAAGTTTCATGAGCATTTATGTTGCTTTAGAAGAATATGCCAAAATATTTTTGGTCTGAAGCTACTCATAGTACTATCTATATTATGAATAGAACTCGCACAGCTGCAATTCATGGGATAACCCTTGAAGAATGCTTTACAGGCAAGAAGCCTAAAGTGTAACACTTGAAAGTATTTGGTTGTATTGCAAATCTTCATGTACCAGATGAGATAAAAAAGAAGATTGATCCAAACATCGAAAAATGTATTTTTATTGGGTACTCTTTAGAGCGAAAAAGGTATCATTGTTATAACCCTATGAGTTTAGAGTGAGCAACGATGTTATTCTTTATGAGATGAGTAGTTTGTATGCATCTAATGGTGATGCATTAGATGATGATAATGATGATGATGATGATAGTTATGTGTAAAAATAAAGTAAAGAATCATGGAGTCTTAGTGAATTAGAAACATCATCTAATACTATATTACACTTAGTCCTTGGTCTAGGAGACTAAGAAGCAAGTGTATCTCTATTGATGTTGCAGGCAAAGGCAAAGAAAAGAAGAAAGTATCAAATGGTAATGATACATTTGCTAGTCATTTGGTGTTTGATGGAGATTCTAGTGGTTTAGAGAGTTTGGACGATGAGATTGGTATTCCTCATGTTAGGATATAAGGTGTACAAAGAGCACATGGTAATGTAAAGGCTCCACTAAGTGATCTAGTGGTACGCAAGTCTAGTAAGGTCAAATACCCCATTGAAAGATTTGGTTTTGAAGCTTATGTAGCTTACCATTATGCTTATGTACTAAAGGTAATTGAGGATGTTGAGGCCACTTATATACTTTGAGGATGTTATTGGTCATGCTCATTGGGATGCAACAATAAATGAGGAGATGGATTCATTAGAAGCTAATATAACTTGGAATGATTGCCTAAGGACAAGAAAGCTATTGGCTGTAAAAAGTGGGTCTACAAAATTAAGCATAATGTAGATTTTTCTATTAGTAGGTATAAGGCTAGGCTGGTTGTAAAAGGCTATGCTCAAACATATGGCATAGATTATGAAAAGACATTCAGCCCAATTGCTAGGATGGCAATTGTTAAATGTGCGATTGCTTTGATAGCAGCCAAAGGTTAGAGTTTGTAGCAAATGGATGTAAATAATGCCTTCTTGCATGGTGAATTATAAGAAGCGGTGTATATGGAGCAACCAACAGGTTATGAGGATGTAGAGCATTCCACATATGTGTGCAGGTCAAAGAAGGTTCTCTATGGTTGAAGCAAGCACCTAGAGAATGGTTTGAGAAGATTGGAGAGCATTTTATCAACATTGGCTTTTATGTTTCTATTGCTAATCACTCACTTCATGTGAGAAAGGAAGATGCAAGTTTGGGCATCATAGTCATCTATGTCGATGACTTGATTATTATAGGTAATAGTGAGAGTGGGATTGCTGAAGTTAAGAACTTTTTGAAAAAGAAGTTTGAGATGAAGAATTTGGATAAGCTAAGATACCTTCTTGGTATTGAGATGATTAGATGTGATGATGGTATATGATTATCTCAAGGTAGTATGGCTTGGATATGTTGTTCAAGTATGGTAAGATAGCATGTAAGCTCCTTTCAATGCCATTGGAGAAAAATGTGAAGTTGAGTGCTGATGTTGGTGATGAGATAGAAGACCCTCCTATGTTTAGGAGGATAGTAAAGAGCCTGATTTATATGACTATTACAAGGCTAGACTTGAGTTATGTAGTTGCCTTTGTTAGTCAATTTATGCAGATACCTAGAAAGCCTCACTTGGATGTAGTTAGATGTATATTGAGATATGTGAAGTCCACTTTGCATAATAGAATTTTTTATGAGACAAGTAAGGATATACAGGTATTTGGATACATAGATGTAGATTGGGCTAGTAGCATGTCTAACAGGAGATCTACTATCGAATTTATATTTTTCCTTGGTAGTGCAACAATTACATAGAGCAACAAAAAGCAATCTATGGTTGCTCTATAGAGTACAAAGGCTGAGTACAGAGGTGTTGCTTTGGTAGCATGTGAGGTGATATGGCTACAAAAGTTACTGGGTGATTTGAATATGTAGGGAGATGGTCCAATTGTCATTTATTATAATAACATGAGCAGCATACAACTAGCTAGGAACCCAATGTTCTATACTAGGATAAAATACATTGAGATGTATTACCACTTTGTGAGAGAGAAGGTACTGGTAGGAGAGGTTGACTTTTGGTATATGTCAGCACGCATGATCAAATAACTTACATTTTCACAAAGGCATTGGGTGTAAAGGAGCTTCAAAAATTTCAAAGATTACTTGGTGTCATAGAGATACAATTGAGCTTAAAGGGGAGTGTTGAGATGGCAAGCTTAACATGTACTAACATTGATGATGGACCGTCTAGTTAGATGGGTCCACACGTCTACACTTAGCATGACAGTGGTCATTATGATCCTCACATGGCCACTGACTTATCACTTATTATATTTGATTGCTATATCTATCTACAACTGGCATAGTTATAGCACCAATCGATTAGTATAGTTAGTTATGTATTGTTTGACATAGTAAGCCACTTTTCTTTATGTTGTATCATATTTATACTTTGTGTACATTATATTGTGTGAAAAAGAAGAAGAAGAAACTAGCAAGAAAATGTTTCACCTCCATCTCTCTTCTTATGTTCTTGAGTGAGTTTTCTCTTGTGTGTATGGTGTGTGTTTGGTATAGCAATTCAAGCAAGTCCCCTTACCATGCGATTCATGACATCAATGGCTTGCACTTAGATAGAGCCATTGGGATGAACATGAAGTACCTTGGAATGGACCGTCCAACAATATTGGAGCTTACTTGAAAACTTTCCAAAGCGTAAATTATATGCTAGAATAAGATCACATTTCTTGAATTCTTCTGTTGTGTTTAAAAATTGGTTTGTAAAAGGGATAGAGAAATGGCCTTTCTTCATCTTGGAGTTCAATTTATTGAAGTTTTCATAAATGCAAAGCTTTCTATTTTTCTTAGGGACAACCAAAATGGGCCATAGACCCATTCATTGTTGGCCATTAGGTAGATAAACTTGGCTTCCAAGAGTTTCATCAACTTTATCTTGACCAAAGGTAAATTGTAATGATTAATGCACCTCTAATGTTGCCATACAGGCTTAGCATCATGCTCCAAATCAATGTAATATTTGCATATAGTGAGATTAATCCCTTTCAAGTCCTTGTATGACCACAAGAACACATCCAAGTCCTCTTTCAATAGGTCATGGAGGACTGATAACTCTTCCTCAGGGAGACTACTACCCACTTTGAGATCATGTTTGGTCCCATTTGCATCAATAAAAGTTAAGTGCTTTTCACCTTCAACTTCTTTGATGAAGGTCCCATTGACAGGATAGACTCCTTCAAAGAAGTGGTCTCTTTTCTTGATTCTCCGTTGGAACCAAATTCTTTTGTATTCGACTACGATGCCTCTGTTGGACATTGAAATGGTAGAAGGGTGATTTCTATTTTGTTTTTAGGAAAAATACTTCCTTCTTGGCTTGAGGATTCATCATTTGAGGAAGCATCTAGGAATGTCACATAGCAATGACCTATTTGATTGCTCTTCTATTGTAGCACTAGTGCTTGTTGGCACAATGTATCATAATCAACTTTTCTTGAAAATGATGGAGTATGGTGACAATAGCCACTAATAAAGGAAATCTCCATTTGCTTGATCCATCATTGATACATCTCTTGCATACTTCTTGGACCATTAATTAGCTTGAAAAAGACCATTGTAATTCCATCCAAAAACATAAGATTTGCATCTTTTGAGGCCTTTATGTCTACATTATCATTTACTTCTGATGGGAGAGATTCTTCCTTTGAACTTTCATAATATTGCTCTTCACCTTCATTGTCTTCCCCTTCAAGCTCTATTTCAGCTTTTGGAGGGGCTTTGTAAAAGAAGAATAGGATCTCTACTTCACATTCTTCTTCTGTCTTTCACTCTATTGTGGCTATATAGTAAGGAAAGTAGTACATCCATGCCTCTATCTCACTATAAAAACAAATTTTAGAGGTTACTTTGGGGTTCATGAATCTTTTGTTACAACTAGGAGACATCATTAGTAGTTTTCAAAATGTCAAACTAGGATGGAAGGTATCTAGGTGCTTCACCAAATCATACTCTTTTATGGGATCCATTGGCTTCTCCAACCCACTCGGGAATGGGGTAATACCCTCCCTTTTCTTTAACAATATTCATCATATACTACGTAATAAATAAACACTCATATTTGTCTTCATTCTATCATGAAGATGATGGATAGTTTTCTTGTTGCAATATACCATTGTGAATATCATCCTTCTTAGCAAAAAAATGGACTGTAATATGACGTGTTTTGCCACAATAATGACAAAAAATACAAGAATTTCCAAAACCTTTGTTTTGCAATCCACCTCTTCCTTTTGAAGACTCTCATGTCTCTAAAGTTTCCACAGCCTCCCGAAATCTATATTTCATCGGACTATTTATTTGACCTATTTTGCTAGTTATGACTAGCATATCTCATACCACTACTTCTTAAAGAGGATCTACCACATCCCCTTCCTAAAATTGAGTACTCAACTCTTGCTTGAGTTGAAGCTTTCGTACTTTTGTATTTACTGAAAATATATTTTCAAAAATCATCTAAGTTGCATGTGAAGTTTCTACATTTTTGATATACCCCTGCATAGTATTATCAATGGTTGTAGATAGCTAACATATCATATTTTTATCTTTTTCATTCCATTCTTTCCACACCTTTAATTCATCTATAGTCAATAGGGTCACTCAACCGTAGCTCATTTTCTTTACTTGAAACGAACTTGTAAATGTATTTTTCAATAAGGACGTTCATCACACAAAAATCCATGATCGATAATTGTTCTTGTCCAACTTTCCAATGATTGGGTTTCCAATGTTCTCTATCATTATTACAAAATTGATACAAAATAACAAGCAAGTCTTCTACAGCCTTTCATAACAAGTACACAACAATACACCAAGCAGTCTTTTTCACTGACAGCTTAACAGTACATATAATCTATATCCTGTTTGCAAATAAAACTTGTGTTTTCTTCCTTAAAAACACCTCAAAACTTAAAGTTTTGAAATATATAACATGTGCACCCACTTTTGATTGACACACCAAAATTATAGTATGCCTTGAAACTATTGTATGCAATCCCGTAGATCTAAAATGGGGCTCGAATCAGCCTTCCAATACCTCCATAAGCACTATCTATGAGAAAGAGTGAAAGAATGGGAGAGATTCTTACCTATTTCTTGCTTGCTCAAATCCTTGCTTGTTCTCCTTCACCTCACTCTTCAAAACCAATCTCTCTTAGTAGTGCCACTCTGATACCATGTCACGAATCGCATGATGGGAGAACTTGCTTGAGTTGCTACACCAAACACACACCATACACATAAGTGAAAGATCACTTAAGAATACAAGAAGAGAGATGGAGGTCAAATAGTTTTCTTGCTAGTTTCTTCTTTTTCTTTTTCACACAATACAATACACATAAAGTGTAGATAAGATACAACATAAAGAAAAGTGGCCACTAAGTCAAACAATGCATAACTAGCTATACTAATTGACTAGGCTATAAGTAAGCCAACTGTAGATAAGTGTAATAACCAAATATAATAAGTGATAAGTTAGTGGCCATGTGAGGATCATAATGATTATTGCCATCTTAAGTGTAGATGTGCAGGTGTAGATGTGCAGACGTATCTAACTAGGTAGTTCATCATCAATGCCACACATGTTGAGCTTGCCATCTCAAAAGTTGATGTCTTTGATAATCCTTTCCTAATCAATGGCTATAGCTTGAAGAAGTACTTCTCTCCCTAGTGATCCTGACAATTATAGTGGCCCTCTCTCCCTTGGGCATCACTTACTGGTGCTTTCCATATTGGTGACTGTGGATCCTTCCCCTCATGATTGTCACTTTTTTTTTCTTCTTTTTAAAAAGAGTTTAGACACTATTTTTTTGTCAAGATGCCTTCGAAGGATAATGACTTAATCTTCAAGTTATCTGGAACTTCATTTCATACATGGCAAACTAGGATCAAGTTGGTCCTCATGAAGAAAAGTTTATGGAATATTGCAAATGGAAAAGAGAAGAAGCCTTGGGATCTTGCTCAAGCCACTACATGGGAATTTTGTGATTAAAAAGCACAAGCCATAATCAAGCTAGAGTTGGATGATACCTACATCCATCATGTGGATGAATGCAACAATGCCAAGGACACCTGGGATGTTCTGAATACTCTCTTTGGATCCAAGTCAAAGAGTTCCAAGTTTGGACTTCTAGTTGAGTTTTTCCGTCTTGAAATGAAGCCTCAAACCTCACTTGCTTCTCATTTGAATTACATGAAAAGTCTCCTAATTCAACTTGTCGGTATTGATTTATGCATTGATAAAGATATCTCAATTGGTGTATTGCTTAAATCCCTTCCTAGTCCTGAATATGACAATGTTGTAACAACTCTCACCAATATGTTGGATCCATGACTAGTGGAAATAGAAGCTTCTTTGCTTGAGGAGGAGAAGAAAAATAAATTCAAGCAAGAATCTCCACCTGCTGCTATAAGACCATCTACAAGAGAGGAAGTACTTTACCACAAGGGATTTTATGGCAAAGGAAAATACAAGTACAATGACACCATCAATTGTGATTTCTGCTACAAGCCAGGCCACAAAGAGAGGGACTTTTTTCCAAGGAAGAAAGCACAAATAGTCATGGGAGAAAAGGAACCTAAATTTATTGTTATAATAGGCCCTACTTCAAGAAAAGGTGGCAACACCTTTGGGTGAGAAGTTGGCTATGGAGGAAAAGATGGAAACACCTCATAGTCCAAACCAATCGAATCATCGTTTTATATTTATAGGATGCAGTTCCTAGGCTACCTCCCTTGATGCAATGTGTCTTGTGACTCCATAGCACATTTGACTCCTATAGTAGATGGAATTTCTTACACCCAATACAAGTTCTTGATCTATCAGCTAGCTTCCTAGGTATGCCTCTTTATTAGAAGACATTGTTTAACATTCACAATAAGTGAAAGAAGATCTTCATCAATAACAGCTAAGTGTTGTGACCTTCATCCTAATTGGATGGGCATGTGACCATGGGATGCTCTTTGTATCTATTAACTGAGAACGAGATAGAGGGTGGGGTGAGTGACCAATCTTCATCAACAAACATTGTTTAACACTCATGATAAGATCTTCAATAATAATAGCTAAGTGTTGTGAGCTTCATCCTAACTGAATGGGGATGTGAGTATGGGATGATCTTTGTATCTATTAACTGAGCATGAGATAGAGGGTGGGGTGTGACTAATCTTTCCCCTTTCAATCAATGAGGGGTGTGATGTGTGAATGGAGTGTTGCGCACACAAGTTGGGCCTCTCAATGCATAACACACAATTTTTTCTATGCACACCACTATATCAGGCTCCCTGGCCTTTTGTTTCTTACACATATTCTGACACAGGGCAAGGTGCACTTTTGCACCATCAATTGTGCACAAGACATAAAAAACCTACACCAGTAACAACGAGGATTATATGCATGGTATTTTAGGAATTGGGTTCCCCTCCTATATTTCTAAACTAAGCTTAAGGTGGAAGATGGGCTGAGCATGAGCGATCTTTCCTTCAATCAACTGAGAGGTGAGGATTGAGGGATGTTATGACAAATTGAGATAAGTATGTTCTCTTTTCCCTTATGCACACATAAGACGACAACACAACCACAACCCAATACCTTTGTTTTGCAAATTTCATTATAAGGCTTCTTGGTCTTCATTCTCATACTTATGCTAGCCGATTTGGGATGCACTTTGCACTCTAGTATACTTTCTCTAAATGTTTTCTTTTGTCCACTTCTAAATCGAGTATAACCCATGGGTTCTATTAATTTCTCCTCAAACGGCATGATTATTCGATGAGTGCATGTTCTATCATTTCACCTTGAGTGATTGGTGAGTCTCACTGCTTAATTCTTTGTCGAAAATAATGTGGCAGTACCCAGCACCAAAGCTACCTCCTTGGGTGTTGTGTGATGGTCTCTACTTTCCTCAAAGGTGCTACGACGAGCTATGGCACCTCCTACAATCGACTCCAATACCTCGTTTGTCAATGACTAACTACTAAATCGGCCAAGTGTTTCTAACCCTTCTCTTCCTATTTTGTATGTGCATGTGTCATGTCATAAGTGTGGGGATGCACAAGTAGCTATTTGTCTATGTCTAAATCCTCATCATTTGGTCCTCTAAGGTCTTAAAGTATGGTGGCATCCCTAGGAATTTATCTTATATCAAGCCATCTGAAGATCCCTTATTATTCTTTGATTGATGTTTTTTCTTTTCTACACCCTACTCGGGTCCCTTACCCACCTATTCGTCATGTTAGACCTCATTCTTAGTGTTCCTCTTTACACCTTTTGTAAATTTTTAATTTTTTCTTCCTTCTATATGAATAGCTACTTTATCATTCGAAACTAGATTCTGCCATTGTAACCATGTTTATCCCTTAAAATTTGGTATTTTTTCTTTTTATATTCCCATGTGTTCTGAGTTATAGATTATCCATTATTCATTTTTGAATACTTTTACATTTGTTAAATTTTATTTCCATATGAATGTGCCTTTTCGATACTAGAACCTACATTGAACCTTATAGCCATGTCCATTCCTTCCCACTAGATATTTTTCCTTTTACTATCCATCATTCCAATGCATGGATTGTTCATTATTAATATTTGACCATTCTCATGTATTTTTATTTCACGTTTTAATCATTTTTCCACATCAATATGCTCATCCCATAATGGCATTTTGACTAGCCATTCCTATTTGGTTCTTCAACCTAAACATTTTTCTGTTTAGTTCACTCCAATTCGATTAACGAATTTTCCATTATTAAAATTTGACTAAAATTTGCATGTTTTTCGAGTATTTTTCATCTATTTTCAATGTGAACATGCCTTTTTGATTCCAAAAGTGGAACTTGAGGTACTCAAGTTATTCACATAATTGACCTACTCTCTTTTCCTTCTTTTTGCCACTATCATCCGACGTACATATTTTTTGTAATTAATTTTTGACTCATTTTGCAAGTTTTCCTTTTGTTGCATTTCTGTGTGAATGTTGGTATTTCTCAGTTTTTAATACTATGATGTTTTTTGTTGCTTATAATGCCTTGTTCTCATTTGGCTGATGCCCCCAACATCATTTTCACCTCCACCACTAAACTTGTTTTTACCCCCACCTACAAGCCATCCCCATGTAGGATGGACCCACATGTGAGGGGGAACCAAACATTAATCCAACACACACACACACACACACACACACACACACACACACACACACACACACACACACACACACACACACACACACACACACACACACACACACACACACACACACACACACACACACACACACACACACACACACACACACACACACACACACACACACACACACACACACACACACACACACACACACACACACACACACACACACACACACACACACACACACACACACACACACACACACACACACACACACACACACACACACACTTTCATTAATCTTTAATTTGAAATCTTCTTTTAAATAATTTATTTCCTTCCCTCCAACCGTCACATCCCCTCTCCTCTCCCTCTCTCTTTCTTTTTGTTCTTTCTTTCTCTTTCTCTCTCCTCACCCCTCGCTACTCCTACATTCCTCTCTCGACTTCACCCTCCTTCCCCCATTGCCCTCCCCTTCTCCTATCCCTCCCCCCCTTTCCTCCTCCTCCTCCTCCTCCTCCTCCTCCTCCTCCTCCTCCTCCTCCTCCTCCTCCTCCTCCTCCTCCCACCACTCCATCTTCCCTCTTCCTTCCCCTTCCTCCTCCTCCTCCTATGTCACCTCCTAACTCCCCTCCTCTCTCCCCTCTTCGACATGGTTGCCTTGCCGCCGTGCGTGCTAGTATCGCTGCCTCTAGCCTACCTACTCCTCCCCAAAGTAGCATTGTACATGCTGCCTCCAAATTGGTGCCCACACCACTACTCCACCCACTCCTCCTCTAACTCCTCCCTCTACTCTTTCCTCCTACCCCCTCTCCTCCTTCCCATCTGCTTGTCATCCACACCCCCCCACCTCCCCCACCCGACACCATGCTCACCCCCCCAAAACCACCCCCACCCACCCGAAAACCCACCTCCTATATGCCCCCACTCCCCCCTTCACAAGGCACACCACCTTTATCACCAACACCCCCAACAAACCACCACAATCAAAATTTTCAACCCACAACCTCATATTGGTTCCCCTTCCCCCAGGTAATGGCAAAGCACCGAATTGCACTCAACACCCATGGAAATCCCCTTCATCCCCACTCCCCTATCAAACTGTCACACCTAATCAACACTATTTACATGCGGGTGGCTAACATTTCCTGTGTCTATCTCCTTGTCATGTATTCATGTGCATCACGAGCTTGTGTCAACACTTGATGAATGTGGTAGAGGTTGTTCATGTGCAACTTTTCTTTGGTGACCGTGCTCATGGCTTTTTCCTTACTATTCACACATGGGATGTTTGTGGGGCTTGACCATGCCACGACACTTCTGTCCATGTGCACAAGTTTGTTCAAGTAGATGCCACATTATCCATAATTCACAGGATTTTTAATATAATTTTTTTGAAATCACATACAATTCATAAATTGGAAAAAAAACAACAAATAACTTGAACAAAAGCCCAAAAATTTTAGAACAAAAAATATGTAGAAATCTTCATGTTCCTAAACAAGTATTTCAAGTATGAAGGTGTTATCATCTCAACTATGGAGAGTTTCTTTGTTTCATATTTTTCAAAGACACGACCATGCAAAAGAGTTATCATCTCGAGGTGTGGTAGATATCAAATTCATCAACACGTGAATTGTGATATAAAAACTCCCTTATACATTGTGTACCATTGATCTTTACCAATATAAAAGTTGTGGAGTTGTACCCTATTTTTGAGTTACAAGAGGCTATGATTGAGGTTTTCTATGTGAGGGTTGATCTTTATTTCATCATTTCCATGTCTTGAGGTGTATGATGTATATGAGTAATCTTGGAGTTCTTGTTGGTTAAATTTATTAAAAATCATTTAAAAAAAACTAACAAAAAAAACTCGAAACGAAAATTGAAAACACACACAACACAAAATACAACTATTGTTTACTCCTTTTTTGTAGATGATGCTTTAAATTACCAAGTGCTACTCATACATGTTACACTTTAGATCAAGCACATTATTTTTTGCAATACTCCCTATGTAGTTAATACATACTGATAATGCTTAGCATGGACAATAGTATTTAACTAGAGTATACATCCCATAAACTCACTATAAAGTTATGATGTGCTACCTGAGATTGGACAAATTCTTATATTAAGCCCATGTTCACTTAAAGGATTGAGAAGTTCTACCTTAGAGCAGAAAATTACCAATCATCAATTCATATTTATTCTTAAATCAATGAGAAACTATATCCTTCATTATATGTTACAAATTATATTTACCTTAATTTGTACTCCTACTCAAGAAAAACAACTTCTTTTAGGCCCACACCATGCTTACCGCTGCATGAAGGTATCGATTAATTCTGCAGTAAATCAAATTTTAGGTCTACTTATAGGTTGATTTCCTGTTTTTTCAAGAAATGTCCCTAGTTCATCATACCATCATGAAAGCTCATCATTTTCTACAATTTCATTATGCATTCGATACATACTACTTATGTACAGTATAGACAACCCTACTAATCACAATATACAGCTTATAAAATTTACTACAAGACTTATAAAAGAAACTTCTTAAATAGTTACCATTTTTCCATTCTAGTTTATTCAATGAGTGGAGGGGGATTACAAGCAACATCAATTTAGGGTTCCATCCAGGAGTCATATTCACATTCATCTAAGTCAATTTACACTATGACATAGGGATTATAGGCAACACCAATTTAGGGTTCTATCTAGGAGTAAAATTCTAAAATTAGTCTACTGTAATATCCCCGTGCCCCATAGGAACCCCCCTTTCTTTATTTTTCTTTCAAAAATTTTTTCCCTCTCCCTCCCCCTCGATAGTACGTTGAGGAGAGAGAGAGAGAGGGAGTGAAGTAGGGAAAGGGGGGTGCATGCTGCCCAAGTGGCGGCATACAGTTGCGCCCCCCTTTAAAAGGCCACCCCTCCTCCTCATCGACAAGACCCCCTGTTGCTGCAGACACCACCCCCTGTCATCATTCTGTCCAGCGGCCCCCATCAGCAAGACGACGCCCTATTTCTCGTGGAAGAAGGAGGGAGAGAGAGAAGAGGAGAAAGAAAGAGAGAGAAGGAGAAGGAGAGCGAGTGGGAAGGAGAAGAAGAAGAAGAGGTAGAAGAAGGAGTGGGGAAGAGAAGGGAAGAAGAGGGAGAGAAGGAGAAGGAGAGAAGAGAAAGAAGGAGGGGGAAGAAGAGGGAGGGAAGGAGAAGGAGGGAAGAGAAGGAAAGAAGAAGGAGTGGGGAAGAGAAGGGAAGAAGAGGGAGAGAAGAGAGAAGGAGAAGAAGAAGAAGGGGAAGAAGAGGGAAGAGAGAGAAGAGGGAGTGAAGAAGAGAAGGAGAAGAAGGGGTAAGGAGAGAGAAGAGAGAAGGAAAAGAAGAAGGAGAGGAAGAGGGAAGAGAGAGAAGAGGGAGAGAAGGAGAGAGAGAAGGGAGAAGAAGAAGAAGAAGAGGAGAGAGAGAGAAGGGAGAAAGAGAGGGAGTGGGAGCTAGTGAGTAACTTCAAGGAGCAACACTCAAACCTTCCCCCCCGGCAAAGGACCCCCATCCAGCGATCTTTCCTACTGAACCTGTCGTCCTGAAATCCATCGAGGTCCAGACTGCTCAATCTCCACAAGGTGAATGGCTCCCAAGAAGAAAGTCATGGGAAGCGTAGGCGCCCAAGCTACCGGTAATGTTGGAGTGGTGAGCGGAGCGACCAACGCAATGAACACGAATCAAACCCAGGTTCTAAGTTTTAAAATTAATTAGGTATTATTTCTTGTGGAAGAGATGAAAGGGTTGGTGACGTGCATGGAACAAGAACGAGTCTTAGGGTTTTTTGTTTGCTCTAATCACTAAGTTGCATGCGTGAAACGATAGAGTATGGAACTTACATAAGATTATATGCATGAAATGATAGCTTTTATACACATAAAATGATAAGGCCTTTGCATTATTCCACATAAAATAATAGCTTTTAACCTAGTTTAGTGCATGAATAGTCATTTAGAATTCATGTTTCGCAAACATGATTTAAAGAAACACATGAAATGATAGTTCCGATGAATAGAGACCTAGACCTTCATGAGATCCAGTGCATTAGGAATAAGTATATTTGCCTGCGGATTGTTTTATCGGTCTTGCCGTAGACTGTCGCAAATGGATACGCTCCTAGCCTAATTGAACATGGTGACCTAACCCTAAATGGATTGTTAACCCAAGTTATGCTTGGTGGTTTGAAAAGGTTATAAATCCCTTAAGCAAGTGTTTTGATACATCTAGTTAAAATTCTGATTGTGCATGCAATGGGATTGCGATGCCTTGAAGCAAGAGGTTGTGCATTCAATTGTTTGTTAATGTGGTTTTGAATGTTAACCCAAGTGGGGAGTGTTTGATGATTTCATGGCCAGGTCTTAGATGACTGATTGCCATGGAAACAAAAGGGATGTTTTCCCTAACAATTGTTATTATGTTGGTTGCTTTAGCTATGGTTGATTTCCTAAAGGGATAATTAAGGAAGGATAGCGCTAGCTACCCCCCCCCCCCCCCCCCCCCCCCCCCCCCCCCCCCGCGAGCTGCCAAACCTTAACCAAGGGGGTTATGAATCCACGCCGGGAATGTGGACCGAACCCGCTGTGAGAGGTCTCTCCATGGAAATCACTTGGCGTAGGAGGACGCTTGGGTTCCAGTGGGGGCTCTGGCCATAAATCCCAATGCCTTTGGGCCCTACACAAGTGTTCTACTTAACTTGAGATGGGATCTTGAGGTCTTGATACTAGTTACAATGCGAAATCTTGGAAGGATAAACCTTCGGGTTTTATTGCCGGAAGACGGAAGGATTTTTTTGCGGAGGCAAAAAGGAGCATTTAATTCTCCTGTATGGGCAGGAGACACACATTAATCCAAAGATAAGTTAAGGAAGCGTTTGATCTTGTTTTATCTTGTCTACGTGTCTGTGGCCTAAATTATGTAAAGGAACCTGTGATTAACGGGTTAATTAAGGAAGCTGCCTTTTTATGTCAAACATAATGTGGTAGGTAATTAGATAACTAAGACAACCCTCGAGGGAAGCATGGTGGATGTGATCAATTGGGTCTATCCTATGGAAGGGTGGTCTCGGTTAGCCAAGAGCTTTCCTCAAAGGAAATGTTAACGAGGAATGTTAGGAAAGGTCGGATGATGTCCTTAGACAATGTTGGCCAGGACCCCGCTCTTCAGGTCGATCCTAGTGGGAACGGATAAGTTCCGTTGCGGGGCAGACTCGAGAGACCCTAGTTGGAAAAACCTGTGTCATTCCTTGGGAGTGCCGGGCGGCATCTTCTAGATAACCCTCTCGATGGGCTGCTAAGACGTGTCTTGCGATTTAAGGAGCGGGCATGCTACAGTTGGTATCAGAGCAAAACTTCATAATAAAACATGATTGATTAATGTTCGGTTCATAGACATATCCTAAACAGAAATAACCTAAGTGGTATGGCTTGATCGTTAGGCACCTTTTGCACCCACGAATGCTGATATGCAAGAGAAGAAGTTCCTTCTCAAGCAAATTAAGCCACCCGAGTTTGATGGCAAGGGAAGGACTGTTCAAGCTGACGCCGAGATCCGGATTGAGTCCTTGGAGGACTATTTTGAGGCAGCAGGAACTACCCCTACTAACCAAGCCATACTTGCCAAACTTAAGCTTATAGGTGAAGCGAGACTTTGGTGGAAATAGTGGTGTAGAGACCAAGCGATCTCGGAGGGGACAGTCACTTGGAATAAGCTTAAGGAAGTTGTGCGAGGGAGGTATCTGCCACCTGCCTACCGCACACAAAAGAGGAATGGATTCTATGACTTAAAGCAGCTAGGATTATCCCTTGAAGCATATTATTCAAGGTTCATTTCTCTCCTAAAGTACGCGTCCCCAATGGATATGACACAACAGGTGTCAAAGTTCTGTGCTGGGTTGAATCCACCCATAAACACTCGATTGGAATCAATGCACCCAACGGACTTGCAAGACACATTACTCCAAGAGAATCGAATCTTCCAAGAACTTAAATCAGGCAACTATGATGAAGATGACTCACGAGATCAAGACAAGAGGTGCCACAAGTGTGGTGAGATAGGACACATCCGTAAGAGATGCCCCAACCACCGATATTTCCATTGCAATAAACTAGGACACATCCAAACAGATTGTCCTAAGTTGGACCCTGAGAATCAGGAACGTGAGGTCAAATGAAGCCGTCTAAACTTTACTTTTGGCTCATATTATGAACCACATGATGATGAAGGCTTGGAGCCTATTGTAACCTTTGAGGATGACTAGATGTCCTAGGAAGATCCTCTTGAGGTAATGAGTCTTGTACATGGAATAAATCCTATTGAACCCTATGAGTTATGGCAAGTTGTTATTTTAAGATGAGAATTTGAGTAATCACAGTTGCACAGCGAAAGCGTGATGGGTCCTAACCCACACGTTTTAGAACCCAATGATAATTGGTTATCAATGAACCCTAAACGCATTTGAGATGAGGACATCTCGATTCCTCTAAGGGGGAGAGGATGTAATATCCTCGTGCCCCATAGGAACCCCCCCTTTCTTTATTTTTCTTTCAAAAAAATTTTCCCTCTCCCTCCCCCCCCCCCCCCCCCCCCCCGACAGTACGTCGGGGAGAGAGAGAGAGGGAGTGAAGTAGGGAAAGGGGGGTGCATGCCGCCCAGGTGGCGGCATACAGCTATGCCCCCCTTTAAAAGGCAACCCCTCCTCCTCCTTGTTGACAAGACCCCCCCTCCCCCCCGGTTGCTATAGACGCCACCCCCCTGCCATCATTCTGTCCAGTGGCCCCCAACAGTGACAGATGACGCCCTATTTCTCGTGGAAGAAGGAGGGAGAGAGATAAGAAGAGGAAGAAAGAGAGAGAAGGAGAAGGAGAGAGAGTGGGAAGGAGAAGAAGAAGAAGAGGTAGAAGAAGGAGTGGGGAAGAGAAGGGAAGAAGAGGGAGAGAAGGAGAGGGAGAGAAGAGAAAGAATGATGGGGAAGAGAAGGGAAGAAGAGGGAGAGAAGGAGAAGGAGGGAAGAGAAGGGAAGAAGAGGGAGAGAAGAGAGAAGAGGGAAGAGAGAGAAGAGGGAGAGAAGAGAGAGAAGAGAGAAGGAGAAGAAGAAGAAGGGGAAGAAGAGGGAAGAGAGAGAAGAGGGAGAGAAGAAGAGAAGGAGAAGAAGAAGGGGTAAGGAGAGAGAGAAGAGAGAAGGAAAAGAAGAAGGAGAAGAAGAGGGAAGAGAGAGAAGAGGGAGAGAAGGACAGAGAGAAGAGAGAAGGAAAAGAAGAAGGAGAAGAAGAGGGAAGAGAGAGAAAAGGGAGAGAAGGAGAGAGAGAAGGGAGAAGAAGAAGAAGAAGAGGAGAGAGAGAGAAGGGAGAAAGAGAGGGAGTGGGAGCTAGTGAGTAACTTCAAGGAGCCACACTCAAACCTTTCCCCCCTGGTGAAGGACCCCCATCCAGTGATCTTTCCTACCGAACCTGTCGTCCTGAAATCCGTCGAGGTCTGGACTGCCCAATCTCCACGAGGTGAATGTCTCCTAAGAAGAAAGTCACGGGAAGCGTAGGCGCCCAAGCTACCGGTAATGTTGGAGTGGTGAGCGGAGCAACCAACGCAACGAACACGAATCAAACCCAGGTTCTAAGTTTTACAATTAATTAGGTATTATTTCTCGTGGAAGAGATGAAAGGGTTGGTGATGTGCATGGAACAAGAATGAGTCTTAGGGTTTTTTATTTGCTCTAAGAACTAAGTTGCATGCGTGAAATGGCAAAGTATGGAATTCGCATAAGATTATATGCATGAAATGATAGCTTTTACGCACATAAAATGATAAGGCCTTCGCATTATTTCACATAAAATAATAGCTTTTAACCCAGTTCAGTGCATGAATAGTCATTTAGAATTCATGTTTCGCAAACATGATTTAAAGAAACACATGAAATGATAGTTCCTATGAATAGAGACCTAGACCTTCATGAGATCCAGTGCATTAGGAATAAGTATAGTTGCCTGCGGATTGTTTTATCGCTCTTGCTGTAGATTGTCGCAAATGGATATGCTCCTAGCCTAATTAAGGCTGGTGACCTAACCCTAAATGGATTGTAAACCCAAGTTATGCTTGGCGGTTTGAAAAGGTTATAAATCCCTTAAGCAAGTGTTTTGATACATCCATTTAAAATTCTGATTGTGCATGCAATGGGATCGTGATGCCTTGAAGCAAGAGGTTGTGCATTCAATTGTTTGTTAATGTAGTTTTGGATGTTAATCCAAGTGGGGAGTGTTTGATGATTTCATGGTTGAGTCTGAGATGACTGATTTCCATGGAAACAAAAGGGATGTTTTCCCTAGCAATTGTTATTATGATGGTTGCTTAAGCTATGGTTGATTTCCTAAAGGGATAATTAAGGAAGGATGGCGCTAGCTACCCCTCATGAGCTGTCAAACCCTAACCAAGGGGGTTATGAATCCATGCCAGGAATGTGGACCGAACCCGCCGCCAGAGGTCTCTCCGTGGAAATCACTTGGCGTAGGAGGATGCTTGGATGCCAGTGGGGGCTCTGGCTGTAAATCCTAATGCCTCTGGGCCCTACACAAGTGTTCTACGTGACTTGAGATGGGATCTTGAGGTCTTGATCCTAGTTACAAGGCGCAATCTTGGAAGGATAAACCTTCGGGTTTTATTGCCAGAAGACGGAAGGATTTTTCTGCGGAGGCAAAAAGGAGCACTTAATTTTCTTGTATGGGCAGGAGACACACATTAATCCGAAGATAAGTTAAGGAAGTGTTTGATCTTGTTTTATCTTGTCTTCGTGTCTATGGCCTAAATTACGTAAAGGAACCTATGATTAATGGGTTAATTAAGGAAGCTGCCTTTTTATGTCAAACATAATGTGGTAGGTAATTAGATAACTAAGACAACCCTCGAGGGAAGCGTGGTGGATGTGAGCAATTGGGTCTATCCTACGGAAGAGTGGTCTCGGTTAGCCGAGAGCTTTTCTCAAAGGAAATGTTAACGTGGAATGTTGGGAAAGGTCGGATGATGTCCTTAGACAATGTTGGCCAGGACCCCGATCGTCAAGTCGATCCTAGTGGGAATGGCCGGATAAGTTCTGTTGCGGGGCAGACTTGAGAGACCCTAGTTGGCAAAACCCGTGTCATTCCTTGGGAGTGCCGGGCAGCATCTTCTAGATAACCCTCTCGATGGGCTACTAAGACGTGTCCCGTGATTTGAGGAACGGGCACGTTCCATCTACTATATAGAAGCCACAATTTTAGATCTAACATAAAGTGTAGAGTTTTAATCTATGATAGGTTAATGTATCATAGGGGGTTTATAGCCAACACTAATTTAGGGTTCTCTAGAGGAGACAAATTTTGCAATTATTCTACTATATGATTCACAATTTCAAATCTAACACAAAGTGTCAGGGATGTAGAGTTCTAATTTATGACAAGTTCAGAGACCATGTACAATTATGCATCAGTTAGTTCTCTAATATGGGTAATGAGTTACATGCATATTGTATGACATAAGGACAATTGTACTATAAGCAAGAGGCAGGTGCTTACACTTCCTTTTTCGATTTTCTTTTCTTTTTTTTCAATCCAAAAGAGATTGGGGGGATTCCTTACCTCATATGTAGGAAATATGTCTACTCCAAAGATATCTCGATATCCTAATGCCAACTAAGTAATGAGTTACATGCATATTGTATGACATAAGGACAACTTTACTACAAGCCTAATGCCAAATGATTCTATTTACCCTATCACAAGGGGATTCTAGTCCCCATCAATCTAGTATTCTGCTCAGGAGAATTTTTGCAATCAATCTTCTATAGGGATCACAATTTCAGACCTAACACAGAGTGTTCAAGATGAAGGTCTTTAATCTTTGATATGTTCATAGGCCCTGTACAATTCTACATGACCATGTACAATTATTCATGACATGTTTCAGCAATTAAGAGTAAATCCATGGCCATGTTCAATTCTGTATGATCAATGTGCTACAAAAATATGGGGGTTTCAACATATATGATTTCAAATAAGGGAACATTATCTTGGTCCAAATTGCTTGACCATCCTATGTTAAACTGATTTCAAGCAAATATATGAAAATAAACTAATAGCATACCTCACATCACTAAATAATCATAAAGATGTAGAGCTTTAATATGTGATAGGTTCAATGACATATTACATAACATCCATTAGGTGATATTATTATGTATTGATTGAGCAAGGGCATATGTACACTACAAAAGGCAATGATTAATTATGGTCACACTTGTTATGGTGCAAAACTAATTAATGGAATAAAGGTTAATTCAAGGAAAGATAAGCTATCATACTCAAAGTTATCAGTGGTAGTCTATCGATCATTCAATTCAACTAGTTTGTTTCATGTTTAGGCAATGCTACCATGCTCCTAATAACTTCTAGTAATGAAGATTCCTATTTCTCATAGCCATTATATTTTTGCTAGAAATGTTAGGATTATTTGATTACTCTCTACAAAATACAATTTCTACATATTATTATTACCATCAGAACTTCTATAGATTGTCAAAACTATAGATAATGTTGCCAGTGATACATCCTCGTGCTCTACCATATCCAAAGAAGGGGCTAATTATTTGTTATGCTAGAATATTGCATGACATGCATGTTCTTTAGAGATATGATCAACCAATTATGCATGATTTTTACAGATATTTTCATGACTTTGCTCAAGCCATTAAAGATCATGCCTAATATTTTTGCCCCAAATTTCAAAGCGTGACTTACAAATAATCACAAAGGAAGAGAGATTAGCTCAAAAAGAAACTTGGAGTGATGTTGAGGCACAAACCAAGGCCATTGATGAATTGACAACAACCCTCCCACGAACATAATCAACCACAAAACCAGGGACAAAGCACAAAAAATCTATGTGTATGGCTCTACCATTAATCTCAAAACTGAAAAGAAACCATAAATCCCTTTTTTAATAATGAACCGATTTGTCATCTTCATCCTCTTCATCCATAGCTTCAACCATTATGCAAGAACAAAAGGGAAAATGTGAATTTTTGCACAAAAGACAAAGGAGAGAGAACAAATTTTTGCACCACCAGGAAGAGAGAATATGTGATTGGAGAAGAGAGGGAAGGGAAAGAGGCACATAACCACTCGTGCACTCCACCCCACCTCTTCCCCAAAAAGCACACCCCTTCGTATTTTATTATTTCTTTGAAACTTTGATACATTTTATATTATAAGGCCTTTAGCCTTTAATTTTGAGTATTCCTACCCTTTACAAATGCATGTACATAACACTTGAAAGCATACCATTGACTTTAATAGATGTGGTCCCCCTCCCCCTTATGTGGGATATTATTTTAGTGATTTTGCAACAACTTAGTATTATTCTCTTCAGAAAAAATGAGAATATGATGCATGCTTGGATTCTTTTGTGCCTTGTTTTTATGCTTCTTTTGAGTGTCATCATATTCCTCCCACACTAAAACATGAAGCGTCCTCGCGAACCTTGTCAAAGAAGAACCACTGTCTAACACAAAACACTTCCAAAATTGTTAGTAAAACAACTTCAATCACAAGTCCTAGCCATGGTAGGGTATGGGACTCCAAACCATGACCACTAGAGTAAGGGAACTCCTACCTTCATTTCCTCCCACATTGAAAAACTTTTATAGTCTCCAAAAGGTAGGGTTCTATTTGCAATAAGGGATCATGAGCACAACTCCTTGGACCAATAGGGAATGAATAATGATTCCCATCATGGAGCTTCAAACACACTTGAAGTTTTGTTAGCATTGTTAGCTACGAGCATAAAATTGTTTTAGCTAGTTATCCCCTTGCAAAAGGGTTTGCATTGTGATTGCTAGTGATAGGTATCACAAGGGTGTGTTTTAAAATTTTAGAATATGTGCTTAGGTTTGATGTTTTTAGCTTTTTGTTTCTTGGATAATGTTATGTCTCACTTTAAATTTGTGTGTTTTTTGTTTTTTTCATTTAAAAGGACATTGCGGGTTGGCCATGTGGACATCAAGATTAAGAAGGGAAGGAAAGAGGGGTTGAAACCGTGTTAAGCAAATGGTAATGTGAAGTATGTGAGGTCTATGGGAGAGGTTGTTAAAGAGGAGGCAAGGCTATTAAGGGTTAGTCACATGAAGCTTTCATTATGTTATATAAGCAAAGTAGAACATAAGAATAATCTCTTATGTTAAATTTGTTTTTCCTTAAAGGTTAAAAATATGATTAAAAAAATAAAATCCACCTCTATCTAATGACGATCATAGTAGATGGGGGAACAAGTGCCACATGCAGTTTTTATTTAATATTGGCTAATGGATTTTTTCTTAAAATTATGATAACCCTAAGTGTAAACATGTGAGTAGTTCTGCAATTGGAGGATGAAGCGATGAAAATCTCGGCTAGGAGGAAGAGGAGTCCGAGAAGATTAGGCGGTGACATAAGAGAGGATTGCTTAGGACGATGATGAAGAGAAGGCCATTGTGGTGAGGTAGATTGCTAGGGAGTGGATAGTCATGGTGGAGGAAGGATATTGTCGAGAGGAAAAGCAAAGGGGAAAGGAGGGATGCTACTTCCATGGCCATCGTCAGAGGATGGTTGCAATGGCTGTCCTACCAAATAGGGAAGCATGAGCCGCCGACCTCATCCGCTTCTTCTTCTTTTGTGAGCATCCCTCCACAAATGCGATTCCCTTAAGCAAATGTATCGATTATTGGTATCACCATTCATCATCTCCTTCTTCTGCCCCTTCAATTCCCGAGGGCATCCACCTCGTCCAGATCATCACTTTCACTCCTATTCCAACAATGGTTGCTAGGCATCCCAGTCAGGCCTTGCCTTTCTTCTTCACCTATGGCCTCCATCACGACATGCTCTTCCTCAATCTTATCTCACAATATCTCTCCTCAATTTGCATATTAATAGATTTAACGTCCCCACAGGAAGGACTCTGCAATGCTTGTACCACATCTTTGGCAGATGCTTGAGGTGGGTGAAGCACCAGGTGGAGGAGAAGGCGTGAGACATGGCGAGTAGAGGATAAGATCTAGAGGAGTGATTCTTCTTCTTTTTTCTACATTCTATATTTTCAGTTCGGGATGGGAATGACCTCTTTCTTCCCTTTGCTTCCTCCTCCTCCTCCAATCTTCTGCATCTTCTTCTGCGTTTTTGAGGTGCCAACGGCTGGCTGGTGGCGATGCTTGGCCATTACCTAGAAGTAGCTGGATCTCCTCCTCCTCCTCCTCCTTCTTCTTCTCTATTTGTCTACATTCGTTGTTGTTTGTTGCTTTCTCTCTCTGCCTCCACCAGTAACCGCGAGGGTGTGCCTCCCCCTTCACCTTGTTGCTCAGCGATGATGGTGCCTTGTACTTCCCGCTGCTTGAGGACATTCTCTCTCTCTCCCTTGATATGTGATTTCTTGCTGATTGTTGGGTTTTGCGGGATAATTAGGCAGAACAACAACAAAGAAGAGAGAGCTTTCTCATGGTGCCCATAGGTGCCACTGCGAAGTTAGGGTTGCCCATTTGGATCGGTGAAGGAGTTGAGAGAGGACTGAAATCTCATGCTCATTGCCATCTCGATTCTGCAATTCATCATCCTCAACCTCTTGCATATTCTCTCTCTGTATATTTGTGTTTGTGTGGTGCTTCTTCTTCTTGTGAAAGGCGAGAAGATGAAAAATTATGTCTTTTCCCCATTGTGAAGTAGATAATCCGTTTCTGAATATACTGCTACTGCCTCTATTGTTGCGCTACAATGGGGTTATATGCCCTGAGATCTTCCGCAATATGCTAGGAAATCACAGTTTCTGTCTTCCATCATATGCGGTAATTACCACTTGAAAGGGAGGCTGGTGATCTCTATCCCTCCCTCTCACTCTCTTTGTGAGAGACTGAGAGTGCCATCTGCTTCTTCAATTATTCTTTTTCCTGCTTCTCCTCTTTAGGAAATGGTGGTGTTGTGATGTAGATCTAATTCTCCAATATAGGCGTCCCAAGGGGCACGGCTTCTCAATGCGCTGATATCGATCCATCTCTCTCTCTTTCTCACTCTGCTTCTTCTTCTTTCGCCCCTTCTTTTGCTTCCACTCTAATCATGGTGCATGCGTGCTGGGAGGAAGAGCCATTGGAAGGCTTGGGGAAGGTAGTTCACCTAGAGAAGGATTATGGATGCAAAAGGTTGAAAACAGAGTTATGGAAGGCAAACTGAAATTTTAAAGAACATCAATTTATCTCTTCCTTGCTTGCCCTTCTCTTCTTTTCCTTCTTTAATTCTACATGATTGAGGGCAACCAAAATAAGAGTGGCAATTGATTTGAGTTTGCTCCAAAATTAAGACCCCCTATGAATCAAAAGGGCTTGAATGAGTGTCGAAACATCCTCTTCTTCTTTTTCTCAAATCAAATCCCCCAAAGCTCTTCACTTCCTATCTTTTGATATTGTCTGCCTATCTGTGTGCCTCATTTTCCCTTCCACTAGCAAAGTTAGTTATTTTCTGTATGCTCCCACTCTTGCAAAAACATGTTTTCTTGTGGTTTTGGCAACATCTTTGATTCCTGCATCATATGGCTTTGCTTTTTCTTATGCTCTGCCCTTCAAGAAGAGTTGTTGCTTGCCAAAATTTGAGATTAGTTTCTTCCCCAGATGCGCACCAAAAATGATAGCAACCCTCCCACGAATGTAATCAACCACAAAACTAGGGACAAAGCACACAAAATCTATGTGTATGGCTCTGTCATTAATCTCAAAACTAAAAAGAAACCATAAATCTCTTTTTTAATAATGAACCGATTTTTCATCTTCATCCTCTTCATCCATAGCTTCAACCATTATGCAAGAACAAAAGGGAAAATGTGAATTTTTGCACAAAAGACAGAGGAGAGAAGAGAGAGGAGAGAGAACAAATTTTTGCACCACCAAGAAGGGAGAATATGTGATTGGAGAAGAGAGGGAAGGGAAAGAGGCACATAACCACTCGTGCACTCCACCCCACCTCTTCCCCAAAAAGCACACCCCTCTATTTTATTATTTCTTTGAAACTTTGATACATTTTATATTATAAGGCCTTTAGCCTTTAATTTTGAGTATTCCTACCCTTTACAAATGCATGTACATAACACTTGAAAGCATACCATTGACTTTAATAGATGTGGTCCCCCTCCCCCTTATGTGGGATATTATTTTAGTGATTTTGCAACAACTTAGTATTATTCTCTTCAGAAAAAATGAGAATATGATGCATGCTTGGATTCTTTTGTGCCTTGTTTTTATGCTTCTTTTGAGAGTCATCATGAAGACAAACTTGTTGATGTAATCTCAATATGCAAACTAGAAGGAACAACATATGCAAACTTCAGACTTCCTCCTATGAGTCAATCCTTTTATATCTACAAAGTGGCATGAGGCAGTGGCTAATTTTATGGAGAGAGTTTGTGAGAGATTATGGGGGAAAACAGGAATCATTAGGTCTGTAATTCTGGA
Organism: Lygodium microphyllum; assembly: GCF_053477565.2. Lineage (NCBI taxonomy): Eukaryota > Viridiplantae > Streptophyta > Polypodiopsida > Schizaeales > Lygodiaceae > Lygodium > Lygodium microphyllum. The sequence continues at coordinate 5,673,621 of NC_141164.1, read as the reverse complement.
TAGAATCATCCAATCAAGAAGGGGGGAAGAGGTATAGGCATAGGGACATGTGTGTGTGTGTGCGCGCGCGTGCGTGTGCGTGTGCGTGTGCGTGTGCGTGTGCGTGTGCGTGTGCGTGTGCGTGTGCGTGAAAGCGTGCATGCGTGTGTGTGCTTGTGCATGCATGCGTGTGTGTGTGTGAACCAAGCCGTTGTGTGTGTTGTTTCTTGTTTCCTTATGTTTTACCTTTGTGAAGTTTTTGGTTGCCATTGTTACTCCTTTTTGTGGATATGATTGCCCATCAATCATTTTCATTGTATTATTCAAACTAGGGTGCATTCACATAGCCTCCAAGTTTTTATTCTTTCCCTTTTTCTTTGCATATCCAAATACACCAATAACTATTAAAAAGAAACCAGCTATTCTCATTTTTTACATGCATCCACACTTAACACATGCAAATTAATTTCAACTAAAATGAACCCACCATTCACCTTTACATGTGCTTCATCATTTCAATTTTGAATAAAATCAACCATTTGTCACTCATGCATGTGGTAAGGGGAAAAAAAAGTGCTCCATACACAATAGCTTACAAAGAATTTGCATTTAGAAACTGTAAGAGTCAAGTTCACAATATGGTCTACATTAATGCTTTGTTATTACTTAATAAAGGCTTAATGGGTAATACAATGCATAATTTTTTAAAAAAATGATTTATCACCTAATAAAATTCTCACCCATTGTAATAATAATTGGTTAAAATCCATCTGTCTCATCAACCTTAATCCAACCCATGTTGCACACTCATCATAAACTCAATGAACATGATACAAGGATTGTTGGGATGAGTTATCCATTGTTTCATATGCATGGCGGTCTATATTCCAATATCAATCCATATTGTGGCTATGTAGATTTTCATTGGTTCTTTTGGCATGTGTTGCATTGTTACAATCATGATTTTGTGGTCCAGGGTACAATATGAGGTCATTTATTTTCTTTTAATGATTGATTATGGGGATCAAGGTGCCTATTTGTATACATTTCACCAAGCCATTAGTTGCATATGTATATAGGTCATGTTGAATTTTTCATAGGATGTGGTTTTCTTGGGGTGTTTATGGTATTGTGTACAAGATGTTCCTTTGTGGAGATCTTATCAATGATCAATTTTCTATTTTGCATCCATCCTCTCTATGAGTCTAATGTGTATGTATCATTGAATCTAGTATGTATGTGTGGTTGTTTATCATCTGAATGGCACCACAAGTAATCCAATTTGTTCCCTTGATCTCCAAGGACTACTCAAGATTATTGGAGTTAAACCTTATCCATAAGGATGATTTATCTAATTTTTTGGCCCAAGTGTTACCATTAATTCCAATAGATCCTACCCCTTGTGATGTTTTCTTGTCCTCTTATAGCAAACATGAGGATCGTGTTGGTGATTCCCTCATCACATTAACCTTCAAAGGTCTAGGCAAGGCTATGTCTCTTTCCTATCATGGCAATGCTTTAACTACCCATTATCACTTATCTTCTGAAGACATTCTCAAGCTATTGCAAAGACAAACCTAAGACCCCTTGGTTTCTAATCTGGTCATCACTACTTTTAGTGTATCTGTTGTGATGATTTCTTATCCCTTATGGAAGTAACTCTACCAATCTTCAAGATGCTTCACGCCCGAAAAAACTCCTACTAACTGTCTCTCAGATTGGTGCTTAAGGCATTACCATCAACTAGAGTTCTTATCTATATGCCAATATGGATCAACACTTTCTTAAGGTCACCAAGGGTAATGTGACAAATGTGACATTTTTCTTATGTATTCTATCCCTTCAAAGGAACTACCACTGCCTCTCTTGTAGTTCCTTGTATTCCTATTATAGATCCCATTGCCATCAACAAAGGCAATGATTATCCTCCTCCTTTAGTGATCCATTGCAAGCACTTAAAGCATGTTGTCGAAACAATGCCAACTCCAGCTCTTGGAGTGATGCCTATCCCTACCACATCAAGAAGTTATCTTTAGGCATGCCTCACATGTCCAAATGTATTCTTGTCATATAGAGAGGGTAACTTTGAATTTTCAGTCCCTTCCCTCGACTATCTTGTGGCAAGTGACGATATTCCCTTTCTATGGAAAGGTTTTCAAAGCTATGTGGAATTAACAGTCACTACACATGTCTGGTAGTTGTATTTGTCCTTTTATGAGAATATGCAACAATCCTAGGATAAATTACATAAAGCCACAACTGAGATGATCTCCGCTAAGGAAAACCCTATTAGATATCTTTGAACAAATGGAGCAATCTACTAAATTGTTGGGAGCCTAAAAGTTGAAATTTCATCCCTACAAGCATAGCTAACTGAAGCTAAGACTCAATTGACCACTATAACTGGTGAGAGGGATTGTCTTTCTCATGAAGTCCACAAACTTAAAGTTCTGATAACTATTTAGAAAAATGAGTTATAGTCTATCAACTCCACTATTAATACTCAAACTATGAAGGTTGAGTTGTAAGATCAGTTGTCACACAATCTCCTTCTGTTCCATTGAGTCCTATTATTTCTATAGTGCCTTCTTTGTCAACTATAGAATTGGCTACTCTTCAGCACACTACAATATTGTACCCACTTTTTCATGCTAAAGTGAAGAGACTACAATCTAGGATTGAGCTTCTATGGACATCTTTTGAGCAACTTGTTGAATATATTCTACCATACCATTCCTTTTTTGTTCATTATCAATAGCAAAAGCTAGTTTTCTATATTAAATTGTCCATTATGGATTTATCTTCTCCAAAGGATGGATGGTCTTGTGCCTGGACCTCTGATCTTCTTGCAAAAGTAGTTAGGATGGTATTTGAAAACTCTATGTCGCTTGACACTATGCTAATGTTGCATATCTATGTTTGGCTGACCTTATTATTCCTAATGAGGAGGATTTTTCATGATATATGGGAGATGTGGCTCTACAACTAGCTTTATATGTCCACAATGTAGAATTGAAGATGGATGAGGTCTTTATTCTTCCAAAGTGACTACTTGTCCAGAAGTGTTTAGCATGCGATGTTGGATTTCATTGCCTTCAATTAATGCCAACCGAAAACCTCGTATACACAATGCTAACAAATTGAGGATGGATTTATTATCTCATATTTCTCAATAGTCTCCTTTTAGTAATTCTTTTGTTGAAGCCTACTCATGATGATCTATTTTGGATCATACAGTTTCATAATTGATGTATTGTCAGTAGTTTTCCAATAGATTTGAAGCATATATTTCCTTACTTCAATGTAGACCTTATATTATTACCCATTTTCTATTCTAGCCTCGTTCAAATCCACAATTTCCCATTTGTACTCATTGCCCTTTTATTATCAATTGTACTTTTTCACCTTTCTCTTGTTTTCCTATACCATTTACCCCAATACTCTCGACCTTTCTAACATATTCCTTAACTCCATTTTTATATGATTTAGTTTGTTTGCATGATTCTCTCTTTTTAACCCCTTCCTCCTTTTATGATTGTGCTTATCTATTACTTCATCCATTAACCCTTGTTCTTCTTCCTTTTCCCACTTCTCTTATTCCTGATCTGCCTTAGTTGGTTATTGACCACTCAATGTTTGATTCACAAATTCCTAGATGCAAAGGATGGAGTCATAAAGATTCATTGATGAGTCCTCAAATAAATTGGCATGTCATTCTAGGAGAATGGGATACTCCTATCAAAGCTAATTAAAATTATGTGTAGTTTTCTAGAATTTATTTCTAGTCAAATGATCCTTCAATCTATTTGGCTACACATTTGCTTGATACTTGTCATTCAGGCATTGATATTCTCATAGTAATTACCTCCTATGGTAATGTTAGATGTATCAATATGAACATGGAATGTGATAGTCTAATTTGGGGCTTGTAAAATAGATGCAAAAGCAAGAGCCTTCTTCAAGGCCTCATAGACTTCCTAACATTCAACAATCCATGGCCACACATTTAAAAGCTTAGAAGGTGGCCTAGCAATAATATCAGAGTTGAGAACAAAGCAATGATAATAACCAATATGCCCAAGAAAACGTTGAATGACTTTCTTGCAATGGCAAGAATTGGATTGTCTTGGCTACTCCAAGATACTAATTCAAATAAAAGTTATAAGAAGTGCAAACAAAAGAAATCACATAATCCTATTAATGATCATGATTGCAAGGACAAAGATAATGGTTAAAGATAACATCAAAGTTGTGTCTTAATTCTAATGTGGATATTGATTATCAACAATTGGATTTTTTTTTTCATATCCATTTCTTTCTTCGCCAATATATTATTCTTGTTGAGAGAATGTGGTGTTTGCAATTCTTACAAAATCCTTCCAAAACATTTGTTGATGAAACCCTTTCCCTAGAAAGATTCAAGAATCATCAAAATTTTAAGTGAGACCATCTTTGTGATTCTTGATGATTGTATCTTTGATGTGCTATACTATGTCATTTTCTCTTTTTAGAGGTGCCATTCAGATGTTTGTTATGGGTTCTATGTTTGTGTTTGTGTTGTGTATGAGTGTTATGTTTTTGATGGAGTATATGAAGGGGTCGAGCTTACAAGTTAAAGACAATTGAGACTGTTAGATCCTTGGTTACAGATGGTTGTGACTTTTGAAGTATTGAAGTGGAAATGACAAACCTATTATATCCTTTACAAGTTTGTTTTACAAGAGCTCTATATTTTTAAGAATTGGTTAATTGGTTAAATGTGTTTTACTTTCATCTAATTTTTGATAGATGCACATTGGATGGGGTCTTGATTTTGATATTTTTGAAGTATGACAAGGTATAGCTATTTTTTGAGCTTGTATTCTTGATCTCAAAGGTTGTGAGGATGCTCATTAGTTATGTTGGGAGTTGAAGATACTATATTTTTCACTTTTTTGTTGGATTTTTTTGTATTGATTGGTTATTTTAGTGTATGTTTTGTTGGATTTGAATGGTTTTAGAAGTTTTTTGGAGAGTTTTAATGATAAGTTTGGTTAGATTATGATGGTTTTGATTGATTTGTGATGTGTTAATATAATATGTTGATAGCCCAATTGGTTTTATTGTGTCCTAATTGTGTTTGTTTGGTTCTATTTTTTGTTCTCTTGAGAGGATAAAAATGTGAATGATGAGGTTTCTGATTGAGTATGTTTTGGATGGTTTTTGATGAATTGCAATGGTTTTGCTTGAAGCTAAGAGGTTTTGATGTGTTTTGTCGACTCTATGTGGTGTCCTATTGAGCTTATATATGTCTCTATAGGCCTCTGTATGCTTATTTATATGTTTTGATGGATGAGTTTTGAGTTTGAAGATGTGTTCTTATATTGGAAAGAGAAGAATGGAAGCTCTTGGTAGCTCGTTCAAGCAAAAGAAGTAATAATTGAAGACTAAAGTGAAAACTTGGTATGATAGTGTACTGATGAGCTCTAAAGAGTCATTACAGTGACTCTAGTGACTTTTCTGATCTGACATACCCTTTGAAGGGTCTTTGCACAACCAATAGAGGATATTAATAATTCATTCTATTGTATTTTATGTTGCTATCATGCATGAGTGATTGAGATTGTGTATGTGAGAGAGAGAGAGAGAGAGAGAGAGAGAGAGAGAGAGAGAGAGAGAGAGAGAGAGAGAGAGAGAGAGAGAGAGAGAGAGAGAGAGAGAGAGAGAGAGAGAGAGAGAGAGAGAGAGAGAGAGAGAGAGAGAGAGAGAGAGAGAGAGAGAGAGAGAGAGAGAGAGAGATTTTCAAATATTGAAACAATGTATCTATGAGTGAGCTTTGTTAAAATATTGAGAATGCATGCTATGGAGGATCATTGAAGAGCATATAGACAATCATAATGAAGCATAAGCATTGACAAAGAAGAACAACTGATATTATCCAAGCATAATGCAAGTACAACTGATGAGAATGACTGACTGAATGAGTGTGGGGATGAGTGCCTTTTATAAGCTTACAGTAGGTGGTATTAGTAGGTGGAGAAAAGTGGAAAGGGACCATGGTAATCACCAACCATGGTTTTAATAAACCATGCATACATGACCTAGTCTAAGGCTTTATTTGCAGTCTGTTTCTTTGCCTTGTTTGTTCCAAAAAAAGAGGCTATGGTGGATGTAATTGCACATTTCTCAACAAGCTTGTGAGAGATTAAGAGAAGATATTATAAATTGTGATTAATGAAGACTATGTGATCATTTCCATTCCATATTGAGTACTTTTTTGTATTCATTTCATTGTTGGTTCATTGATATGAATATTACATGTATTGAAGATAAATCAATGGGAGATTATACGTATGATGTTCTACAAGAGGGGAAGAGCCACCACTAAGGGAGGAAGTCAAAGAGAGAATAGTTGAACCACCATGAGCAAAGCCAAAGTAGAATCTACAACCAACTCTTTGATAGTAGCAAGTGAGAATTTATTAAAGGGTTAGGTTTTTTTCTTAATTTGAATTGGTTGTATTTTCTTGGTTGGGGGGTGACTACATTAAAGAGAAAGAGAGGGGGGGGGGGTGTTGGGTTGTGTGACAACCTAGCCTATCTAACACCCACCTTGTTTGCAAGAGGGGATGGAGAGAGGATTTAATGGAAAGCAAGTAGTTGATTTGTATCTAAGAGCAATTGTGGCATTGTTGTACTAGTGTGGTGCACCAAATTTTTTTTTGGACTATTTGTGTGCCCATTTCGATGCACATTGCACATGTACACTGGCATGCATACACGTACATAGTGCAAATTGCCCACTGCGCATGCAAGGGGACATGAGATCATCTTTCCTCTTTTCTTTGATCACTTGACATAACCCTATTTGCAAGGGGAAGCATGGGGAAGAAAAGAAAGGAAAGCTGCATCTAGAAGTGTTCAACCATGTGCACCATATTCATGAACAATGCATAGTGCAAACATACACCCTACACAAAACCTTGCACGTAACACTTTACACTCAATATACTTGTTGGATCTCTTCCACCTTTTTTCTCTCTTCTACTTGGTGTCACCTTGTTTGCAAGGGGAAAAAGGGAAAGAAGAGGAAGAAAGGAGATGACTACATGTATGTGCACAATGTGTGTACACGACAGCCTACACTAGGGCACTATACCAACTTTACTAAGGTACATTAAATCTTATCTTGCATCATAATTGATTCATTTAGGGGCATGTGCACCTACACCCACAGCACAACCTTGCACACATATACCAGTGTGCTTGTCATGTGTTCTCTTCTCTTTGTCTTTTGCACAACACTTGCCCTATTCACAAGGGGGGTTTGGACATGTAGGAGAATAGAGGACGAGGCACTCCATAATGCCCTATGTGCTATCCTAGAATCCTACACTTAGTCACTTGCACGTGAATTCCATCCCAGTGTGCACACAGATGTATACTAAACGTACCATGGTGCATGCCACCCAATGTATAGTATCTTCAGAAACTCACATGCACATAGTTCATCATTGTATACCTTACACCCAAAATATAAGCCACCATTGTATCAACCACCCCTTCTACTAGTGTACTACATATTATAGTGGTTCACCTATTAGCATATAGTGCACAATGCATGTACATTGGTGCACATGTACTGGTGCACACGTGTGCCAATTCACCTACACACAAGTAACCTTTAAGTACATCTTGCACCTATATTACCCACAACATGGTATACACATCTCTTCACTTGTTAGGACATTAGTCTTCTTTCATAACACCCTTGTGCATGGGCCCTCACTCAATGAACAATGTATGATGTATGGTGCACAGTGCATGCATATACATACACCAACACAACATTAACTTGGTACATATAGGATCGATGCATGCTCATACACTTGCTAGTGCCTTCTTTGTTTTACCCTTGCTTAGTCAAGACTCACCCTATTTGCAAGGGGGAGCTAAGGTGAATAATGAAGGAATAATGGGTTCCTTTCAATGCATTAGTATATGCCCTCATAGCACAAATAGAGTCCACTACAATAACTTCTTGCATATATTTTAGAGGATCGTCATTGACTAACCCACATTGCACATTGTGCTAAATTAGTCTCCCACCAATACACCACACAATTCACTACACAATGCACTAGCACACAAATTGATGCACAATGCATAGTGTATGATGACACACGATGCACATGTGCATAGGAGTGCATAATGAACATACCCATCAGGCACTCCCACTTATGCCCATCTCCCTCACCTAGTATACACATCGTGCACCTCACCTCACACTACAAGCTTCCACAACCTTGCACACCACCCTGTACACATATGCACAAGTGCAAGCATATGGTGCACAGTGCAGAGGCATTCACCAATATAGTAATTATATTAATTCAATTACATTGCAGGTTAATATACATCCACCTTAGGTTAATCTTGCACACGTATCTTCATAGTGTACACTACATAGGGGTGAAAGCATAGAGATTCAAGGGATTCAATGATGGTCATAGATAAAGATAGCCATGAATTTGGGAAAGCAAAAAAACCACTTATCTCTATTGTATGATCTTGCCTCTGAAATAGGTAGAAGACTACATTGGATACATTACATTGGGTCAAGTCTAACTTGCCAACTTGGATCCTTATCCTTCCAACTCATCACACTCATCTCTCCACACTCTAAATACTAGTTCATCTTACATTTTCATACAAAGAATTCACCGCTCTTACATATGCTCAAAGAAATATTCCAACACCCCCCTTGGTGCCTTATTCATCTACTACAATGTGTTCAGGTGGTTAATGATTAATCATTGATTGTTCCCCCCCTCCCTAGGTGCATTCTATACCATGGTTAGTGGGTGATCACAGGCTTTGTCTTTTCCTTCTTTTTCCACATCTTCTTAATCCTCTTCTGTGGATGCTCTTCCATGTTACTACTTTACTTGATCATTTTTTGTGTCTTTTGATTTGTTGATATTTTTGTAATCTTGGCTTTGTTGGTCTTCATCCTTGTCTCGGTATTTGCTTAGATGTTGTCCTTGTTCTTCTTGTGTTCATTGCTCTTTGTCTTTGCTATTCACTCGTCTACTTCACTATTCATGATATATATAATTTTAGATGGATACATGAGGATACATTGCCTTGGCTTAATGCATCCTTGAAATACATAACTTGATAGGACATTACATGGATAATTTTTGTGATGGACTATGGCTCTTGGCTTGTTACATACTCAATATTGTATGGAAACTTACAAGGCTTAATGCTTAGCATCATTAAGGCACTAAATTTTTTATTTACAAAGTTCATTACATTAAATAGGACATTGTTTGATATTACAATGGCTTTGTCAAAAAAAGGCTTAATGTGAACAAGGTTCAAGAAAAGCCAGTTTGGAGAGTGATGTGTGAAAAAGGCTTCACTAGTTATATTTTAACAAAAATTTTTAAAAGAGCTTTGAATAAGAAAGCTAATCCTTGCAAATGAATGGTGCTGCTACTATCGATCTGTGCTATTTAGCAAAGTAGGCTCCTTGCTTATAGCACTCAGATGATTGAGAAGCCAAACCATCCAGCCCCTAGAACCAAGACTCATCATTCATACAAGACCCTATTCTACTTTGATACCAAGTGCAATGCCTTGGTCCTTGAGGTAATCCACAAACTTCTTTCTATCCAAGATGGACTGGTAGAGAGACTCCTCAAAGAGGATGGTGCTAGAAATGTACTCCCCAAGGCTTGGGTACTTACGAGCAGCTATTTGTATGCATATTAGTTGCCCTCAATGTTCTCCAACCTTATGGAAGAAAGATGTTTGCCACAAGTAGAATTTGACTCATCCATCGCCAAGATATGGCATCTAGTAGAAGCAATGGATTTCACGGTCTTGATGAACTCATCTCTGTGAGCTCTAACCCTAACACACAATGCACCGCCATGGCTATGGTAGCATGGTCATGGTAGTTGAGAAGAACAATAAAATTTGAGTTTGCATTAACTACAAGAAACAAAATGTTGCAACCAAAATAGACCATTATCCACCACAAGCTTATACCCAAATGATCAACCCAAGTCCTACCTTCGATGTTGGGGGAACTATTTGCCTACATTGTCATGCCTTTTTATTTGACAAATGCATTAGTTAGCTTCAAAAGACTCATGTGTTCCATTTTCAAGGACATACTGAAAAGTTGGCTCGACGTATTTGTGGATGGTCTCTGTGTGCACTCTAGGTGGGACAAACACTCAAGAACTTTGACTAGTCTTCGAGCACTGTCAACAGTAGACCTATCTCTTTGAATCACTTGGAGTGTGAAACACAACATCATTTTGGGCCACATAGTATCTAGGAATGGTATTGTAATGAATACAACCAAGATCAAGGTGACAATGGATCTCCCAATACCCTCCAGTCATAAAGGCATCAAATATTTCCTCAGACATATTGGCTATTATCGATGCTTCATGTTGAAGTATGCTTCTATAGCCTAATCTCTTTACAATTTGTTAATTGTCTAAGAATGGGCAAAGAAATGCCATGCTTTGTACAAAGCTTTGCAAAAGGCTCTCATAATAACACCCATTTTGCAAGCCCCTAATTGGACAACCGTGTGCATCTTGATGCATCCAAAATCACAATTGGAGTTGTGTTGTGCCAACCTAATGGACATAGTATGGATTTCCTTGTGAGGTTTACTAGGAGACAACTCATCGAAGCTGAAATAAATTACTCTATAATATAACCATAGAAATTTTTGATGCTATACATTGTCAATAAGTTTTGATATTAATTTTTGGCTACTCCGTTCACATTTTTTGTAAACCATGAAACATTGCTTTATTAGGTCAACAAGGCCTACACCATAGGTCACATTGCTCGATAGCTCCTACTTCTACTAGAATTTGATTTCTTAGTGATTGCTAGATGGCTTCTACCTTATTGTCTACCACATGTCTCATATCTCTAGCATAGAGGAAGCAATTAGGGTCAACGATAATCTCCATGACACACTTCTTTTTTTGTATTTAGCAAGAATCTCAACTATTCAAGGCAAATCTTACACCTCATTGGGTGGATGACATAATCCATATATTAGAAAATGGACTGCAAAAAGACCCATCGAAAATCTATAGCTCACCTATCTTCTAATCAAGACCCAACCCTATCAAATGATTTTTGGTCAGATAGTCTTCTTCATAAATTCTTTTGTGGGCATGAAATCTAGGGTGTATTGCAAGAAGCACACAAAAAAATTGCAAAGAGACTCTTTGATGAAAATGTCATACCACTCTCTTTCGAGATGTGGCCCATTTTGTCAACACTCCCATGAGTGTCAATGCACTAACCTTCCAATAATAAAGAACAAAATGGAACTCTCCCCTATAACCACCTGCCAACCCTTCAAAGAGTGGGAAATAGATTTTATTGGCCCTTAATGCCAAGTATTTGCAAGCAGACTACATTATCATAGCAAACTTGTACAAACCATCATAGTGCTGACTGAGTAAACATGGTATGAGAAAACAGAGTAATGCACTCAGCTCATCCAACAACCCACAACTAGTCTTCTTTCTAGAAACTTATGTCTGAACAATCACTATTAGTAACCTAGGAATGGAGGATAACATTATAATTTCCCCTACTTACCTTTGAATTGGATTGACTACCACCAAAGAGATCATAGTTAACATGCTCATCAATGAAGGTACTGATTACAACAACCTTCCATACTATGATTGGCTAAAATTAGGCCAAGCGATGCTATAGCCCACTGACACAAAGCTACAATCCTACAAAGGCTATAGCCCACTAACACAAAGCTACAATCATACAATGGATAATCTTACTTAGTGTTGGGTAGATATGGAGTACAACTAAAAATGGAAACACATACCATTCTTATCTCCTTTTATGATCGGATGAGAAAAGGAGCTAGAACCATAATCCTATTGGGATGCTCATTTAAATTCATCACAAACTATCATGTCAGCTATGTTGACAAGGCACATGCATCTAAAATTTATAGATGCAAGGGTCATCTTAGCCTTTAGCCCTAGTGGGGGATTGACTTTACGACCCACCCCAAATAGGACTTCTACAATACAACCTCCCACAATTGAAAAGGCCCTCCTATCAGAGTTGCTAATCACACATGCTCAAAACCAATGACCTATGAACACCGGCACTTAGCCACCTTGACCCAGCAAGAATCCTAATCCACTTCTTACTCTAAATCCTCACCTTCATGGGCCCCTACTTGTTCTCAACAATGAACATGCAATAAACATCGTCTCAACCATCATAGACCTTGAACAACATCCCATTGGGTTCCTAATACTCTCCTATGCACACATGGATATTATCAAGACTGCACACACCTCTAGCTTCCTAGAAAACCATGACAATTTGATTGCACAATCAAAAGCCATTGCCTTAACACAAGAAAACCCACACATGTACTCACACTCAAGAACCATAGCAGGTAGTAGCCCCACACAGTTGCTACAACTCAAGAGTCACATACTAAACCTCCTAATGATGCCTTACCTACAAGGCTATAGAATCCCTCGTGCTAGACCACACTTAAACCAACCATCACTAGTGATACCCAAAAGGATGCTATGCTCATAATGGCTTACTTCCAAAGCTAATCTTAGAGATCCCCTTAATCTAACCAAAAATATCTATGGTGCAAGAAACAATGAGCCTAGCAGACAACTAAACACTTCATTTAGAATATTTAGCTACAGTCCACTCCACTATCCCCCATGCATGAATTCAATGCACCTTCCATTAGATTCAATGATCACAAGCCACTTTCCCTTGGAAATCTAAAGAGAAATAAGTACTATGCTCCATCTACAAAATAGCAAAAGAATTGGACAAAGAAACCTAATAGAGCCTGCTAACCACATGTTTCTTACGACTAGACTTTATCTTTGGTACTTTTCACTATGATAGATCTAGGTCTAATTGATGTTGACATGGCTATGCTTGCAGCCTAATGGAATCCCACATGGGAAGAGCATAAGCATCTATTTCATAAAAGCACTTCTATCCAAGAGCAACTCTCTTGTGAACTTCATGAACCTCAAACTCTAAAAATGTCATATTCTCCCTACCTACATAGCAACTCCAAGACTTTAGGACCCTACTAAGGTAGGAGATCTCAAATGCTAGTGTATCTCATCTTGCCACTTTGCATGGAATCGGTACCAACAATGCCTCAAAAATGGCCACTAAAGGCAACTAGCTGCCTTTTCACCTTAGCTAAGTAGCATCATGTAGTAAATTTTCTAGATAACAACCCGACCTACTATGAGTTAACATCCTTATGGTCAATCATTGAGGCATGCAAGCTTGATGCACCTAAGGAGTTTTTCCATCACATGTTGATGGATCAACCTAGTGGCATCCCACATGGGAAAACCATGAGCATCTACTTCATAAGAGCACTTCTATCCAAGCGCAACTCTCTTGTGAACTTCCTAACCCTCAAACTCAAAAATGCCATATTATCCCCACCTACATAGCAAGTACAAGACTTTAGGACCCTACTAAGGTAGAAGAACTTAAATGCCAGTGTAGCTCATCTAGTCACTTTGCACAGAATCGGTACCAACAATGCCTCAAAATGGTCAACTAAAGGCAGCCACCTTTTCACCTTAGTAGCTGAGTAGCATCATGTAGTCAATTTGTTAGATAACAACCCAACCTACAGTGCGTAAACATCTATATGGTCAATTGTTGAGGCCTGCAAACTTGTAATGTGCCCACCTATTAACTGTCTAAGCATGTTTTAGCAGTCCATCAAGAAACGAATCTAAGCATTGCTGCCCGACACTCCCATGGAATGTTCCAAGGTTTGTCGCCTAGGGTTTCCCGAGTCCACCTCGCAATGGAATGTTTGTGGCCAAACCCACTAGGATCGACCTGAAATCTGGATTCCTAGCGGCCAAGGTCTCCTGACAACATTCTAGCGTCAGGGGTCCTGGACATCCTACTTTATGCAGAGATACCCAAGTCGAAGCAGATCCATGCCGCACTTGGTTCAAAGAGAATGGGAAACAAGAGGGATGTGCCGATCAACCTCTCTGCCCATAAATAGAGCATAGTCCCATTCCGGTTCTCTAAAACGGCATGAATCGGGTTCTAACCTAACAATTCCTAAGAGTTGAAAATCTTATGAGAAGCCTCCTAGTTCTCTAGGACCACCTTGCCGTAGGACAGACTTGTCGGGGTTCCACCCACCTGCTTCTCTTGATAGCTTTAGTTTTCTAATTAGATCCTATCATATTTATGGTGACTTTTAAAATCAGCTTCTTTATTTAAGCCTTTTAGGGAATAGGGTTCATTCGTGTAATTTATGGTATAGACACGAATACAAAGTAAGTAGTCTTTTGACAAACAAGTTCAAACAAGTTCCTTACTTATCTCAAGTTAATCTTTGTCTCCTGTCCATATGGGAGAATTCTATATCCCCTTCTGTCCAATAGAAGTACCCAGTCCAAATTACATGGCACCATAAATTCCATCCAGTATTTAGAATAGGATTTTCCAACGCCCTAGACGTTGGGCTCATGGCAGTCCACAACTCCATTTCTTGTCTAGGCAAGGGGTGTCCAAAGCTCCACTGACCCCAAGCGACCTAGGAGTAAGACATAACTTTTTGTGGTTGGCCTTTTCGCCACTTGACCTTCAGCCTCAGCAGTGCCCTCTTGGGTTGAAACACGACGTGACCTTAGAGATGATCCACATGTGCAAAACATCCTTCCTTAATTAATCCAATTAAGAATCAAGCACAATCAAGGCAATTAGCCTAATATCATCTTCTAGGAAAGCATTCCTTTATTCCCCATGGCAACTTGTCATTATTGACCCTTGCCATGCATTTACCATCAAATACAAACACTTGGAATAATCATCCAAATCACATTCCACAATCAGTTTAATGCAAAAGCATTTAGGACATTATTTGATCATTTAACAAAGACAATGGTATCCTTTTCCAACATTGCAAGAGTAGTCGTGATAACCTTCCCATTGTGTACTTGCTCTCCCCCTTGGGATCAAAGGGCGATACTATGTAGAATTTTAATTGACTTTATCTTCCTTTCCCCTAAAGAATTTGAGACAAATATATAATGATGCAAGGCTATCTTCTAATGCAAAGTAATCCCTAAATTATCGCACGAGTTGTGCTCAATGGTAGCACAAGACAACTCTTTAACCATTACTCAATGCGAAATCTTCATAGGATAGATGCAAGACTTAAATGCAAGGTCAATTTGAGTACCATTGGTGCATGTTTCATATAGTCTTTCCCATGCATGCACTAACTATGTGCATAACCCTTAAGTACCCTTTATGTTCTTTATGCCACGTGTGACTTCGTTGCGTAGCACTGGGATGCAAAGTATTTGAGTACATGGGTTTGTGAGAACCTCAATGCGCCATATGCATAAATCTATACAAGGTCATCTATGGTTGCAAAAGGAGTTAACCTATGATCCCCTGTTAACTATTGAAAAATTAATTCAATCTACTTTTGCTGAAATGAATTCATATGCATGCCTATGCTCAATGGATAGCGGAGATGGTAATTAGTACCTGGATATTTGGATATGAATTGTCCATACCCGATGTTGTATTCATATTCGTAGGAATGCCCTAGCCAGTGGCTCCATTGTTAGATACGGGATTACTACTGATGCGTGTCTCCCTCCATTTTAGGGCCATGCCTTCAGCTTACGAATCTCTCTCTCTCTTTCTCTCGTTGGGAGAAATGGTGTGCCAGGGTGACTCCTTTCAATTGCGATGGGGTTAAACTTGCAAGAAGATGGAGCGTTAAACTCGCGGAAAGATGGAGTGAAGAGCAACACATGTTCCTTCAGAGAGTCCCTCACTCTCTCTCTCTCTCTCTCTCTCTCTCCCTCTTCTTCTTCTTCTTCTCTTCTTCTTCTCCCCTCTTCTTCTCCTCTCTCTCTTTCCCTCTTCTCTTCTTCTTCTTCTCCTCCTCTTCTTCTCCTCTCTCTCTCTCCCTCTTCTTCTTCTCTTCTTCTCCTCTCTCTCTCCCTCTTCTTCTTCTTCTTCTTCTCTTCTTCTTCTCCCTCTCTCTCTTCTCACCTCTCCCTTCCTTTCCCTCTCTCTTCCTTGGCAGTAAAGGGGGGGAGAATAGGGTGGCCTTCCCTTCTTTTTCCCTATACGATGGGAGGGGGGGGGGGGGAGTTTCATAGGGGGGTGGAGAGGACGTGGAGTGGTGGTGTCTTCCCCCCCCCCCCCCCCCCCCCCCCAACTCACCACTTGTCAGGCTGCATGGTGGCGCAAAAGGATAGGAGGTCTGACAACAGGGGAGGGGTGAAAAAAAAATTGATTACTTTATAAAAATTAGAGGGGGTCTTATGGATGTTGCGAGCAGGGACATTATATCCTCTCCCCCTTAGAGAACTCGAGATATCCTCATCTTGGAAGAACTGGGGAAGTCAAGCATTAATGGACTTAAGGCCTATGGGTTAGGACCTATCACACTTTCATTGCTCATTCATAACCATATGGTCTTTTAAACAACCACTTATTGTATTAGATATATCCAAGTCTGATTACAGAGAAAAGTTTATTGTAGTTACATCTCATGAATATTCTCTGGGTTTTTCCTAAGTATCTGGTATATTTTGGATCACTAGAGCTTGTACAATTTCATTCCTCGTAAGTTGAAGTTATCTTTGAGTCCTGTTGGGACAATTGGCATGGTCATGTCCAATGTTTTAGTGCTCAGAGCGTCGATGTTTAGGGTGCTTTGGACATTCCCTTTTGAAATGACCTAGCTCCTTGCAATAGAAACAGTGCGGAGCTTTATCACTTGCGGTCATAATATTCCTAATTGTCCTTGGTAGGATTTTCTTCTTTAGACCAAATTGCCTTAGGATTCTTTTAGCAGATCGAAGTGGTCCTTTATCTCGAAAACTCTGTTCCTAGATTGTTCTTTCCTTAGTTCGAGAATGAGCTCCATGGACAGTCGGCTTTTCTTGTAATACTAAAGAATACTCCCAAACTTCGACATTCTGGTAAGACCCAATCTATATTAGTCGAGAAGAACACTTAAGGAAAATTCATTGCAAGTTATAGTTGCCATTCCTTGCTAGAGTATCTCTAATCATTTGCAAGTTCTAGGCTCAAAATAGATGCAACTCATATTACTCAGGTTAATTGTAGTTACAAGAGCAAGGTTTATTCCCAATATAATTTGTATTACATGTTGGTAAAATTTCTAGGATTGCTAATCATCCTGGAAATTTGTAGTAGGCTCTAGGTCTTCGTCTTCAACTTTATCTAATTCCTCTATATATCCAAAGACTGCACTTGCGTAGCTTCGTTTCCTTAGAGGTTCAATGTCATCTGACAGGGTAGTTTGCTTGTATGTGCCCTACCTCATTACAGTGGAAGCATTGACAGTAGGGACATCTCCTACGGATGTGCCCTATCTTCCCACACACATGACATCTCTTAACACAATATTAGTGAGTTTGGGAATCTCCCAATTCCCATTTTTTGAATACTAAAAGGTGGCACCCAGATAACATGTCCATAAGTTTCTCAAAACCATATGATATGACCTATCATTGGAAAGCGCTTGAAAAATGGAACCTATTGAGCTATAGAGTGCTCGATTTGGAGTAAAAGTGTTCAAGTTATGACAAATTCAAAGATTTGACCACGTGTCCCAAACTTATGGAAAATTCTCATATTTCCCAATATTGACATTCTTGCCTTGATCTCGGTAATCATCATTGTCATAATTGCCCGATTTAAGTTCTTGGATGATTAACTTTTCCCGAAGTAATGCATCTTGTAAGTTTGTGGAACACATTGCTTCAAGACGGTGGTTTAGAGGAGTGTTCAGGCTATGGCAAAACTTGGATACTTGCTGCACAATATCCATAGGTGGTGCGTATTTTAATAGGGTTACAAACTTTGAATAGTAGGCTTCCAAGGTTAATTCCAGTTGCTTGAGCTTGAAGAATTCATTCATCTTTAAAGTCTGGCAGGTTGATGGAAGATATCATCCACATATAGCATCTTTCAGTTGAGACCAAGTGACAGTGGCTTTAGAAATACCTTGATCCTTGCACCGTTTCTTCCACCATAATTGGTAGAGGCAGTTTCTGAAGTAGAGAAATAGTCATCCATCGACTCAATCCATATCTCTGCCTCTGCTATGCGACATCTATCCCTCCTACATCAAACTTGCGTGCCTTAATTTGCTTGAGAATGAATTTCTTCTCTTACATGTCAGCATTCGTGTGTGCAGAAGGTGCCTGAAAATCAAGCCATACCATTTAGGTTATCCTATTTAGGATATGTCTATGAACCATACATTAATCAATCATGTAGCATTACGAAGATTTGCTCTGATACCAACTATAACGTGCCCACCTATCGGCTGTCTAAGCATGTTTTAGTGGTCTATTGAGAAACGAATCTAAGCGTCGCCACCAGGCACTCCCATCGAATGTTCTGGGGTTTGTCGCCTAGGGTTTCCCGAGTCCACCTCGCAACGGAATGTTTGCGGCAAAACCCATTAAGATCGACCCAAAATCTGGATTCCTAATGGCCAAGGTCTCCTGACAGCATTCTAGCATTGGGTCCTAGACATCCTACTTTACGCATATATACCCAAGCTGAAGCAGATCCGTGCCGCACTTGGTTCAAAGAGAATGGGAAACGAGAGGGATGCGCCACTTAACCTCTATGCCCGTAGGGC
Source organism: Lygodium microphyllum (assembly GCF_053477565.2). Taxonomy (NCBI): domain Eukaryota; kingdom Viridiplantae; phylum Streptophyta; class Polypodiopsida; order Schizaeales; family Lygodiaceae; genus Lygodium; species Lygodium microphyllum. The sequence goes on along the minus strand of NC_141164.1, from coordinate 5,654,897 downwards.
ATAGTCCCATTCCGGTCCCCTAAAAGAGCATGAATCGGGATTCTAACCTAACAATTCCTAAGATTAAGACTTGGGGAACCCTAGGTGATAAACCCTGGAACATTCCATGGGAGTGCTAGGTGGCGATGCTTTGATTCTTTTCCCGATGGACCACTAAAACGTGCTTAAACAACAGATAGACGTGGGCATGTTACAAAACTTGATGCACCTAAAGAGTTGCTCCATCACCTATTGATGGATAAGATCCTAACCAAAGAAGAGCTTCACGTCACTACTTGCTTTAATGGAAACAATCCCATTTCTCATATGTGCATCCTTATGGTTCAACCAATTGACTTGGATGCACTCGAAAAGCTCCCTTACAATTTGGCTTTTTACGATTGGTAGATCCTCAAACCTCCTATTGTAGATAATTGATATACATACTAATAAAACTATGACCATTTTGACTGAAAAATAACTAAAAATTTTTGCACACACTGTCCTAAGTCCACAAGCTTGGAAGCTTATATTATTTTCTACAGAGAGGGAGAGCTTCAAGCTATTCTCCCATGACCAATTTCTCATGACAAATGAACTAATCATTAAATAATCAACCTACAATCAAGTTTTGTGGTAAAAGAGTTAATGAGGTAAATTACTAGTAAGTGAATAATATTTTAATTTTTTCTTTACAAGATTAGTATAAATGAACATTAATTTTTTTTACAAATCACAGCCCAACAAGGCCTCCCCTCCTATGTTGCCCATGCTCCATTGAGTACCTAATCAAAGACCCCCTCAATGAAGACAAATTGGTGTTCTCAACACAATAAACAATGGATTTTGACTTGCAAGTAAGCATATGGGAAGTAGAAACAATGCAGTTTTGACTTCTGATAAATCTAGCAAGATTGATTGTCAACACATATCAAACTATAAGGGAGTTGATAGCCAAGTGTGGCCTAGCTGACTAGGTATAGGCCATGGAGACCAATTTCACTTTATGGCATGCTCGACTCTTATAAAAAACTATCATCCATCCACTAAATCTAGTAGGTTCTCGTATGCTATAAAACAAGGTGATAAGTATGTGGAGAGGACATTATACTTCAAGCTCAATATAGAAGAAACTCTCAGTATCAAGTTAGACAAATACAATAGGATTAAAAAATCATAGATTGCACAAAGGTAGCACAACACCATCATAAATGGTGAAGGGGTATTCCATCACTCTTCACCTATTATAATGCCACCACCATCCCAATGAGAGTCTCCAAGTGATTATTGGAAGATATCATAACAAGGAACATTATCAATCAAGATTTAAATACCTTTTGTTGGAATTTGTAGCTCAGTCCTTAGCTAACTCAAATAAATTCCTTTTAAAATATCCCAATTTGAATTTCAATCACATAGAGGTGTGAAATAGCATTTATGAACTATGGTAGTGTACTAACATGAGTCATCATAGTCAACATGCATATGCCCTTGTAGGATATTATGGCATCCATGTTTGTAGCCCAGCAATAGCAACCACCGTAGGAAAATAGAGGAGAGCATATCACTCGATAAAAGAAAAAGAGATAGAGGGAGAAAACACAAAACTCAAACACTATCAATGAGGCATAGAAAAGAAAGAAGAAACAAAGAGACAAGATTGAGCTCAACGTGCCAACTTCATCAAGAGAATCAAATGAAGGAGAAACAAAAGAACAACAAATGATCATAAGAGATGCAAAACGAGATCAAGGAATGAATGGAAAATTTTGAAATCTAGAATGAGACAGAGCCAAGAGGAAAATGATATGCCAATTAAGGCTTCCCTTGAGGAGGTCTTGCAAAAAAAAGATCAATCAATCTCCCAACCAATAGCACAGATCTTGGTAGAGAAACAAGAGTCACACAAGGAAAAGAGAAGATGTCAAAAGGGTTATTGTCATCTGAGTCAACAACTCTTCATGAGTTAATGACTCAATTGGGGAGTGTGAAAGTACAAATTGATGAGCTCAGTAAGGCAAAGGAAACCACAATGATAAGCTAGGAATAGACCATGCCCATAAGAATCATCCAAAAGCACCCATGAAGAACCACCTATAGGAGGATAGAGTGCAATAAGTAGGGTGCAAGCCTTGAAATGATTATGTAAGGAGCTTAGAAGAGATAAAGCTTAAGCCATAGTGAAAAGATAGAACCTACAAAAAAGAGTGATGAAAGTTAAGAATCTTTTAGGAAGTTTCTGGTTGTGTCAGAAGAATAAGTGATAGACCTATAATCTCAAATCAAGGAAAGAAACTCGAAGTTTCAAGAGAATGATTTTGAGATCCAACAAAAAGAGACTTAGAGTTGCAGGAGAAGGATTTTCAGATCTAATAAAAAGATGAGGCACTTAGAATCAATGACATAAAGAAACTATGCAATGCAAATCCTAAACATGAATCGAAAATTGATAGAGACTTCCCTTGATTTGAACTAGGAAAGAGTCAAGACAAGATTACATGAAAAGCAAACCTTAGAGCATCAATAGACACAAAGCCAATGGAAGACTGTATATGCAAGGTTACAAGAAGCAATCTCTTATGGCTTGATAGAAGCTATGGACTAGGTAGAGAATGAAACACAAAGGCTATATAGAATAGCTTTGATGAAGCTCTCCAACAACCAAGGGATAGTATTATTCAATGAAAGCCAGCATAAAGTGCAATTGGAAGCTTATAATTTTATCATGGCTCAACACTAGGAGCTACTTAGAAAAGTAGCACTAATAGCTTATACCCCACACATCAATGACTAGAAATCTCAGCTAGGATTGATCTCAAACACCTTGGAAACCATAGAGAAAATCAAGGAAATTTCCCTAATGAATGAGAAGTAGACTAAGGGTGATTTACTTTTCCACCTAAGGAAGAAAGGATATGAGAAGCACAAGCTAAAGGCCGCTAAACTTATACAACTAGATATACCTATGTGAACATCTCCCCTCATCATAAAGCTAGCCACTCTAATGATGCCCCCTATGAACATGCCTTATTGTATCAAAAAAGAGAAAAATGAAAAGTATAGAATATCACACCACACCCATACTACACCTAGGGAAACATTATAGCCCACTTCCCTATGTCACAATCTCAAGGCACATCAAGGGTAGGATATCTCAAACATGCTTGGACAACCTATCACCCTGAGAATATCATAGCACCATAGCTTCTCACCAACTAGGTTCTGAAGTGTGGAGCAACATTCCAACCTTGCTTGGAATTTGATTTAACTCCTAGTTGCACTTGCATACACATAAACCACTACACAAGACACATTCCATAGGTAGAGGCAAGTGACTTAATGTGTATATTGGAGCTCCTCAAGTCCCATCAATATCAATCTTGACTCGTAACCATCATGATCTCTCGAGCATTGGCCGTTAGTACTCCTTCCCTCTTCAAGACAACCTACCCAACATCGAGTTTTTGGGCACCATTCCTCTAAGCATACTCCTCAATTCTTCTACAACAACACACCATCCTTCCCTACCAAGATCCCTCATCAAACATTCCAAATCCTCTCATAGTAGTAGCACCATACCTTTGGTATGAGTGACATGGGAGTGGCACTCATCTAGGAGGGGGGATAATGTTATAAGTGCAAGAAAAAGAAGCTTGCAAATTTTTGAGAAAGAAATAGTTTTGTAACAACTTATGTTTGTAACAGCTTGAGTGATTATTTGGTTATTGAGATCCAAGCTCCTACCCTTGCAAATTGTAACTACAAATTGATACCTTTGACTTAATTTTCGATGAAAGACTGAGGTCTAAAAGCATGAATAAAAGCCATGACCATTTTTAGAAGGCCACAAAAGGGGCAAAGATGCCCAAAGGACATGGGGAAACCCTAACCCTAACTTTCTTATATAAAAAGAATGAGAAATAATGGAAAAGGCTATTCATGTGTGTGCAAACTTTGTCTTCTTAATTTCTTATAACCATTTCCTTGAGAGTGAGAGTGAAGAAGAGTGAGTTAAGAGCTTGTGGGAGAGTGAGGGATATGGAGTGTGAAGTTCTTTGCATGATGTATTCTATTCTCCATCCTATCAACATGGTGAGTGCCTTCATGAGCAAGGGTTCATGATTTGAGAGCTTGTGAGAGAGTGAGGAATATGGAGTGTAAAGTTATTTACATGATGTCTTCTATTCTCCATCCTCTCATCATGGTGAGTGCCTTTGTGAGCAAGAGTTCATGAGTTGAGCATGCGAGAACATGAGAGACATGGAGTGAGAAATTGTCTTCATCTCTAGAGCTCATTGTGGGTATCTCCTCTCCATCACAATGATAAGGAGGCAACATTGAAGGCAAAGACGTGCATGCTTGGATCAAGAACAAGGCAAACTAATATAAAACTATAACATAGGAGGTAATTTGTAAGTATAGATAAGCATGTTTTCCCATCACGTGTGGATCTAACATGTGGGTAGGCTAGGTGAGAGCTAGTTATGGATTATATACATCAAGCTCTTAAAATAATATGAGTATATCCAATGGTCTCGATATCAAGCTAGTAGAGCAAGATAATGCACAATCTTTGAGCATTTACTTAGATTCTTGTCTTCAATGTTCACACATACATGTATTTTAGCCTATGACTTGAATATATATTGATATTTGTAGTCACATATTGGTATGCCAGTGGGTAAGCACCAATGTCATGTGCATTGGGTTTCATTTTCTTGAGCCTTTTTGGACTTTCTTTCTTTTTCTAATATATAAAATCACTTGAGTACACTTTTGCACATGCATAGCAAAAGTTTAAGTTATTTTTTTACTAATGCATGTTTTTCATCAATATCTTTGTGTGAATGTTACTTCAATGTTGTAAACAAAAAATTTGGTTGAAAGCTACAAATCTTTGACAAACATGTATCATAGGGCTTATTTTCTAAATCCATTTATTTGGTCATTATTTAAGCATGTAAGTAAATAGTTTTACAAGGAAATCAAGGCACTTTTATTAAAATTCAAACATTTCATTGCTCCAAGTTCTATTGGTTAGAGTTGTGCTTCTTAGAACTACTATTTTGGAGCTAGGGCATGCATGGATGCATTAGAGAGAGAGAGAGAGAGAGAGAGAGAGAGAGAGAGAGATTAGTATGCACGTTTTTGCGTTTTCTTGGGGCTCAAATCTATTTAGTATTTCCTCATTTCATTATGTGAAGTTTAGGGTGCTTTATAAAATTGTATCTAATGTTTTTTGTATATCCAAGAGAATTAAAAAGATATTTCCAAGAAATTAAAGTCGTATAAAATGCTTGACTTATTTTTACATCATTATTTTCATTGTTAACCCTATCAATGGAGCAAGCACAAGAAGGCTGGAAAGACCCACAAACAATGAGCATTAAATTTTTTCCAATGCAAATGCTACAACTTGTTGTAATCATTTTTTCCCAAAGATGTTTGTTCAATGTGAAATTAAGAGCCAAGTTCACTCTCATGCAAATTATAAGTATTTTTTGGTAAAATTGAGTGAGTCTGATCTAAATTCCAAAATACCTGCAATGTAAGGGTAGTCAAGAGAACACAATAATGGGATGGATCATGGATGCCCAATAAGGAGGGAAATCCTAAATATAATGTATAAAAGGGATGAAAAAGAATGAAAGAAACTATTCATGTTTCTACAAACTTGTGTTCTCCTTATTCCTCTTGCTTATCGTTTAATGCTATTGAGAGAGAGAGAGAGAGAGAGAGAGAGAGAGAGAGAGAGAGAGAGAGAGAGAGAGAGAGAGAGGTGTGTGTGTGTGTGTGTGTGTGTGTGTGCATGTGCGTGTGTGCGTGTGTGTGTGTGTGTGTGTGAATACAAAGATGAGGTACTTTTTGGAGAAAAAAATCTTGCTACTCGTATTATTAGGCCACCCTTGGATGTGGAATGTCCAACTCATTGAAAATTAGGGTAACAAACTGGTCTTCTTAGGAAACATGCGAGACACAATGAGGGTGGAAACGAAAAGTTGAGTCTACACCCACCAGATGTAGACACCATATCCAATATGCTTCAAAGGGGATACAAATTCCACCCCCACTATAAATCCCCTAAACAATATATTATCTACCTCGATGATGAATAGGATCGAATGCACATTCTTACCGCACTTGACTTGCCATTTATGGAAGAAGAAGAGTATAGAAAAGCAAGTAAATCATTGAATCAACTAGGTGTGGAAAAGCTCAGTATGCACCTAATTGGATCTAGCACAATAGAGTTGATGATAGATGTCCTAAAAATGAGTCCAAGACCATCCTGACCTAATGTTATACGGTTCAATGTACTAACCAACTACTGGGAACAAATAAAAGTTCTCACTCAATGGTGATAGTGTCTCGAGGACAATCCTAAGGCCAATGTGCTAATTTTTAAAGAACTACTTCAATTACAATAATGGAACTAGACAGACCTACATCTTACATTATTTGACTATCATGCTGAGTCAATTGCATCACTAATGAAGCTTAATGAATTAGGTTAGACAAATGAAGTTAGTGATATGAAGGAAGACCTTACCGATGACAAGGAAAGTGAGGATGAGTGATGAATCTAGAGATTATGACTCTGACAGAAAGACTAGAACAAATAATAGCAGACCCCAAACCCAAAAGGTTGAAGGACTTTTTGTGGATGTAGAAGTGGTAAGAGTGGAGTTGAAGCTAGAATACTTGGAATATTTGGAGGTCCTTAGTCATGATCAAATAGGGTTTGGGCCGTCAAACCTCAATCTGACTCTTGACATCCTCACAATTAAAGAATCCAAATATGGAAATAAAACCCTGCTCTAAGAATCAAACATAATGAGCTCAATCGGATGATAATATGGATTTTGACCTAGAGATTCCATAGCCAACTTCATCCAAGAAAGTGAGCATAAAAATATGTGTGCAATTAAGGTGGAGAAAGTTGAGAAAAAATTGCAAGATACAAGACTTTGACAAAGATAACAAGAAGAAGATGTAAGATCTCCCAAAAAGGTAACTAAAAGGAGGGAAATCCTGTGAACTGTTGAGGGACCCACAAAGTTCAGGGAAGGAGAGTCTCCTAAACCCATGTCTATTGTTGTTGACCTATCAAGGAGGAAAAATAGAAATTCATTGCACTTCTTATAGAATTCCAAGATGTATTATCACTGATTTACATTGATCTCAAGGGAGTACCTCTACACTTGCTCACCCACACTATCTTGATAGATCCAAATGTCAAACCCACTAAGCAAAGACCATACCCAATGAACCCAATATATATGCAATTTGTATGAGAAGAACTAGATAAGATTCTCAAACTAGGTTTCATTTATGAGGTAGATCATACGAAGTGTGTATCACACATCATGGTTGTACTCAAGAAAAATGGAAAGATCCAAGTATGCATAAGCCACAAGAAAATAAACACAACTACCAAGAGAGACCATTACCCATTTTCTCTAAACATATGATTGAGGGTGTGGCGAATAAGGAGGGTTATAGCTACATTTTTGGTTTTTCAAGATATAATTACTTGCAAGTATACCTTTATGATAATCAAGTGCAAGTAAACCCTAATTATAGTCAGGATTTAATCAATGCAACTACACCTTGATGATAATCAAGTGCAAGTAAACCCTGATGATAGGCATAAGACTACCTTTGCCATAGAATGGGGGGTGTTTCCATACATTGTCATGCCCTTCAGGTTGACAAAGGCACCTGCAACCTTCCAATGCTTAATGTGTGCAATCTTCAAGGACATGCTTCAAGAGTACCTTGAAGTGTTTGTCGATAACCTCTAAGCCAACTCCTTGTTAGACAAGAACTTGGAGGTTGAGAAATCTTTGAGCAATGTAGATAGTACTAACTCTCACTAAATCCATTAAAACATCACTTTTGGATAAAACATGGCATCAGTCTAGACCACATTATGTCCGAAAATGGGATAGCAAGTAACACATCAAAGATAGTGTTGGTTATCACATGGAGTTGTCAATGGAGTTAAATACACGTGTAAAGCTTCAATATAATCCAAATCTTATAATTGACTTCTTCTAAATCTCAAGACCAATGTACATAAATAAACAATCTCTTTTTCTTATATATAAATTATTTGTAAAAATCCAAAGTGTTGCACTCACAGCATGACTACATTTAGTATGACAAGAAAAAAAGTAAATTAATATATAGGCGTTGGGCCAAATGCATAATAGTCAAGTTTTTGGATAGACTTTTGTTGTTTTAGAAGCTACAACTTATCTTGGATGACTATCTCTTACCTAGCCATCTCAACACTCCACTCTAACTAACCATGCATCCTTCTCACTAACAATAGAAAGCAAGAATACAAGAGAAGCTTGAGGTGCAATGAACATACCTATGTTACCTTGAGGGCTCAATGGGAATCAAAACCCTAAGTACTCTTACTATAGAGCTTCAATGACCACAAAATTTCCATTAGGGGAGTTTTGAGGTTTCAAAAATGCCCTGTAAGTGATCCTGGAGAGAAAAAATAGTTTTAAAATAAAATTATTTTTAAATTTATTTAAAATTTTATATTTTGATAAGTAAATATATCAAAAAGTATTAATAAGTCATTGTCGTGATATTCTCGTAATCACATCAAACCTAGAAATCTAGGCTGCCATAAAGGTGACAAAGATTGTCATAATGAAGATCTTACTCATCCTCATTAAAGTGAAAACTAATATTCAATTTGAATTTTGTTCAACGTTTAATTACTTCCTTGCATTCTTACTCTTTTCTTTCTTTCCCATCCTTACTAGTTTCTTCTTCGTTTTTCTTTTTGTTTCTAATTCACATAGTTTTTTAATCCAATCTTCTAATCACATCCTTAGTTATGGATCAGTCATCCAATGATCTATGTGGCTCTAGTAAAAGACCTCTCTATCATCTTCATATTTCAGATAGTGAGTATGAATCAATAAGGAAGAGAATAGAACACATTACTAGTATTGGCATGCTATATTCCAAAGATCCTACAAAAAATAGCATGCCGCCTTTCTATAATAGCTCTTCATTGATGAGGTTCATTGGTGATGGTTATAATGGGTTTCTAGATTATACACTTAACTTGGTTATAGAAAAGGATATCCTCAAATTGGAAAACCATCTTTTATCAAAACATAACAATGAGTTGTTATAGAAGCTATGAATAGAGGATTCATTTGTTGAAAAAAAACATTAAATATTATTAGAAGAAAAAAAACTATTGTAGGCCTTCCAAATCGACAAAAGGCTCTTAAAAATATTGAGAGTTTCAAACGAGGAGGAGGTGGTTATAGTGAAAGAATCTAAGCAACAAGATACATTTTTTTCACTTTAAAAATATTAAATATGGCTTTTTTTATAATTAATTGTATTGATTTGTGATGGTGATTTTGTTTAGGTCTCTTTTTTAACCGAATGCAAGTGAAAGAGATTCTTTAAAAGCACATCAATTTTATTATCATCTTCTTTCTTCAGTAGTTTCAAAAGATATTTTAAAGAAGAAGAAAATTAAAAAGGTAAAGAAATAATGCTTGGAGTAATTTATAAAGTATCACTCTTTGGATACTGAGTTAGTGTAAAAGACACTAGATAGTATTGGTATCGATAGAGATGCTTATATGCAACTTTTTCAACTTTTACAATCAAATATGAAGCAATGATAGGTACGCAATTGCATACTCCAAGGCCAGATTCTGTGGTTAGAACTATCAGACAAAGAGTAAACAACAGTGATGGAGACTCTAGGTGAGTCTTTCCATATCAAGGCTAACTTCAAGGGTAGGAAAAAGGAAGTTGTATTCAATTAATTTAACAATATTTTCCTTGACTTGCCCACCCCGCAATGTTTAATGATCAGATTCTATGACTTGTCACTAGAAGAGGCACAAGGAGTGGCTAGATTTATGATTAAAATTGATGAAAGTGAGATTTTAAAATGCATAAAACTAGAGAGGGTCTCTATTACTTGATGAATAGAGCACTTTCATCACGTCATTGCAATCACTCAATGTCATTTAGTGTTCAATCTGAACACAACATCTGGCCGCTAGGAGCATTGGAAGTAGATACATAGGATTTTGATATATTGTATTGGGTTTTTCATTGAACACCAATACTTGATGTTATTAAGAGACAACAAGTAGGAGAATAGCTATTTCTTGAAGGATTTGGGAACTATAAGATTGATGGCACATAGCTAGTGATTTAAAGATACTTAAATATATATACAATGTATCAAAGGGATCCAACTCCAGATCTCCTTGCCTATATTGCATATCCCTAGCCATAAAGTTGAACTCAAGCAATTGGAATAGAGCTTCCTCTAGTCACAACAAGGATCCATAGATTAAGCTATTCCTAGATATTCCTTTAGTGAATGTCCATATCTATACACTTCATGCGCTTTTCAAGTTAATTGAAAAGCTTGTTCAGCTTTATATAGGGTTTTCATGGAATTTAAAGCCATTATCGGCTAGAACAAATGCTATAACAACAATTGAAAAAGTGTTATCGGTCATTGGTCTGCAAGGGGGTAATGATATTATTAAACTAGATCTTCAAAATTCTAAGGATGGCAATTGTGTCTCCAAAAAGCCATTTTTTGGTGGAGTGAAGTCTAAAAGGTTCCTAGGCTTTCATGGGAGACTTGGTAAGATAAACTCTAGGAATGGTGGCTCAACTATTAGATATAATCAGTGGACATCCCTACATAATGTCATTAGGAATCATGCTGATAATGGACAAGCTCGAAATAGAAAAGTCAATAAAATGGAAACATTAGAAAAAGTATTATTTTATTGTGATAAAATTGAATCAAATGATGATGATCTCAAAGACTTCAAAAACCAATTGAAACTTTTTAAAAAGGTAATGACAGAAGCTTGGGATAATCGGCACTTCACTCACTATATGCTAAGAAGTTTGTGTATGTATGTCTCTTTATTGTCTGACTCATATAAGGTTTTTTAATTGACTTTCTTTATTTGTTAACTATGCATCATATTTTATACAACCATGCTCCATATTTTATCAAGAAATATGGATCTTTATCTATTTGGTCAACCCAAGGTATGGAAAAATCACATATCAAGCAAGAACAAAATACTTTAGACACACAAGATATGGAGGTGGAAGATACAAAGCAAACAATCTATTAGAGGTCTTCCAATAGTTCTACAGACAAATTTGGCACAAATTCAAGCTCAAAGACATAACCACATCATGTAATACGTCATCTTTGGCAAGGATTATACAAACTGTCACCCAAAGAATAAAATATGAATATTTAAACTCTTGTGCAAAGCAAAGTTTTTTAGAATGGTTACAAACTAGACAAAGAGATGAAAAAATATGGGTTTCAAGAAACCCTTGATATATTTTAGACTAGCTCTATTATTGCAAAAGAGTCTCTAGTTTCAAGCAATTCAGTAGGTCCTCTAGAGGAATCTTTTGTTTCATCCCACCCAATGAGATCTCTACAATTCAAGAACTCTTGTTTCCTATAGCCTAGAAGGAGCTTCAAATTATTGGCATCTCCTACATGGGAGAGCAAATAAGAGCCAAGAACTCCAAAGTATCATGCCCTACATCCACTATATCCAAGCATGAATGCCAAAACTCTTACAGCTTCTTCCTTCTCCACCAAAATTATCTTATATGATCCTCTATTGAAAACTTAGGATCCAATCATCTTGGAAATAGCTTTCAAAGCCATCATTGGCAAGCTTGGAGAGCTTGACAACCTACTGTGATAAATTGCAATTGTTTGATTGTTTAAACTTCCAATATAATAACCAAGGCCAAGTTCAATGGCCTTGAGCCCTTGGCTCTTCCAAGAAAGTTATCTGCATTTTCAATTTCTATCTATATAATAAACCACAATAGTGTAAGATGTCAATTGATAAATATCCAATATTATTTGTCTATAATGCATAATATACTCTAATATAAACCACAATGGATATCTTAGAATTATCTTCCATACCTTAGGGTTTTCATCTTCTTCAAGAATACTGTCATCATAAAGATTTATTAAACTTTTTGGTTTTTTCTTTGATGGAGACTTTAGTTTCTCTTTCATACCCCGTGGCATCAATACCAAATCTCTGCTAAATTTGTAAGAACTCTTCCTCTGCAAGTAGCCCCTTCTTTTCAAATTCCACAATCCGATTAATACATGAACACAAGGCTATAGAGCTATCTTGAAAATTCTATCCCTCAACATCAAGACTTGCTAGCAATTCGTGTTCATAACATATAAAATTATTATCATTTTGACCTATGCTACAAGGATTGCTAAGTAGTAATCTTCTTTGAGATCAAAAAGGTGTTGAATATCATTTAGCAATACATATCTTTTTTTGTTTATGAGGCAACTAGGAAATGTTGGGACACATTTAAGAGGACTTGTTTCAATCTTTGCACAACTTTATCTCCTTTTCTTCCACTTTTGTAATGTTCTCACTTTTAAACAAAGCAATATCAAATCCTTGCACTAGCTGGTTCTCAACATCCTCCTACAACATTTTTCCTTTCTCTTCAACCTCTTTATCTTTACTTGCAATATTCTTTTTCTTCCTCTCTTGTATTGTATCTAAAGAACAACTATCCATATACTAAAGATATATAAGAAATCGAACATCCTTGTGTACAAGAAGACATTGATATTGATTCTGATGAAAAGTGAAATTGTCTTCCCACTCCTTGAATTCCTCATCGACAAGGCTAAACCTTGTTTGCAAAGTTGTTCTAATAGCATTGGTAGCTTCCACTATATCACTATAATGGATAAATGCCTCAATCTCTAGGCCTTGCACATGTCTATCATAAAAGTCCCTATAATCCTTCAGTTTGTCTTCACAATCCTTCAAGAGCTCTTGCAAATCAAAGGGAACATTGAGCATATCTCTAATGTAAACAAATCTAGATGAATTTTCAATTGCATGGAGAAAATCAAAGAGCTTCTCATTACAGGTATCCTCGAGATCATCTTCCTCCATTTCCTCTAGAGAAATCTTCCTTTTAGTCATCCTGATTACTTACGGAACCATTTTTTGAAAATAACAAGGCAAGTTTAGAAATAAAATGTATCAATCCACATTTGCTCACATCCAGAAAAGCAATTTAAATTTGTCTAAGCTAATGCACCAAAAACATCAGAGAACCACATCATTTTGCATATGTACAAGATCAAAGCAAGATTGCTAGAAAATTTATGTCAATCCCTTCATGCCATTTTTACCTTTCTGATATTTTGCGAGACACTCACTCTTGGCTTTGAAGTTCACCCTTCTAATGTAAGACATACTCATTAAGGAAACTTGAGCAAGGCTTCAATGTTCTCTTCCTCCTCGTAGACCAACAAACACAGAACAATAGCCTACAATGACACTTTATTTCATTCATCTTACATGTCTAAATCCATATATCATACTCCACATTTGCAAATACTTACATAACATATCATACATGTTAAAATTTTATTTTTTTTACAACTCATAATTGGAAAAAATGAAACAACAATGCCTTATAAAACACGCATTAAGTCTTTAATGGGTAACAAAGCAAGCATGAAATTTCGTGTTTCATCAAGTAGACTTAATTCTGGTTAGAAGACTTATGAAACACAATAATGGAGGTCAAAAAGCCTTTGTAGATTGATATTATCATATTTCATAAGGCAATGAATTGCTTCAAAAGAAAAATAATAGATTTAATCATTTTGAATGCCTAAAAATAACTCATTCAACTATTTTTCAAAGCCTGCTGAAAAAAAGTGAGAAATAAAAGTTTGTTACTTGAGAAATGTATTGCTTCCTGAGAATAAATGGGTTTTGTTATTAAGAGTACGCGTACTTTTGGCTTGCGATACATAAAGGATATGGTTGACATGGAAGATAAAACAAAATGCATGGAAGAAAAATTTACACAACTGAGTTCTTGTATATATTTGTCAACAGTCACCATGCATTTATTCAAAAAGGTACCACTCATTGATTCAAAAGAGCTGTATTTAAAGTGAAAAGAAGAGGCTAAATTTCTCTTTTTCACTTGAAAAGCAGTGCCATAAAGGCACCATCATGTCCAAAAATGTCAGTGACAAGTGGCATAAGTTCTGAGGCAACAATGGTCTACTCACCACATGTGTCAAGTAAACTACACATTATAACAGTCACATGTGTAAAGTAAGGTCCTTTTAAAACCAATTTTTGAACCACAAAAGTTTTTTTTCAAAGACTAAGCTCTTTTCCTGCTCCGAAACACCAGCACAAGGCAACTTTATCACAGCTCAAAATTCTCCAACACTGACCATATAGGGTAAGATTTCATCACCCAACATACAATGTGCTAAAGTCTTAGAAATATAAGGTTTTTTTAGAATCTTGGTTAGCTCAATAACGACGTCATTTTTTAAATTACTACCAAACTTTTCTTCGAGATTTCTCTGAATCTGTTTGAATCTGTCCAAATTTTCTACAAACAAATCTGACATATGAAACATGATAAGGGATAGATCTCCCCCATGTAGAGTACCCAGTTCACGTTTCATACATCGCGAGGGGCTATACTATTTGATGGAGATTCAAGCTGAAATGGTGGAACAACTATCATCAATCATTAAACAACTCCATTGACAAATAGTGAACATAGGATCGACGTGGAAATGAAGCTATTGTACTAGTTTTAGTTTATCACTAAGTGCGAGTTTTTAAAGATTCCTATATATGTGCTGCTCATGCATAGAGGCTTACACTTATGGACAAAGACATGATAATTCTTAGGAGGTTGAGATACAGGTTTTTAAAGGTCCTTGAGCCAGTCCCCCTTTTTTATGTGAAGACTTTCAATATTTTAAATGTGCCTCTATAAAGAAAAAAGAAAGGTGATCCAAGTCCTAAGGTTGAAGATGTCACCCATGAAAAGGACACAAGGGTACATGAGAAAGAGGAAAAGGCTACAAAAGAGCATGCAGATAAATGCAATAAGTATAAAAGGAAGAAGGTAGAAGAAAAGGAAGCAAAGTAGCTCCCAGCTTTTGAAGAAGAGCTATCTACCCTTCTTGAAAGTGTTGATCCTAACAACTTCAATGTCTGTTGCTTTTTACCTGGTGATATTACAAAAGATCTAATATGGTATTCTTTTAATCTAACTGTATTCAAATCCTAAGAATAAAATGAGAGAAGTAAATAGCTCTATTCTTCTTGCTGGGATGAGGTATAATATACCCAAATGTGTTTTTGCTCACTATATTTTTCTAGCAATAGGCTTTCATGTTGATGCTCACTATCTACATTCCTTTGCTAGGTGTGTAATGCATGAGCTTTCCTTTGATATACAACAACACAAAGTTAAAGTTCTTGATCCATCTATCTCATACTATATGAGGAGCGAGCTTGATGTAAATGCATTTGATCATTGGTTCAATCCAATGGACTTTGAAACTTTGAAGATTCTTCTAATTCCATACAATGAAAAGTAAGTGATTTGATATTCTATTAGATTTTATGAGATTTTTTTTGCTAAATTATTGAAATATAATTATTTTCAATTCTCATTGGAATCTAATTAGAATAGACTCTATGGAGATGCAATTTTTTCTCATGAATTCTATGAAAGAAAGACATGGAAATGCCAAGTTATAAGTTATACAATCCAGGTCTCCTTGATATTTTGATCATTTTTGCAATTACTCTAAATTTTATTGTCTTTTTTGTACAAAACTGTAAAAAGATTGATTGAAATGCTAGAGAAAAAACCTTCCATACCTTCTGATTTACTTGCAACAATGCAATATAGACAAGTTGCAATAAGGTCTTGATTTGAATGGTTGAAACATTATATAATTTTTTTCTACAAACTACCATAAACAAGGTTCATAGTTTTACTTTATATTGTTGATTGCAGTGTCCTCATCAAGACGATAGTTACTTTTATAGTTGGAGATTAATTGCAAATGCTAGAAGATTGGTTAAGTTTATTTATCTCAATGATGATAAACATATAAAGGTAATGTGAAAGATACTAAACTTTAAGATAGAGATTCATTGCAAAATAGTATACTATTGATGATAACAAGATACTCCATTGTTAAAAATAACAATGAGCTAAAAATATTTTCTTACAAATGTATGACAGTTTACAAGGGATTGCTATATAAGTGAGCATGTTTGGTATATAAAAGCAAATGTCATGAAGTACATAATGATCAATTGTATGCAACCGACAAGAATAGACAATAGTGGGGACTTGGACAATCAAGGAGAGAAGGTGCATGTAACTACAACAAGTGAAGCTATGCCTTCAATACCCAAGACAACCAAAACATCTAAGAAAGACAAAAGGACATCTAGAAAGGATGTTCCTTCTCTTAAGAAAATTTCTCAAAAAAAGAAGTAGCTTTGCCTCATTGCTTGTAAGCCCCTATGTGTATAAGTCATGGAGATGACTGACAAAAATTTATACATATATTTTATATTGATAGTAAAGAGATCTTTACTTTAATATCCTTGCATTGTATATTCTTCTTTCCCCTCATTGATATCTATAAAAAATATGTTACAAATGTTTATTAATCAAATATATACCTACATGGATATAATATGATATAAAAACTTACTCGTTTGTTATTAAGTTGAACACAAATGAGCATGGTAGTTCAATATCTTCATTTTGTAAATCCATCCTCACTTGATGTAGCATACATGATTATCTAACCTTTAGGATTACAATAATGTCCTCATTGAACCAAACACCAAGATCCACTATAGGATCTTTGCTAAAACTATCAAGATTCTGGTCTAAAGCAACCAGACTACCACCAATATAATGTCACCTACTATAATAAAAGCTAAGGATGAAATTTTGAATAGCAACCATATATTAACAAGCTATAGAGTCTTGATCTATCTTACATATAATTTTTACTTATGTTGTAGTGTTCCATATTTCATCAACAATTTGTATGACATGATCATATGTTAGTATCTTCACTAAAAGCATAGCCTTTGATCTTTTTATCTCGGCATTAGAAAATAAGTCAATAAATATATTAATAGGCATGAAACAAAGTAACTTTGCTTAGCCTACTTGAGATATTAGGTTTTAATGCTCTCTGTATCTCAAAATATATTTTACATCTATAGCCCTCACTAGTAGCTAAATTTGGCAAAGGTCACTCAAAGCTTTAAAAATCTAGCAAAGAAAGGGAGGATATTGATCTCCATTTGTTGTGCTGCATGGAGATAACATACGAATGGTCATAAAAGAATATTCTATTCTTTGCAAGCTCTATCTTCTTTCTACCTTTGTACATTTCTTCTCCAATAGAACCATGCATAACATCAATAACATCAATAATAGACTCGATCGATTGCCATTCCTCAAGATTAGAGGGATAGACATCTACAAGACAAACAAACAAATGTTATAATGGAAAATATTAAACCAAGTTTAAGAAAAGAGTGACTTTAAGAATCAAATTCTTAGAATATGGTCTATGCATTGAAAGATTTGAAGTTATAGGTTCCAAATATAGCTCTCTATGTGCAAACAGATGTTGCACCAGTATCTCTTTTATGCTATTCTTATTTACTCCAAGCTTGAAATCTTGGATTCTACCCTTCCAAGCAGAGATAAACAAGCTCTAATATCTTTGTCTTTTTCCATATTTTGCATGCTACATGGTGATCTAACAGCCTTTGCTAATGATAATAGAAATCCATCTTCCATCTTTTTGGAATAAGTTAAACACTAATATGGATGTGATTTGGGAGCTTGGACACCTTGTTGAAGGTCAAATTTATGTATACATGGCACAGAGAGAGAGAGAGAGAGAGAGAGAGAGAGAGAGAGAGAGAGAGAGAGAGAGAGAGAGAGAGAGAGAGAGAGAGAGAGAGAGAGAGGCTATCCCAAAGGAGGGAAAAACACGAGAGGAATAAAAGAAAGGAGAGAAAAAAAATGCTTGGCTTTTTACTAATTTGAATTTATATTAAACCAATCATTATCATTAATCCAGACATATCATTAAATAAAAGTGACTAAGACTATATATCACTAATAGAAAGAATATCATAATCATGAATATAAGAGGCTAAAAATATATATCGATAATATAAATTTGTAATATATATATATATATAGTAAAATAATTTTTTATATTTTTTAAAATAGAAGTTTCATTACAGAGGTTTTGTTCCTATTGGTCTTGAGCTCTCTTGCTCTATCTCCTAAAAGACATTTTTGATATCTCAAAACTCCCCTTATGATGACCAGAATGGAGAAGAGAAAGAAATGAGTTCGATACTCAATTTCTAGGTCAAATTGGTTTCTTGGGAGAAAAAAAGGTGAAATTAAAAAACACTCAAAAAAGGGGAAAGAAGTACGAGGATAAAGATACTCAAAATATATGCATTATTCAGTTTTTTTCAATTTTAAATTCTTCGTTATCTTTTTAAAAAATAAAAAACCCAAGATTTGAAGAGAAAAAAATTCACCCTCCATAGATGTAATAATCATGCTTTCCTATAGGGTATATAAAGGTCCATATGTTAAACTACATTATTTTTAAGGGCCCATTTTTTTCCTAGTGTTTAAGCTTATGCACCTTGTTTAGATGATAGGAAGCATAGCACAAATGGATTTCCAATGTGAGCTCCACATGCCACACTGATGCATCAATGTTCATGGTACCCTTTCTTAACATGTGTACATGTATATTTTACATTTTAGATTAGCATTGTTTATATAGAGTTTATCATTTTAGTTCATCGTTGTAATGAAAGCAATCAACCATGGAATGAAATCTAACTGAAATTGAAAAATTAACTAAGCTACAACAAAGAATTAACAAATCTATTGCACCAAGACATCCTCATCATGTATTAATGGTTGGGGTTTCAAGAATACATGACAGCCATGGTTGAGTGCTTCAAAGCTAAGAAGAAGCTAACTCCAAGAAAATGGTAAAGCCAAGATTATTGAATGATCAAAAGATGTCTTGCCTTTGGCCTCTAGTCCCTTTTATTCTAACCCTCTTCCAAACTTAAGGGCTGTTCACACATGTACACATAGGCTAGGGCTAAATTTACAAGGTTGGAATTAATCCAAGGTGCAAATATTAATGTTGTATTTTTCCTTCATGACAAACCATCCCGTCCTGAAGATGGTTTTGTCCTCAAAACCAAGAAGTAATGACCTAAATCCAAGTCAAGGATGATAGTAATCGTGCCCATTCATCTTCCAAATGATAAGAAAGCACTGTCCATGAAAAGAAGACCTTTTGCATGCCAAACTGTGAGAAAACTGGCTGCTGTCCAAACAGGGCTGATTCACTAAAACTGCCATAACTTTTGATATATTGGTCCAAATAAGGCGTATGAGGTGTAGAAACGAAGTATACACTCCCAAGCATCACCCCATAACATCAGAATCAAATTTTGATGAAGTCAGGACAGTTTTATTGTCTGCAGAAATTTCATACAGCAAGCTGTCTCTACACAGTCACTGCATACTGCATCATATATCATCCTGTAATAACCAAGGAAAGTTACTGACATAAGTGGATGGTTGCCAAGAAGACTCTTCAATGGGCAAATTCTTCCACTTAATGAGATACTCAATGAGAGTACGATTTCTGAGAACTTTCTCTCTCTTTCCAATAATACTTTCAGGTTCATATATGATCAGTCCTGCCTCATCCAATGGTGGTAACTCTTCCAATACTTGTACATCAGGCCCAACATACTTCTTCAGCTGTGAAATATGGAATACATCATGTATTCTAGTGGAAGATGGTAGCTGAAGTTTATAAGCAAGCTCTCCAATTGTCCAAAATCAAGTATGGCCCATAAAACCTATGAGCAAGCTTGTTGTTCCCACCCTTTAATGAAGCATAATGCGTCTTGGGCACTTTGAGAAATACCCAATCTCCAACCTTAAAGTCTAAATGTCTTCTTTTCTCATCAGCATAGACCTTCATTACATCTTGTGCTTTCCTTATGCTGTCCTTGCATTGCCTCATGAGCAACTCCATTCTTTCCAACTCTTCCTTTGCTTGTGGGTTGATGTCTTCATGGAATAAAACTGATGGAAGTTGGACTTTATACCCATAAAGAGCTTCAAACGGAGACATCCCAATGCTCATGTGATGCGTGTTATTATAGCAAATTTCAGCAAGGTGGATCCAACGATCCCATGAAGCTTGTGTGTCATGACAATAATGCCTAAGGTACACTTCCACCCAATGATTGACTCTCTCCGTTTGCCCATCAGTCTGAGGGTGATAGGCCATGCTAGGAGTGAGGAAAGTACCCATAGAGGAGAATAGACTTTTCCAGAAGTTGCCTATAAACTTCGAATCACGGTCTGATACTATTCTCATAGGCATACCATGTAGTTTGAACACACCTTCCATAAATTGCTCGGCGACTTGCCTTGCTGAATATTGGACTTTAGTTGGGATAAAGTGGGCTGATTTGGTCAATCTATCAACTACCACATAGATACTGTTCCATCCATGACTGGTAGTAGGCAATCCCGTTATGAAATCCATGGAAATATCTGTCAATTTGCCTGTAGGTATGGGTAAAGGCTAAAGTAAGCCGGCTGGTAATAAAGTGGAATCCTTATTTTGCTGACACTCCAAGCACTGAGATACATACTCTTTAACATCTTTCCATAGACCTTTCCAATAGAAGCTTTGATGAACTCTATCAAACGTCTTGAAAAGGCCCAAGTGACCAGCCATTGGCGATGAATGCATCTCTTAAAGCACCTTCAGCTTGAATTTACTGCTGGGAATCAAGTACACTTTACCCTTAAACCATAAGAGGCCATTATGCACTTTAAAATTAGGGAATTCAGCATCACACCCTTGCTGTAATTTCTGTAAAATATGGGCAGCATGCTCATCAAGCACATATTCCTCTTGAATGTCTTCAATCCAATCCTTATAGATGGTAGACACAGTAGATAGACTGCATGCCCACATTCTTGATAACGCATCAGCCACCACATTATCCTTGCCAGCCATGTATGATATTTCAAAATCATATGATTGCAAAGTGGCCAACCATCTCTTTTGCTTGGGAGAAAGATTGGGCTGCGAGAGAAAATATCTCAAGACCCTATGATCTCTTTTGACTTTGAAGTGTGTCCCATAGAGGTAGTGGTGCCATTTCTTGATTGCATGTAAAATAGCAAGCATCTCCTGCTCATAAACATGCATCTCTCTCTCTTTGTCATCAAATTTTCTGCTCTCAAATGCAATGACACCATGCTCCTGTACCAAAACTGCTCCCAAACCTCTACCACTGGCATCTGCATGAATGGTAAAAGTCTTGGAGAAGTCAGGGCAAACTAGTATGGGTGCTGAAACAAGCAATTCTTTCAACTCATTAAAGCTCTTGTCAGCAATCTCATCCCAAAAGAAGGCCTCCTTTTTCAGCCGATCGGTAAGAGGAGCTGCAACATGAGCATAGTTCTTCATAAACCGTCGGTAAAAGGATGACAAACCAAGGAAACCTCTTAATGAAGTGGCATTGGTTGGTGTAGGCCATTCTTTAACGCACTGAACCTTCTTAGGATCCACTTTGATTCCATCTTCTCCCACTATATGACCCAAGTACTCCACTTCCTTTGTCATAAAAGAGCATTTAGTGGCCTTGGCAAACAGTTTGTGTATCCTTAATATGTCAAAGACCTCTTTTACATGCTACAAATGGTCTTCTTTATTCTTGCTATAGATCAAAATGTCATCAAAGAATACCAAAACTGTTTTAAAGAGCAATGGCTGAAGTATCTTATTCATGAGAGACTGGAATGTGGCTGGAGCATTTGATAACCCAAAAGGCATAACCATAAACTGATAAAGACCCCTCTCCATCCTGAAGGTTGTTTTGAATTCATCCCCTTCCTTCATGCGTATTTGATGATATCCCGATCTCAAGTCAATTTTGGAGAACACCTTGGCATCCTTCAATTCATCTAAGAGATCATCTATTCTAGGTATTGGATATCTATTCTTGATAGTGACCTTGTTGAGATCGCGGTAATCAATGCACATTCAAAAGGAGCCATCTTTCTTCTTCACAAGAAGGACTGGAGAAGCAAAAGGTGATTGGCTTGCCTTAATGAGACCCATTTCCAAAAGCTCTTTGACTTGGCGTTCTACCTCTTCTCTTTCCACTTTGGAGAGGCGATATGGTGGTTTGTTGATGGGCTTTGTATTGGGCAGCAAGTCAATGGGATGATCCACTTCTCTTTTGGGAGGAAGAGAGGTAGGTGGCTGAAAAATATCATCATATTCTTTCAGCAATTTACAAAGACATGGGTCCATATTGTTGGTAGGAGAAGAGGGCTGATCCTCTTCAATCTTGGAAAGAAGAATGGTGAACATACATGCCTTTGCATTTATCTCTTTCTTAACCTTCTTGGGGCTGATCATCTCCATTCTTTTCTTTTCAGCTCCATGTAGTGTTACTTGTTGTCCACACCATTTAAACTCCATTTCCATGTTGTTGAGATCCATGGTAAATCTTCCCAAAGATTTCAGCCAGTTGCAGCCAAGTATTACATCAATGGGACCCATTTCTAATGCAATTAGGCTCACTGATGTAGTGCACAATGGGGAAAGGGTGATAGGTACATTTGGACAGCATTGATTGCTCATCTCAAAATTTACATTTGCCACTTGGATTTTGAGTGATGTAGGCATTTCATGCGTATTCAATTTCAGCCCATTGAGTGACTTAGCATTAATGAAGCTATGTGTACTTCCCGTATCTATGAGTATATGAGCGGTCCTTCCCTTGATTTGACCTTTAAGGCGTAGGGTATTATCCCCTCTTGAACCACTCCATGCATCACTTGATATGGCATATAGCGATGGATGTAAATCAGTCCATGAATCATCCAAATAATGACCACTCGGGTCGAAAGGAAACCCATCCATCGGATCATAGAACTCATCATGGCCATTCTCTTCATTTTCATGCGCCTCTTCTTGAGTTGTTGTGACATCAAGCTGAGCCAAGATTCCTTCAATAGATTCAACATCGGAATCATCCTCGATGATCATGCTAATCTTCATATTTTTGGCCTTGCATTTGGACTTATGATCGGGTGACCATTTCTCTCCACATTTGTAGCATAGACCTTTAGCATACATATCTTTGAGCTTGTCATTCGATACATATTTGCCTTGAGTAGGGGCTGAAGTTTTGGCACTTATATCAGTCCTCTTTCCATCAAATCTATTTTCAGCATTAGGTCTGAAATTACTGCTTTGTTTTGACCCAAACACAGTAGGAAAAGTGGGTATCTTGCTGTAGGTATTGCTGAAAGTATTTGATGGCTTCCCAATATGCTGAAAATCAGTTTTAGCATGCCCATAATGGCCTGATGTCCTTGGGAACTGCGTAGGCTGAAAAGAATGCCCTGTTTTTGGCTGAAAACCCTTGTATTTCTGCCCATAACGTTTAGCCAATTGAATGGCAGCTTGTAGGGATGTAGGATTCATGGCTCCAACTTCAGAAGAAAGAATAGGTTCCAAACCAAATATGTATTTATTCAACTTGGCACTATCGGAAACCCCATGAACATACATCGAGAGATTCAAAAACTGATTTGAGTACTCTCTAACCGAGAGACCACGTTGCTCAAGTGCATACCACTTTTTCTCTAACCGCTCTTTTTCAATAGGGAAAACAAAGACTTCAATCATAGCATTTTTCAATGCATCCCAAGACAAGAAGTCATGTCCCATCCTCACCATATATCTCCACCAAGTGTGAGCATAGCCTTCTAGATGAAGGGCTGCAAATTTTACTTTGGCATTCTCGGGCCTTGGGTAAAGGGAAAAATACATCTCTAACTTGTCAAACCACTCCTCCAACTCCGTGGGTGAAGGGTTCTCTCCCTTAAAGTTTGAGATAATTATTTTCTCCTTGTACTCTCTCTCGTATTGAGGAGGTTGTCCATTAGGGTGCTGCTGCCCACTATGGTGTTGTGGCCCAAAAGAATTGCCAAAAGGTCATTGCCTAGGATATTCATTATTTCCATGCCCTTGCGCATAAGGAGTTTGCTGTCCATAATGCATACCATGACTTTGTGGCTGGAAACAATGTCCTTGAGGCTGAAAGTATGTGTTGCTCACATTGGGAGGTTGTCCATGCATAGGTGAGTTGAAAGGTGGTTGCTGCCCATTATTTTGCTGATTCCAACCATGATTTAACATGGGACTTGGCCTATTGGGCTGCACTTGAGTAGAGAAATTATGTTGTGGCTGTCCAAAAGCATTTGGGGCTGAATTCACATGTCCATGTGGCTGCCCATACGAGTTTGGGGCTGAATTAACATGCCCTTGCTCATAGCCACCAACATTTGCTTGAGGGTAAAATTGCTTGTAGAAAGAGTTGCACCCATGGATGTCTTCATCATGCTTTGAGTTTGTTTGCACTCTTTCTTGAAGATCCTGTCCAGTGGCTGAAAGTGACCCTTTTGTTGATGGAATTGTGGCTGAAGTGAAGTGGGATGAACAAATTCCTTAGCTTTAGCTGACTCTCCAACTTCAAATTGACCTACCACCTTAGGAGTAGGTGGTTTAGGTGGTTCTTCAGCCCTATGAGGATGTGGGATATTAAGACCAGCTGTAGGCAACATTTTCTCACCAAGAAGTGCTACAAGCTTGTCAATACCCAACCTCATACCCTCGAAACCTGATTTCATATCCTTTATGTCATTTGACAATTGTTGAAAACTGTTTGAATTCATTGAGATATGAGACGTCTCTATGGGTTGATTGGTAGGGGAGTGGGTGGAACTTGCATCGACCTCATCGTTCTCATAATGCATTCGGTAAATGGCATCTTGAGAAGTGTCATGTTCACCCCTTTCCTGTTGGTGTTCATCCCTTTCCTGTTGATATTCCTTCAATTCTTCATTGATAGTATCCAAAACAGGGTCTCTCTTCTTATTCCTAGCCATGGGTTGATTTCTGTCCTGAATTTCCTGCAATAGAAAACCTTGATTATCTTCACTTCTAGAGCTCCAAATTACGAGGTCTTTGGCTCTGTTCAAAGCTTGAAGAGCCCTCTATCCAATGATCTATCAAGTGCAGGAAATGGATGAGTATAGAAATTTCTGTAAGGGATTTTCTGTGCTGTCTGAAAATTCCTGCAGGCAGTGAATACCCTGTTCTAGTCAATTAATGACTTGTACCATCAATACCAAGCATGTACCAACTTCATAACCCTGTAGGAGAGTCTCATACGTCTGCCCATACTGAAAAATGACCTTTGTAACCAGTAAAATGGCTGTCTAACTCAATGTAGACTGCAATCTTTAATGAGGGTATGCATACATACTCTGTCCCAAACTTTAATGCTGAACCATAGTGTCTTTACCATAGGATGCATACATTTTATTGTAGCCATATGTCTTCATACATTTGCCAATATCTCAAGAACTCATTGCCCATAAACTCATGCTGTAGGCTGATTTCAGGTGCCTTTGAGATTTGTACATGCACCTAAACTTGAAAATACGTGGGATCCGAGACCCGAGGGGTTTGCAAAGTTCCCTCTCGGGCCGGGTTGCGCTCCCCTTCAGGGTCCTCGTCGGTAGGGGAGGGTCACCTCTCTTTTGTCCTACCGACTCGCCCGACATCCACTTTTCCTCGTGGGCAAGTACATGGCAAGTGAATTCTAGCTCTAAAAATCAGTATGATATGCATGGAATAGGAAGGAAATACAATTGCCTTTCATTTGCCCTTTTTATGATATGCAAGATTGGAATTGAAATGGCTGAAATGTAAATGAGAAGTGGAGAGGTATTTACCTCAACAGTGACTCACTGCTTACAAAGCTTTTCTCACTTACCAATTGGGTAATGATTTTCGTATGATCAAGAGGCAAAATAGGCAATCAATTTCATGTCAGGGTTAGGCAATAAAGATTGAGTAATGAAGCTCAAGAAATTACTGATTTCAGTGAATGAAAGTAGATGGGTAATGCTCATTCATTATGGAAGAGTTTGAGACATTTAGAGATGGCCATTTCAGTAAATTGAAGAGGTTTAGTAAAGACAATGACTGACATAACCTATAGGCTTCATGTAATGCATTAAGCTATGAATGAAAGCTTCATTAATCCTCTTATTTCTCTTCAGCAATTGGAAATGAGATCAGCAATTGGATGTAAAGAGAAATTAAGAGTGATTAGAGTACCTCATTTAATTGATTGGAGAAGAGCATTGTTGATGGAATGACCTTCAATCCATAATGCTTGACATAGGTGAGTTGAGCTTGATAATCCTTCTAAAATCAGTCCAAGAGATCTTCAATATTCAAGAATAATCCCTTCCTTGATAGGCTTCAGCTTCATTAATTCCATGAAAGCTCCATGACTCCATGAATGCTCCAAATGAGGGTTGATGAAGACCGATTACCTTCTCTACTTGAAGTAGGTTGCAATAGGTAATAGAGAGTCCTTCAATGCGTCCAAGAGATCCCGAAATTTGAGAGGGAATGCCAAATTTAATGGCATGAAAGCTTCATGCTGTCCATTGAACACCTAGACCTCCATTGGCTTCAATCTCCTTCAATGTCGGTCCAATGTTGATGGATTCTTGAGGGGAAATGGTTGAGGAAGCTTCAGAGATGCTTTGCCCACAAAAGCCCCATGAATTGCTTTAAAAATTTCAGGAATCTTTAATGCTGTCCCAAACTGTTATACATAGAGTTTGCAATCTCCATATCCATGCTCCATCAAAGCTTCAAGCTTCAAGATCAATCAATGTTGGTACTAGGATGTATGTAGAAGCCTCAGGGAGTATAATAGAGCAAAATCCCTTTGATCTTGATGAAGAAATTTGAGAAATTTTAGTGCTATCCAAAACTATCATAAAACTCCATACCTAGGGTTTGAGAAAGCTCCCATCTTCCAAAAGGAGTGAAAGATCAAGTAGAAGATGATGTATACTCATAATTGCACTCCATTTGATCATCCCATGAAGAGTATAAGCTCTGGTTGCCTCACGTTTGCTGATCAAGAAGGGGGGGGGCTGTAAAAACAGCGCAATCTGCTGCTGGACATCCTCTTACATCACGTGATGAAAACGTGGTAGATATGAAGCATGTAGGTACTCAATAGGTAGCTTAAGACCCATACTACACTCTTACATAAGCCATTTGAGCATTAGAGGTCGTGGGAAGAAGATCTGAGAAGAAATGTCCATGGCAGTTTGTATGGCAGCTTGAAGGAATGAGGAAAGAGAAGAAGAAACCCTTCCTTCTCAAAAGTAACCACAGTTTAAGTGTCCTGTAACCATTAGTTTGTCCACTTACCCCAATTTTTGGCTCAAATCTTGATCACGTCCTGCTATTTTGGCTGGAGCCCTCCATTTCTTCCATTATTAATGCCAAGAATCACCATCTTCATCCCTGTTTGTAGCAGACTTTCACATGTAACTCCGGTTTGAAGCCTTCATGTCATGTCAAGTCCTGTCACTCAAATTTCTAACTATGGTTTGCTCTCTCTAGCCTAGGAAACTGAATCTAGTACTTGAAAATGACTTCTGCAAGGATCTAAGCTACAGCTCTGATACCAATGTAATGAAAGCAATCAACCATGGAATGAAATCTAACTGAAATTGAAAAATTAACTAAGCTACAACAAAGAATTAACAAATCTATTGCACCAAGACATCCTCATCATGTATTAATGGTTGGGGTTTCAAGAATACATGACGGCCATGGCTGAGTGCTTCAAAGCTAAGAAGAAGCTAACTCCAAGAAAATGGTAAAGCCAAGATTATTGAATGATCAAAAGATGTCTTGGCTTTGGCCTCTAGTCCCTTTTATTCTAACCCTCTTCCAAACTTAAGGGCTGTTCACACATGTACACATAGGCTAGGGCTAAATTTACAAAGGTTGGAATTAATCCAAGGTGCAAATATTAATGTTGTATTTTTCCTTCATGACAATCGTGACATTTTCTCACACTTTAATAAATTTTTATGTATATTTTGGATTTTCTTATTTATGTCAATGCATATTCACTAAGATGTCTTAAATTTTCTAAGAACCAAAAATCTTAAAGAGAGTCTAGAAAGAGTAGGAAATCAATGAGCCAAAGAGATAGTGACACAAATGCTAGTTAAGGATGATGCCAATAGACACAATGAGGACTCAAAAGTAGGCAAACTGGAAGACAAGAAGCCTAAGAGAAAGGGGAAGATCCATCATGATATGGAGAATGCTCGCAACAAGGAGCTTGTCAATCTATCTAAACTGTACGGTGAATCAATGTCATAAATTTGGTCATCATCTTGATTTTGCACTCCACAAGAGATAATGTCTAGATAGTGTGAGAATCGTGAACCTCAACATGCAACATACAATTTCACAATTATAAAGGTTTACACAAAATGCCACAACTAATGGTATTGTAAGACGTCAATCCTACTAAGCCACTTATATTCTTTGTGTTGACAAAAAAACCTCTAGCGAATATGTTTATGAGTGTGATGGCCAAGGATGAGCCTTGGAGGTCAATGTGTTCCTTGTGTTGGGATAAAGGCCAAGGGTCAAAAGTTGGGTAGGTATCCCTTGTATCTATACACATTATAGAGTCAAATATGAGTAAAGATAATGAATGATAGGGTAGCTTAGTATCTACAAAAAAACTTCATGTGTGCTTCTCTCTCTCTCTCTCTCTCTCTCTCTCTCTCTCTCTCTCTCTCTCTCTCTCTCTCTCTCTCTCTCTCTCTCTCTCTCTCTCTCTCTCTCTCGGGTGCTTACGCTCAACTACCAGGACCCATAGACCGCTTATTCCTTCAAGCATTTCAAGCGAGTACTTATGGCTATCTCTCACCTAGACGACACGTCTTTGATCCTATCGGGGTGTAGTGAGCTTACCTTGATACCCAAATGAGTTGTCTCCTCTCTCAAGTACTCCGGTAGCTCCACGATTCATGATGCAAGCTCAAGCCTCCTCATCCAAGCTCCATCATTCATAGCCACGCATAAGATGAGAGAAGAGAAGAGAAGAAGAAGATAGAGATGATGGAGAGCTTCACCTCCAAGATCCCTCATCCTCATACACTCACTCCCTCACTCACTCACACTCCCTCCCTCAATCACTCACACTCCCTCACTCTCTCCCTCAATCACTCACAAGCAAGCAAACAGAATAGAAGGAGAGAATAAAATGAATCCACTTTTTCCACACACCAAAGAATGAGCTTTCCATTCACTTTTTGGCTTTTATACATAATCCTAAATCCCTTTTGGACAGTCATCCCTTTTTTACATGACCAACCATTGTGGCAAGGTCCTTTTTCCATTTCCTTCTATGTGCCTTCTCTCTTGCCTACACCCATATACTCTGTCCTTTTACAATTTGCACAGGAAGGAACCAAGCGCTCTTTTACAACAGTTTTAGGGGCATCTTGCATTTAAAAATGTGCTTTTGCCTTTAACTTGATTTTTGAGGTCGCCCTTGTGCTTTTAGTCATTCTCCATCCTGCCTCTTCCATTGTATTTGATTTCTTCTTGGGCCACCTCTTTTAGGTCATGACTTGCA
This sequence comes from Lygodium microphyllum, assembly GCF_053477565.2. Taxonomy (NCBI): domain Eukaryota; kingdom Viridiplantae; phylum Streptophyta; class Polypodiopsida; order Schizaeales; family Lygodiaceae; genus Lygodium; species Lygodium microphyllum. The sequence continues at coordinate 5,625,324 of NC_141164.1, read as the reverse complement.
CTTTTTCACTTTTTCCACTTTCTTCTTGTGCTAAGGTTAACATTACCCCCCTCCTAGTTTAGTGTCAGTCCCATGGCACTAATGTGTAGTAGTTGGAAGGTGGGATGGGTGTAGCCAAATGGCTTTTTTGAGTTTGTATGCAAGCCCTTGCGGGGGATGGTGTTGGATGGACCAATCGGCCCTTGAAATTGAAGATGTAGTTGGGGGATGCTGGCCCTAAGTGGATCTATACTTTGAACTCCCTTCGCCCTTCTAGGTGTAGATTTTTTGGACTCCCTTCAAGCTTGCTTGATCCTTTTGCTTATGTCCATTTAGAATTTACCACTTGCACAGGAGGAAACCTAGCACTCTTATAAAATGAATTACATTGTGCCTCGCACTTTCCTTGCAAGAGCCCTCAGAAGATCTCCCTCATCCTTGAGAGAGCCTTTCTAGAATATCCGATGCTTTTCCACATTCTCTCCGAGCACCTTGCTAGAATATCATGTGCTCTCCATCATTTCTTCAGAGCTTACCTTCTCTTCCACGGTTCCTACTCCCTGAGTAGAATGAGCTTCTTCATTCACTTTTTGAAGGGGGCTTCATTAGTTCTCATCTGTATCGTGTGGGCTACATGGTGATTTCTTGTGGAATATTACCCCCCTCCTAGACAATTGCAAGTATCGTGACACTTGCAGTTCTGAGTTGATGAAGATTTGATGATTGAAAAGGGCGGTCATGCGAGTCGATGATGATGAAGTCATGTGGGGATTGGTTTTTTGGAGGGAGGTTGATTAATTGGTTGAGATGGTGGGAGTCAAGAATGTATTGCATGGATGATGGGGCCTTGTGTGGATTAGTGTTGGTTGAGTGGATGGTGGGGCCTTTGATGTTAGTGGTTCGTAGCCTCCGGCATTACGTGAAAAGAGAAGAAGTGTGCTACCTAGGGAAAGTATCTACCTTACTATGTGGTGCATTGTGCTCATGCTAATGGAACTAGGAGTTGGCTCATGACCATAGGAAAGCCTGGGTATTGTCCCACACTTGAGGACCCAGTTTGTGCATAAGGGAGGTGCGGTGCATGTAGCTTAGGGTGACAGACCTACTAATGATAGACGAGAGTGTTACCTCCCTAGGTGCCCTAATCATGAAGTGGGGAAAAATGAGGCTAGGGGGTTAGGACGGAGCGGCTAACCAAAGTCATCGGACGCACTAACTTGAGAACCCCTAGGTGCAGTGACTGTGGCCTATGTGGGGTAAATTGGTGTTCATTGTGATTTGTTATCTTTTCATCTTTGTTTTCTTCTTTCTTTCTTGCTTTCTCTCTCTTATTTCTTTTCTTCTCTTTTCTTTTCTTTTCTCTCCTTTTTTTTCCTTTGATTTTTCTTTTTCTTTTTCTTTTTGATTACATAGGCAGGACAAGACCTAAGCTTTGCCATCCGAGTGGGGTGGAGAAGGGGCCTAAGATATTTGTTCAAGAATTACCAACTCTACAAGTACCCTTTGAGGTTTAGGCAGACTTGCAGAGTGGTAGTAGAGAGAATGGATGATTGCAACACATAAAGCGGTTATCATTCATATCATCTAGAAGGGATAAACAAAACGAAGGGAGAAGGGAAACACGCATTATCAATCGAGCCATGGTGCAACTATCTATAGCATTGGGATCAAAATAGAGGGGTGAGAGGTTGCATTATTGTGGAGTGGGATTTTGCCTAAGTAGTATTCTAAGTATCCTAAGGTAATTACTTGTAGTAATGAATGCAAGGTCGGGGCACAAGGATCATTCATCTGTGAAACGGACTATGGAGTCATATAGATTTTCAAGAGTGAATATAAGGGCCTCTTCAAGCTTAGTACAATTCACATTGTAGATTACGGGGAAGTCATACCGACCGTGGACATTGGGGTCAAAATCCACTCCCATTCTTTAGGGGTATGGCATGAATGCTGGGTTGTTACGTTTGAATGGGAGGGTGTTGCGAAAAACTACCCAAGTGTCCATATTTACATCACAGATACACCTTCTCCATGTAAGCTGACACTTATAGCTTGTCACTGATCTCGAGACCTCAAAACCCTTGTTTTGCCAAAATTCTGCATCCTCTATGCCCTAGAGGGTGGGTTTCTATTCTCTCTTTGCCAACTAATTTTCCCCAAGCGTGCTTTCAATGTTGATCACTTCTTCCACCACCTTGATCGATAGAACCCTACGCAAATTAGCAAGGAATTGGAAGTCCAGATTGAAGGGGTTTCTAAAAGTTTTATGTTGTTCCCAAATCACCAAATCAGCATGGAAGCTCACTAAGAAATTATCTTAGCTCGGTGGAATAGGCACAGATGGCACTTGTATAGGTCTAGCATTCAATATTCTCCTTGGTTCCTCCACCATTTAATTTCTATTTTCCTTAAGTGGGGTGGCCCTTCTTTCTTCGGATGTGTTGGTCTTCTGGTCATGGTGGGGAAGCAGGTTGTGGGGCTAGCTCTTCTTCCTAAGGCCCCATCTCGAAGCTTGGGCCAACCTCGTCTCCTTGCTAGGGTTCTTATTGTACCCCTTCCGCGAACCCTAGTGCCTCTATTTCATGTGGGGTTAAGCCTGCCAATAGTAGATATCTTCATTGCTCTTCCAAGGTCAAGATTACTCCCACAAGTTGCGGTGGCATCTACAGGCCTCCTCTCAAGGCCCTGCATGCAATCTGCAGCTTCTTCTTGATGGTTTCAATGGCCTTCCTTTCCTCCGTCTAGGAGAGGCATGTTGCTGGGTTTCGAAGCCCACTTGGACAGCCTCTGCTTGGCTTTCAGCTAGTACCTTATCTTTTTCAGTCTTAGCTAGACGGCGTGCCAAGGCTTTGACTCATCTTTCATTATGCGCTGCCCATTGGTCTGCTCTTTTCATTATCTTAATGCTCTTATTGTTCTAAGGCTGTCTCTCTTCTCAATTCCTCCACTTCTCTTTCGTACCTGCGTGCTCTTTCCTCCCTCAGTGACTCTAGTTCCTCTGTGGCTTTAGTGATCTTCTCCATTTCCACTTGCAAGTCTTCATAAAGCCCTACGATCTCTTCATTGTGTCTTCACAAGCGCACTATGGCTTCAATCTCCTCATCCAATCTTGCTTGCCATTCGTGGCTTCTACTTCTTCTCTAGCATGTAGTTTTTCTTTGAGCTCACTAATCTCTCTTTGGGCCATGGCTATTTGGTAGGTTTTCTCCAACTGAAATGCAATCATGGCCTCTTTTTCTACTTCTAGCTCTACCCCCCACTACCACCTTTTTCTCTTCCTTAGCTTTCTCTAGTTGAGAGAGAAGCTCCTTAACATATTCATCATACTCCACAGGTGGCATCTCTATTGTGGGGATGGAGGTTGTAGAGGTTGCCATCTTTTGTTTCTTCGAGTCTTGTCTAGACTCAGCATCTATTGTTGCCTCTTTTGGTTCCTGCCAGAGGGGTCCCTTCTCCTACTCCTTGGCTCATTTCCTTATTTACAAAGTATTGGATCCAGGACATTAGATTGTTGGCACCCACCTGGGTCATAAAGTTACGTGTGGATATGGTGGTGGTAGTGGTGGGCAGCGCTAGGAGAGTAGGAATGGGGGTGATTGGGGCCTTGCCCTTGCCTTCTTACACTGTGAGTGGTATGAGTTCTGGAACATGGGCACTCAAGCCTACTGGCCCCTCATCTCTAAGCAGGCTCATGGGCTCCAGCTCATCCTACTTGGATTGCTGCTCAATGGATCTGTGCATTGCAAGAGCTATATCTTCATCCTCCTTCCCTTTTAACTCCTCCTCTTCATCCACCTTTCTCTTTCTCTCCTCCTCAGTCTTCTTAGAATCCCTGCGAGCCTTTTGTAAGTCCTCTTTTTCTTTTTTCCTTCTCTCCTCTTCTTGCCTTTTCTGTGCAATTTTCTTCTTTGTCTTCTTAGCCTCTCCACGGCTAGACTACTCTCCCTGTTCCCCATCCTCTTCATCCTCCTTTCACTGGATTGTGCCTCTTATTCCTTGTGAGGTAGCGACCTACTCAGCATTTCATCAAATCCTTCTCCTTCTCCCTGCCCTTGCCCCAAGGCTTCTCTGATGATGGTGGTAAGGACCCAACCGAATCCAATGGTTAAGGCCTTGGAAGATGAAGTTTTCCTTTTAGCCTTGGTGGTAGGGGACTCTCCTTCTACGGGCTATCCTCCTATTGCGAGAGCCTTTGCCGAGGACTTGATGATCTTTCTCACAAAGCCGTCAAGGTTCACCTCATCTAGTGATTGTGTTGCAATGCTCTCTAGCAAGGGGACATTAATGCAGCCCATGATTGTGTTATACCTCTGACTAGAGAACAATGTGTGCACCATCTTGGCGTAGAGTTGAATTTCGAGATCCATAATGTCTACCAAGATTATGCCATCATTGGTGTGGACCTTCAGCTTGTCCATCCCCACCATGGCGTATACATCTCTCTTCTGTTTTCTCTCCACTTTGTTTGCCAGGCCTAATGCTCTTTCTACCAACTCTAGGGTCAATTCAATTTTCTACCTAATGAGTCTCTTCTCCCTCCTGCACGGTCACAGTGCCACGGTTCCTGTGAAAAGTTTGTAAGAACTCCATGCAATGGATGTAGTCTACCCCTTGGCCCACTGCTTCCATGTATTTCTACAAATTGCACTACTCAACGATCTGCCTCACAGCCTATTCTTCAATGGCTACATCTTCTAGGTTGAAGATATGCCAAAATTTAAATTGGTTGAAGGCCCACGTCTCCAATGAGAGGCCATATTTCGCATGTATTTCTTAGGCATTTGAATAGGGCCTTTGGTAGCTTTGGCTTTAGGTATCTAGATCCAAGTGTTACCCACATAATAGCCTTGCACTTGCAATAAGGATTTGAGGACCCATCACAGCTTTGACTGTACGTTGATGTCTATAGTTTCATTTTAGCTACCTAGGTTTTGAGTGTGGGGCCTTGGTCTTTCGGGGCTGTGAATGTTTGCTCCTAGGTGGCGGGCCTTGATGTTTAGGTGTCTATTGAAGCCTTGGTTTAGGGGGTCTTAGTTTTGGTGTTAGTGGTTTGCGCGTCTTTAGGTTTGGTGGGTGGTGGCAAGTCACGATCCCCCTTCTTAAACTTAACAATGGGTTTCTCTACCGGTGGCTTTGCGAACTTTGAAGGAGTCACACAGCTCTTACTGAAAGTTGTGCCTATATGTATGTTGCCTATGGCGAGGTGAATACGTTGGGACTTGTCATCGACATTGCAATGAGCTTCCTTTTTAAATGTGCGTCCTAACAATGATTTTGTACCTGCATCTTTAGTGTTTGGCAACATGTAGAAGATTATTGGTATGCTTTCAGGCTCGATAGAGACTGCAACCTTGCACTTTCCCAAGAGTGCATATGATCAGCCCCCATATGGGCTAAGTTTGGCATTGGTGGGCTACAACTACGTTCTGCCAATGTGAGTCCAATGATTGTGAGTTAAGACATTAAATTCAGCTCCCTCATCGATCAATGCATTGAAGGTGTGTGTTTTCTTGGTAGTGACTGTTATGCTTAGGTAGGTTGGTTCTATTACTTCCTCATTCTCATTGTCATTCTCTGTGATAGTAGCCACTCGCACATTGACAGAGGATTCCAACATTGGTGGCTCATGCAGTGGGTGCATGGGATGGTAGTACTTATTCATGTGACTGCCATTGAAGAAGCCTATTCCCTCACCCTCTAAGGTTTTGAGTTCCACATTGCCAGTTCGACCGATGTGCAAACTCAAAAAGGCCCTAGCCCTCTAAACTTCATTTTCTACTTATGTCCCTTGATTGAGTACAACAGTACCAAGTCTCCGTGTTCGAAATCACACTACTTGACGTGCTTGTCAAACCAGCTTTTGTGCCTTGCCTTCTCGCATATTAGTGTGTGGGTGGCTAGAAGTCGAGTTTTCAATAGGCATTCTAGCTCAACTAGGCACTCTGTCCATACCTCCTTTCCATCCCATCTCTCTTGATGAGCGATTCTCAGGCTAGAAACGAAGAACTCTACAGGTAGAATTGCTTCATTCCTGTAGGTCAACCTGAAGGGATTCTATCCCACAACCGTCTTATAAGCTGTGCGGTAGGCCCATAAGGCTGCCATGAGTTTGTTATCCCAATTGTTGCACGAAGCAAAGACCACCTTAGTCAAGGTGTTTACTAGTATTTTATTCGTAGACTTAGCGTGGCCATTAGCCTAATGATAGTATAGTGAGGATTTTCGATAGATGATTAGAAAGGTGGATAGGAGGTGAGCAATTACTTCATTGATGAATTACGTGCCTTGGTCGCTAACGAGTTTTATGGGGCAGCCAAATCTTGAGATCACCTATTTCCAAAGGAACTTGGTAGTGGTCCTAACATCATTCTTTCTTGTAGCTCGTACTTCCACCCACTTCATGAGATAGTCTATGGCAACAATGATGTATTTCACTTGTGAGTATTGTGCTATAGGATTGATTGGCCCAATGAATTTGATTCCCCATTTCTTAAATGGTTGCCTTGCAATGATTGGACTCAACTCCATTTTATCCTTGCAAACTAGCACTTTGGTCCTTTGGCACTCATCACACTGCTTTATGAATCGTGTTGCATCTCAAAAAAGAGTAGGTTACCATAGCTGAGACTACAGCACCTTATGGGCTATCATGTCTTTGTTAAAATGCCCTCCTGTTATTCCACCATGTGCCTCTACAAGTGTGTTGTGCATCTCATGCTCGCACACACATTTGCGCAACAATCCGCTTACCGATAGAGTCACCTAAGTCGAGCTTTTGCTATCGGTCATTTAGGGAGATCGTGTTTAAGCACTTGGACTATGTCGTCTACCCAATAAGGCACCAAATCAGCTCTTAAAAAATCTCGTTCCTTGGATAGGCTGAATAGATGGGCATCAGGTAGTTCATCTACAATGCCTTGTCCAGTGGCTTCTCCAATGGGGATGCAAGACAAATGGTCAACCATATAATGCTGCTTGCCTTTATGTGCAACCATAGAGAAGTCAAATTCTAAAAGCAGAAGTAACCATTGAGCTATGCGTCTTGTAGCACATGGTTTATTAACAAGGTAAAGCAAGGCTTGATTGGTCAATAAAGAAGGTAAACGGTGTAGCCAAAAGATAATGCCAAAACTTCTTTACAGCAAACACCATGGCTAAACTCTCTCTCTCTCTGTTGTCGAGTAATTCATTTCCATATCTGTGAGTTATCTATTAGCAAAGGTCACAGGATAGTCTAAGTTTCACTAGGCTGGCATAGCACAGCTCCTACAACAAATTAAGAAGCGTCAATGTGAACATGAAAAGTGATTGTCTAGTCTGGGGCTCCTAGAATTGATGTAGTGGTTAGAGCCTTTTTCAACTCCTCATATGTGCATTGGCATTCCTCAATCCACTCAAATATAGTCAACAACTTGTATAGAGGCTTGGCAATCGATGCGTAGTTCAACACAAACCACCGACAATATCCTATATGGCCTAGGAAGCACTGAACTCCCTTGTAATCAATTGGTGGTGGAGGATCAACAATAATCTTGACTTTTGAGAAGTCGATGGCAATGCCATTCTTTAACACCAGTGCCCTAAGATGCATTCGTGCTTCATCCAAAACTAGCACTTTAAGGGGTTCAATGAGAGATATAATCGACATCATTCAAGGACAACTCAAAGTTTTTCTAAGTGTTCCTTCCAAGTAGATTGAACACACAAATTATCGATGAAAACCTCCAACTCCTTCCTAAGCATATCCTTGAATATAGCACACATGAACCTTTAAAAGGTAGCTGGTGCATTAGTCAACCCAAAGGGCATGACTATGTAGACAAAGACTCGTCATTCAATGGCAAAGGAGGTCTTGTGTCTATCATCAGGGTGCACTTGCACCTGATTGTACCCCAAGAAGCCATCTAGGATACTGTAGGCCTATTTACCAGCCACTCTCTCAAGCATGTGCTCAGTGTATAGCAATGGATAGTTATCTCTCTCTTCGTAGCAGCATTTACATTTTTGTAGTTGATGCACACTCTAATCTTCACGTTCTTCTTCAGTACGATGACTATGGGTGAAATCCATTCCATGTGCTCAATCTCATAGATGAATCTTGCTCTCACTAGCTTATCAATTTCTTTCTTAACAACATGAGCATGCTTTGGATTCATGGGATATGGTCACTACTTGATCGGCATTGCATCGGATGTCATGGTGGGTATATTGTGAGTCACTACACTTGGATCTACCTCTCTGAGTTCCTCCAAGGACCAAGCAATGATGTCTATAGACTCTCATAAGAGAGCAATGAGACTTGCTTCCTCCTTCTCGATCAGGTCATCGGCTATAAAGACAGGTCATGGTGTCTCTCCCTCCTTGGCTAAATTGACCTCCTTGACCTTGATGGATCCTTCTATTGGTTTGCTTGCTTGCCCCTGGCATTTGGCTCTTAGCAAGATCACTACCCTATTGCCTTTCTTAAACTTAGTGAATCTCCTTGGTAGGTCTTGTGGTGTTCTTTGCTCCTCTGCCTACGCATCCTTAGGATGTTTCCTTGTTTCCTCCTCTAACCTTCCATGCCTGAGATGGGCATACAAGTCCCCTTTAGTGTGTCTAGTCTTAGAAGGTTGAGGTATTTCGGGATCACTCTCAGAGCTTACTTTCGATTCAGAATTGAACTATCCGTCTTCGCTAGAAGAGGGAGTCTCTCCTGGTGGTCATAGCTCCGACGGTGAATCTCTCCTAAGCAATGGCATGGTGCATCGTTGGGCTAGGCTTGCTCGCTCAAAGTTTATTGCACCTATGTGCTCCAACCATGTGCGATCACAATCCATGCGCATGACTCCTCTTTCAATTCTAAAGGCATTTCCCTCACATGGTTTGGAGTCTTCTTGTATTTTCTTTATCACATGTCCCTCAATGTCGTATTCTATCGTGTCAATTTTCCATTCACTCTCGTCACTGAAGGAACATCAGTCCTCATATTCGTCATTAGAGCTATCTTCGTCTGACTGCTCGTCATCTCCTAAGTCTTGATACGTCTCATCCTTCTCGTCAATGAGGACTAAGGCCCAATTGTACATCAAGCTTAAGTCATGCTTGGTCCATCTCCACTTAGGTTCATTCAAGAGATCTTCGAGTGGTTTAAGGTTTTCTTATGGGTTACCAACTAACTTGTCAGTGCTCTAAGATCTCATGGAGCCCTCACTTGTTGTTTGATACTTGGAGTATGACAAGATTGGGCCTTCTTGCGCACTCCTAGCCATCATGCAAATTACCACTAAGGTCTCTCCTTAGGTCTTGCCAATTTTCTTAATAGTTTGCTCACATTCTTTGTTGTCCGAGAATGGCAAGTCGATTGTAGCAAGGACATGCATCCAGTCTTGCTCATCCTTAGGACAAGGGATATACCTAGTCAATGGCCCGTAAGATTTTCTATTTTGGCCGTCACCCTTCAACATAGTTGAGATGGCCTCTAGGTCGATTGGTGTGGTCTTCTAGGTGTCTATCTCTACTCTTACGGGTTTTGTTTGATTGCCTAGGAAGATTAGACCGTTGCCCCAATCTTCTATGACTCTTACATTGCACATTGAAGGTCTGCCTGGCAGGATGTCATAGTCCACTCCCTTCATGACTATAAAAACAACCGAGAATTAGACTCCTATAATTTTTACTAGCCAATTCTTTAATACACCAAATGGCTTCACTTTCATCCTTTTAGCGAGTGTGACGTTGAACCTAGCTGTCTCAACTAGTGGGTTATCCCAAGTGTGGAGCACTGCATGGCTGAGCACACTGACTCCTGCTCCCATGTCTACAATTTCTTTCCTTATGGTGTCGCCTAGAGCTAAGACTAGCAAGACATCATGCATTTCAGTGCCCTCCCAAAAAACATTGACGTGTAAGGATTTTGGCACTAAGTGTAGCATCTAACTCAATATATGTGTTTCTACATCATTTTCGTACAAGTCAACGGCAACTTTCTCCATTGAACCTTCAACCCATTGTTTCAGCTCTCGCCACAATGACAAATGCTGCCTAAGCAGATCTCCTAGGCTTAGCATCATTGGGTTGGTCACTAGAGTGTTGAGGAGGTTGCTAGTTGCTCGTTGCTCTCCTATCCTTGTGTTTCCTGGCCAATGTCCTTGATTGATTTGTTGTCCCATAACGTTTAGACTTTGCCTAAGTGGCACTATTTGTGGTGCAATCACATCTCTCGATTTCGGTCGTAGAGGCGACATTGTTGTGCCTATTCTTGAGAGATCGTCAATCTCGTCTTCCAATATGGTTTAGTGTCTTTTAAGTATTCCTCGGCTTCTTTCACCCACTCCTTCACCTTTTCAATGGCTTCGAGCTGGCGCTTTGGGTTGAGGTATTCCCTGACCTTCACGCTTCCCTTCTCAACCATCCTTGGAGTTGACGTTTCTGCTTCTGTATTTGTCACTTTCTTTCCAGCAAGCTGTGTTGTAGCACTCTCTGTTTTAAGCATGACCTTTGCATCTGGTTTTTATTTCTTCTCTTGCGGCTCTTATTTTTTATTGAGGCTACATCTAAGTTGTTGGGCCTTAGCAATGATATGCCAATCTGCTTTGTGTGTGTGTGGGTCATGACATGTAACAAGATAGGCGTGGCCTTCTCGTCGAGTGTCTCGACACCAACAACCCCAATGGGGTTGATGGCTCATTTGCCAAATTAGAGGATGGCTTCTGTCTAGAGCAATCAACAAAGAGATGTGTGATTCTGCATTTAGTGCATCTCAGATCAGCCTTGTCTCGATTTGCTTGCTCCCTTTTGGGACATCATGAAGAGACAAGTCCTGGATGACTGTAAGTCCACACACGTGATTGGCTCTTGAGATTGCCCTCCTAAGCCTCTACCTCTTCCTATACCTAATGCCATCACCGGTACTGATCAATAGTCCATAAGGACTACATTGCTCTCTTCATCATACGAGATGTAAGGATGCACATAAGGCTCTTCATCATTCAGCTCCTCCACATAATGGACTGGAGCATCACTCAGTGGATGGGTCACCTAGGGTCCAAGTGGTCTAGGTGCCGTAGGGTTTATCTCCATCCTAGGAATGGCTATCTTGGCGTCGTTGGGTGTCGAGAGAGCCAATGGGGCTCCCCTTTCGAAGAAATTTAGCGGCCTATTCTCTAAGTGAGGTTGATTGTATGGTTGCAAGTACGGGAGTCTCCTCGATAGTCTACAATGCATGGTACCATGGCCAAACCTACCACAATTGGCACAAGGTCAGGACCAAGGGTCCTAACACTCAACTGGCAGGTGGTTTTCACCACAATACATGCATTTGACATGAGGGCACATTGGTCGTCTCATCATCTCTTGTAATCTAGCTAGCTCCATCTTCATCTCCACTAGCTCTTGGCTTGAGTCAGTGCCCTTTCCTTTATCCTAAGTACTTGGGCATTATCTTTCGCTTGTCATCGCACCTCTCTCAGAATTCCTAGAGGTAGTCTCCTCTCGATTCAAGCTCCTGGAACTTCTCTCCTTAACCTAGTTATCCACTCTTATGGCCTTTTTAAAGACCCTAGCCAACGCATCTCGTTGTAAGCTTGAGTTGCCTGCCACGGCCTTGTAGAGCTCTTCACTTCGTATTCCATTAATGAATACTGTGGACACCACTCTTTCAGTTGATTGCTCACCAATTGGGATTCTCTTGAAGAGACTTCTCACGTGGATCATGTAATCTTGGATATCTTCCTTATCCCTCTGCTTGACATTGATCAGCCGCACTAGCAAGTTATCGAAATATCATGGCTCGGAGAATCTCTTAATGAAGAGATTTTTAAGACAATTGAAGTTGTCTCGCTCAACAACATCTTGACTTGTGTACCAAATCCTTCCCTTATCGGCTAAGCATAAACCAAATACTTGTGAGCATTGAGTGAGGTTGATGAGGCCGTTGACCTTGCAAACCTACTCGAACTACTCCACGAAGCTATACGGGTCATCATTTGGTTGGTATTTATCCAGCTATTTCATGACAATGGGAATTTTTGATTGGCTCTTGGAGCCTTTGTTAACTCCTAGTCCTATGAGTAGCGACATTGCTAGTGCCGTGGCACTCTGCTCTATGGTTGTGTTATCTAGCAATCACTTCATCAAAAGCTCGCTTAGGGTGAGGTCTCCTTCTAGCACTCTCTCCCTCTCTATGTTTGGTCCTGTCTGATTTTTGCTTGCTAGGGCTAGATCTCTCGTATTTCCATGTTCTGGCATAAGTTTCTAGTCTACTAAACTTGGTTATAAGCCACTGTGCCCTATGAAGCCTTGTGTGCTAGCTTTCTTTCCTCTTTGAGATCTGTTATGACAGCCTCCACACGTTTGCCATGGTTTTCTAGCTGAGTTTGAGCATCATATTCATTCACCATTTGATGGATCTTCTCTAGGAAACCTCCCATATCAAGCTCCTCATTGCGTGTGCAATCTGAGTTGGTCTCTATCATATTTGTGGTCTCATGCTCCACCAAGTTGTCGATGAGATTGATTAGGTCGAGTAGATCCACTTCTCTGATGGTGTGTGTCCTTGCTACACTTGGCTTCTCTGTTGTGCTTTCAGCTTGGTCCTACCGCTTGGGGTTTCAATCACCCAACCATGTCTCAAGGTTCTTTCCTACTGGTGGGTTTCCTTCAAGTTATTATGACTTAGTGAGTTCCTTATTAATTACAAGCAATTCTCACTTCACGATCACTCTACATGTGTGTGTAATCTTTTCCATACACTGTGCACAATCAGGGTTTCAACTTTTTTTAAGTATGCTTCAAGTGCTGAAAAATAGTATGAGTCGAAGACAAGATGACTATTCAGCTTTCACACTCCCGCTTCTATTTGTGGCCTAAATGGGCTCTAATCTCGGCTTCTGGCCTTTCTTAGTGCTTGTTAGGGTCTCCGTCGTGTCATTCAATTTGTTCAAGGTCAATTTGGGGTCTATTGGTTAGCCTATGGCTCTAAGCATATCGAATTTGTTACTAAGTGCGCCAGCACTATTTCTGGCTGTTCGACTACAATTTCTAGGTTTGGAACTACCTGTAAGGCATTCGGTGAATTCTCCTAATGCAAGTTACACTCTACATTGTCCAGGATGTGTCAAATTCCCAAATCTATCTATCAATGTGTGTCCAATTGTGCATGGTCCAATTCTGGAAATCAGGCGTCCGATTTACCAATCGTCCAATTTGGTCTGGTCCGGTTTAGGTATGTCCGATTGTCAAAATCGTCTGACAGGGGCCAGACAATGGGTGTCTGTTTCTCGGAATTAGACAGAATGAGATGGTTTGAGTAGTGATGTGGCAGCATCCAATTCTAATAGTCAGATTTTTAAAAGTTGACAAGGCCTTTGGTCTGAGCATCCGATTTCATGGAATTGGACGTCCAATTTTGGGAATTGAACAATAGTAAACCCGTCCAATTCCGGCAGTCGAAACACGCAAACGACTACGATTTGATCAAAATCTACAAGTTCAAGCTACAATCACTGGCAAGTCTTTCCAAAAATCAAATGTGGATGTAGGACAAGGGCCTCATATATCTGAATCTCACAAAAAACTTTAGTATGCTCTGATCAATTCAACATAAGCTCGTGGCCTCCAAGCTCTCTCTCTCTCTCTCTCTCTCTCTCTCTCTCTCTCTCTCTCTCTCTCTCTCTCTCTCTCTCTCTCTCTCTCTCTCTCTCTCTCTCTCTCTCTCTCTCTCTCTCTCTCTCTCAAACCTAAGATTGCAAATGAGGCTTTCCATTGCCTCTCAGGGTCTTAAACCCTTTTTGGGCACAACCTTAATCTTCCCGATCACTCCCCTTGTGATTCCAACACATCTAAGCACTCATTTTTTCCTTTTATTCCCTATTTGGGCATGTTTTACAACAGCAACCCTAAGCTTTCCACTCCAATTTCTTGATCCTATCCTACTCTAAATGCAACAAAAATCAAAAGCAAAGTACTGAAATGATTTCTCACACTCAAATAATCACCAAAAACCAAAAATACTTACTCATAGCATGGATTAAAAACCCAAAACCTCATATCTAACTCAAGCTTTGGTTCGAGGATGAAACCCTTACTTTGATGCTCGATTTGAGACTTGTAAGTGCTCAAGATTGAATCCATTGGTCCTAGCAATGAAGCCAAAATGTAGAGAGTGCTTACGCTTAATTGCCAAGCGCCCACATACCACTTATTCCTTTGAATGTTTCAAGTAAACACCTATGGCTATCTCTCACCTAACCGACATGCCTTCGATCCTATCGGGGTGTAGTGAGCTTACCTTGATGCCCAAATGAGTTGCCTCCTCTCTCAAGCACTCTAGTAGCTCCACGATTCGTGATGCAAGCTCAAGCATCCTCAAGCCTCCTCCTTCAAGCTCCATCCTCCATAGCCACACGTGAGACAAGAGAAGAGAAGACAAGAAGAAGAGAGGATATAATGGAGAGCTTCACCTCCAAGATCCCTCACCCTCACACACTCACTCCCTCACTCACTCACACTCCCTCCCCCTCAAGCACTCACAAGCAAGCAAAGAGAAGAGAAGAAGAGAAAAAGATGAGTCCACTTTTGCCACACACCAAAGAATGAGTTTTTCATTCACTTTTTGGCTTTTATACATAACCCTAAATCCCTTTTGGGCGGTCATCCCTTTTTTATATGACTAGCCATTGTGGCAAGGTCCTTTTTCCATTTCCTTCTATGTGCCTTCTATTTTCCTTCTCTCTTGCCTATGCCCATCTACTCTTTCCTTTTACAATTTACACAAGAAGGAGCATGGGGCTCTTTTACAATAGTTTTAGGGGTGCCTTGCATTTAAAAATGTGCTTTTGCCTTTGACTTGATTTTGAGGTCGCCCTTGCCCTTTTAGTTGTTCTCCATCTTGCCTCTTCCATTGTGCTCAATTTCCTCACGGGCCACCTGTTTTAGGTCCTGACTTGCGCTTTTCCACTTTTTTCACTTTCTTCTTGTGTTGAGGTTAACACACACTCTCTCTCTCTCTCTCTCTCTCTCTCTCTCTCTCTCTCTCTCTCTCTCTCTCTCTCTCTCTCTCTCTCTCTCTCTCTCTCTCTCTCTCTCTCTCTCTCTCTCTCTCTCAAAATACATGGACTCCACATTCCATCATTACTTCCTCTCAACTAGTATCAAAGTGTCATTGTGCAAGCTCATGGTTGAAGTGAGGAGCATGAGGAGTTAAGGATTATCATGAGGTCAAGAAGTTAAGATTTGCTATGGCACTAATACTTCTCCAAATTTGAAAGAGATACAAATCTTATTGCTGAGATTTTTTATTCAATTTAAACTTGTACTTTGATTAAGGGAGCCATTGAGGTATAGTTGAGGGCTACATATCCTAATTTGAAGTGTTTTGACAACCAGTTAGTGGTTGCAAATAAGGCAAATCTGTTGTGTTTTCAAATCAATCGAAAAGAGATTTGGATCATGTATTGACATATGCAAGCAAGGGGTCTATTTAAGCACATGGGTTATCCAAAAAGCACAAGGCATGCTTGATCAACAAAGTAGAATGTTTGCTTATCAATCTATGGGAGGAGAGAGAAAGAAGAGATTCAAATCATTGTTTGTGTTGATTACCAAAGAGCTTTGGTTATTTAGATTTTAGAATGCTTCTAGAGTATCTTTTAACTCAATTCAATTACATTAAATCTCCACCGACATCTTGGTGTGTCTCTTGCTATTTGTTGATGGACATGGGATGTATTAAATTTGACAAGGCTTATTATAAGAGCCTTAAGTATTAGCTAGAGGCTTATTAACCTTTAAATTCAATTATCCATTTTCTCATTAACAGCAATGAATTGGTTTACATATAAAATAGTTCATAAGATTTATGATCATACTAGCAGATTTGGAACTGATTTTCAAGCATCTATTTTCACACTCAAAATATTCAAGTTGCATATTTTAAAGTTGCATTCATGCTTGCATGCATTTGAGCTAGTTCAATTCGAACCACTTGATAATATACTACATTCAGATTGTGAAGAATTGGAATTTGTTATTTTTAAGCCACTTGCAAAAATTGTTTTCACACTATGAACAACATAAACTTGGTATTTTTTAGAACTGGTTCAATAGTTTTGTGAAAACAATATAGACAAGAAAACTAGTAGTTTGGAAGACATGAGAGGTTTTTTTAAATGCAACTTTTTGGGGCTCTTTTTGCTTGGAAAATTTGCAAAAAAGTACATTTTTGTAGAGCTTGATTTGTAACTTTGTTGGTCTTCTTAGTTACACAGTTGAGACTATTTTGGTTACTTCTTGATTTGCATCTATTACAATGCTTATGGCTTCATCATCTACTTTGAAATGTGCATATTTCATTTTGAGAAGTTGGATGGTACTAACTTCTCATATTGGAAGTTACAAATATATAATGTATTGGTACAAAAGAAGGAGGTTAAACCAATTGAGTTGAAAGATGCAAATCCTAAAGACATGGACAAAGATGCTATTTGGGATAAAATGGATGAGCTTGCATGGCATACTCTATTGCCATGTTGATGATCTCTAAGTCAATTTACTATAACATAAAGGATATGATTGGTGACGCACTATGGAATCTTCTGGAAAAAGCTTTGCAATCTCTATGAAAAACAAAATGATGCATCTCAAATTTATTGGTTAAAGAAGCTCATTGGTCTTCATGTGGAAGAGGGGAAATCCACTCCCAACCATTGGAATGAGTTTAGTACTATATTTAGCCAATTTTCCACTCAAAATATTACTTTTGAGGATTGGTTAAAGAAGCTCATTAGTCTTCATATGGAGCAAGGAGAATACAAGTGCTAGACTTGAGCTCTTATGCAACAACAAGAGACCCTTTGCAAATTTCCAAGAAGTGATTGCTAAAGACAAAAAATATCCACAATCATTTGGTGCTAATTATCCTCTTTTTTAGATACGATACATGCCATATATGCACCCTTTTCTTCTTACATCATTAGTCAGAAACCATCTTTGTGTGGAGTAACATGGTAGGATGATTCTAAGTCAATGATCCAATCATGTGACATACCATCATCAGTAGCAATAAGAAATGCATCACTAAGAGTACAAATATACAATACATTAGTTACCGACCACAAATAGTGTTCACTTCCTCAATCTTTTCTTGAAGTTTTTCTTCCTTTTTGTCATCCTCACATCATCACTCTTTTAATTGTGGCACTTTCATCAATTATACTACAAGGAAAGTATGAGCTTAACCTATTTGCAAAAATAATGATACATTTGATGCATTTTGAAAGTTATTGGCTTATGTAAAGAATTAATCAGGCATGAAACTCAAATGCTTGAGGATTGATAATGGTGGGAGGATATTTCTCATGTCTTCTAAACATTATGTGAAACAAAGGTATCTATAGGGAGTTGACTAGTTCTAAAAAACTAAGCTCAAAATGGGGTGGCAAGAAATATGAATAGGACCATACAAGAAAGGGTTTGTAGAATGCTATCAAATGCATAATGGATTTTGGGCTAAGGCTATTAAGACCATTGCTCACTTGGAAAATTGATTACCTAGCAAGTCATTGCATGGTAAGATTCCTCAATAGGTGTAACCTAGCAACAAACCATGCATATTTCTCAGATTTGGAGATTTAGAATAGATGGGACACTATTTATTGGTTCTAGAGGTTAGGAAGATAATGCAAAACCATGATATTATCATCAAGAAGAGAATGTGCATACATAGCCTGTGAAGTCTAGTAAGATACAAAATGCAGTATTTTAGGAGGATGAAAAACCCCCATATGAGTAGCATGCATGACTTTTCCCATATCATGCAGGGCTAGAACAATCAAGGAATGTTGAGTTGGTAGTGCCACAAGCAGGTGTGGAACCTCACATTCAACACAATAGACAAATGGGACAACCAAATGCTTAGGTTGAATAAGTTTTGAGACAATCTAGGAGAGCCTTTAAACCTCCACAAAGATATACTCCATCTCTAGATTATCTCATGGTGATAGATTGTAAAGAGCCTTCATGTTATAATGATGCTATGACTAGGGGCAATAGTCATGGAATAAGTGAAAGAAGACTACACAAAGAGAAAGCTAGTTTGTTGCCAAAGAGTAAGCATGCATTACCATCAAATGGATTTATAAGATGAAAATGTTTCCATATAGTGCATTATCTAAGTATAAGGCAAGATTTTTAGCCAAGGGCTTTAACCAATAGAAGGGTATCACCTTTGATGAGATCTTCCCATGAGTAGTCAAAATGGCAACCCTTCATTATTGTGCTTGCATTTCTTGCCATAGAGCACATGGAGATCATCCAAATGGATGTTAAAACAAATGTCCTACAAGGGGATATGCATAAGGATATCTATATGCAATAAAAGAGGGGTTTCTCATGCAAGGTAAAGTACTTATGGTATTTAAGCTCAATAAGAGCTTATGTGGACTTCAAAGAAATATCCAATGGAATGATATCATAAGTCTCATACCTTTGTGAGGTCTCAAGGATACACATAGGGTGATCAAATTATTCTCTCCATACACAAAATAAAATGGTAGCCTTATGATCATAATCATTTATATGGATGACATGCTTATTGCCGAGAAGTCTCATAATGATATCATAATCCTTTATGTGGATGCATTAAAGAAACAAATGCATCAAGCATTTCATATGATATATTTGGGGAATGCATGATATATACTTAGCATGAGGATTATGAGGTATAGCCATAAGAATGTTCTTTATTTATCTCAAAAAGATTACATTGGCAAGTACTTAAATGTTTCAATATGGAGAAAGGGAAAGCTATTTGTTTGCCATTGCATACAAATTTGAAACTAAGCCAAGAGGACATCCCCAAGTCAAATGAAATGGCCCAAATACCTTATGCATATGTGACTAATAGCTTGGTGTATGCTATGGTAGCTACACATTCCAACATTGCTTATCTAGTGGAAATGGTTAGCAAAACCATGGCAAGAAGCATTGGAAAGCAATGAAGAGTATTATGAAATACTTGAATTGCGCTAAAGCTATGTACATTTAGTTTGGAAGGAAGGATGTATGTATCCTTGGATATACATATCCTAATTTTTCAAGGAATGTAGACTCTAATTTTGCAAGGAATATAGACTTTGGAAAGTCTAAGACAATACTAGTTTTCACATTCACAAGTG
Source organism: Lygodium microphyllum (assembly GCF_053477565.2). Lineage (NCBI taxonomy): Eukaryota > Viridiplantae > Streptophyta > Polypodiopsida > Schizaeales > Lygodiaceae > Lygodium > Lygodium microphyllum. Next base: position 5,606,191 of record NC_141164.1, on the reverse strand, counting down.
GTGGAGTTTCATGGGCCTCTCAATTGTAACCATATGCACCCTTGTCTACCATTGAAGCCGATGGTAGTGCTACCACCAAGGCATATAAGGAAGCTACGTGGCTCACTTGTCTAGTGGAAGGTCTAGGCATGGTTGGAGAGGTTTCCACTTTGCGTTGTGATAGTCAAAATGCTATCTAGTTAGCGTTAAATTCTATCTTTCATGCAAAGATTAAGCACATTTTCTTGGAAAGAGTTTAACTTATGGGTGTTTTGCACAATGCAGAGTGCTAATTGACATTAGATGCTATATTCAATGTTTATTATCTCTTAAAGTTTGGTACGTTGACCTTTAAGTGAGAGGTTGTGTAGTGGTAAAGGCCAATGGCCGGCCAAGAAAGCATCCCTTGTACACATGTACACACTAAAAAGTCATATATAAGTGAAGGTAATTAAGAATATGGGTAAGTAAGTACCCACAAAAATACTCATGTGCTTCTCTCTCTCTCTCTCTCTCTCTCTCTCTCTCTCTCTCTCTCTCTCTCTCTCTCTCTCTCTCCATTGACTTGCATCCATCACTTCCTCTTGCCTGAAACAAAAACTTTTCTACTTAGGCCATTGGTGGCTTTGTGGAAAATCAAAGTTTGCAGCAAGAAGAATGTGCACAAGAGGGAGATGAGAGCTCAAAGTACAAAAACAAAATCTTGCTTTCTAAGTTTCTTAGAGTACAACTTGGGTACACTCTCTCACACATTGATAGTGACCCATAGGTTGTTTATATAGCTTCTGCCAAGCTAGGGTTAGGGTTTCCCCTACCCCTTAAGGCCATTCACATAAATCTACCCTCATAGACCCTTGCTTAGGGTGGACTCCCATGCCTATATTCTAGCAACCCCCCTCAATGCCAGGGTGGCATTGCATCACAAGACATGTTAAATTTCCCTCCCTCAATTAAACCGGATGCCTTTATAAATCATGCTACAAGGATATTCATAGGTAGAAGATGTTACAAGGCTCAAAAGAGTCGATCATCTATGGATTGGGAGGCAAAGTTGGCCTTCGATTCCTTAGGTACTTCTAGAACATTGGGACACTTACTGGTGATATGCCTGGTCTTTTTTCCTTTATTGCACTTCATTTTGTCGGGATATTTATTCCAGCGAATTGCTTACAATATGCCCTTTATTGTGACAGAAGGAGCACTTAGTAAAAGTGGTATATGGACTAACATTTGCTCATGGGAAGTAAATGATGAAGTTCCTTCAGTATGGTTTCTCTTCTCTTCATCCAGGCAAGACTAGATGATACTTGCCAAGGTTGGGTGTTCGGGATATTAGTTAGGGTAGCCACTAGGTTTGGAAAAACCTTCTTCATAGACTTCAGAAGGATGGCAATGGCATCTTCATCATGAATGGGTGCTTGAACGGAGGCAAGCTATGCCATAAGCCCCTTCATATGTGAAACAAAATTGCTTAGATCTTCTCCTTGTTTGTATTCCAAACTAAAAAACTCAATCTTTAGAAAGATCTTGGAGTTCTTTCTTGTAGCGATGTAGAGCTTTTCAAGTTCATCCCACTTCTCCTTGGCAATGGAGAGTTGGTCAATATGATGAATTAAAGATTCATCTAAATGAAGCATGATGATGGCCTGAGCCCTTTCATCATCTTCTACATCAAGGGGATTGGATGGGTCAATGACTTTGGTCCCTTTTATGAAGGGCTAGTAGCCTCTTTCCATCATTTTGTATTTTACCAATACTTGCCAAGGATGGAAATCTTTTCCATGAACTTGCGAATTTGAGGCCTTACATTTGCATAGGCCATGGCCATTATAGGAAGGTCTTACCTATTACCTTAAGCAATGGCAGTGTCTAGTCCTTTATAGGTGGCCAAGTACAACCAAATAGTAGAACTGATAGCCAACTTTTAAAGTTTTAGAGTTGATAATGGTTGGAAATCATACATATGCAATATCTCAAGATAGGATTTAGGAGGTCATGTTCTTCGAACAACTCTTGATTTAAGCTTTATTGTTTTCCTAGGTTTCAACGAGGTGAGCTTTGACTGGACTTCAGGCTCTTCCTGATAATGCGGCCTATTAGAGGAGTTATTGGTGGATCCCTGCTTATCAATCAGCTCTAAGCTCTGAGATGAATTAGAGGAGAGTACAATAACACTCATATCTCTGTAACAGCAGAAAATTAATATTGGGATATGCTATATGTGTTTATAGTTGCACACATAGCCTTACAACCAAGCAAGAAGAGGTTAATGACATAAAGCACTTGATGGATTTAATTTTCTCATAAAAACACCAGATTGAATCAATATCCAGCTAGCAACATGATTGTAAAATGCAACATTAGTGCTTACAAGCACTCATCTCAAAGATGTATTCCACTTGAGATATGAAATGTGGATTGTTTGATGAACTAAGGAGGTCCACCGAGGGTAAGAGACTTTGAAATAGAGTTTTCAAATCTTCAACTAACTTTGGAGAAGATCAATCAATGATTAGAATCACTATTAGTGCTTAGAAATTGAAAAATTTGAAGAATGGAAAAGCTTGAAGCTTTCTAGCTATGGTTGCCAGAAGACCCATAGCTAGGGTTTTGAACACAACAGACTGTAGGAGATGAATTAGGACAAACCCTATCAGGTGAGGATGGTCTACTATAGGGACTACAATAGCCCTATGACACCTGCCATCATTGCACCCATTATAGGCAGTGTCAAGGAGCTGAACAGGAGGCTTTGAAATCTGCAATGACACCCTCCACGACACCCTATGTTCATGATTCATGATTTCTGCAATGACGCCAAATTCATGATTTCTGCAATGACACCCTCCACGATGCCTTATGTTGCCTTCTAATGTGCCATGCCAGGTCACCTTGAGCTGAGGAAGAGTTTCTTAAAAGAACTCTTGAGTTGAAACCTCCTCCTTTGTTCTCCCCAAGCCCTCCAAGGTTAGGGGGTCAAGGTTTGGCTATGGAGGCAAGAAGGAAAAGATGAAGATAATGAAAAATCATGTGAGCTTAGTGAAGCTGAGGATAGAGAAAGCTGAAAGGATCAGAGGAAGCTCTAATACCATGTGGAAAATCAGAGATTGCAACAAGAAGAATGTGCACAAGAGGGAGATGAGAGCTCAAAGTACAAGAACAAAATCTTGCTTACTAAGTTGCTTAGAGTACAACTTGGGTACACTCTCTCACACATTGATAATGACCCATAGGCTGTTTATATAGCCTCTACCAAGCTAGGGTTAGGGTTTCCCCTGCCCCTTAAGGACATTCACATACATCTACCCTCACAGACCCTTGCTTAGGGTGGATTCCCATGCCTACATTCTAACAGGTTTGAGTGCTTGGCAATAGTTGCCTACTATACCCAAGAATGCAAAGGATGATAAAGGGAAGGTAGTACATACACCAATCATGAGTATAGTTGAGTTTGTAGAAGTGGAAGAGTGATCAATCGATGTCATTGCTCACTCTAGAATTCAAGCTAATTAACCTAATCAGTAAAAGAGGATCTGAATTCAAGCTAATTAACCTCTAGAGTAATCAGCCAAAGTGGATTTGGAATCATACCACTAATAGACATTCATGTTCAGTACCCTCAAAGGGGGTTCCTCCTTCACAAGAAAGGTACAAATGAATTTCTCCTTCAAAATAAAGATATGGTTCAATAATAATAGTTCTACACCTCTCTAATCTCTTTTAAAGAAAATTGAGGTGCTAATAAGTCCCTTCAAATTAAGAATTTGGGTATCTTTTCTTATAGGATATCATTATGGCTCCAAAAAGTAAGGCCAAATATTTTCAAAAGGTCAAATATCATAACCATACCTTTTTCCAATACATATATTGGCATCCTTCAAAATAGGGTGGATTAACCAATTGATGAATTTGCATTTTTTTTGCTAATGCAATCATGACTATGTTGTGTAAGTAAGTATATCTATAGCATTCTACAAGATTATTCAAATCATGCCATTGGCTTTAGCCCCTATCTTGTAAATTTTTTTGCCTTCATAACAACCCACAAAAAGAATGTAACTTCTTTAAGACAAGCCTCAAAGGCACTTTCAATGTTTGTCTTACAAAGAAGCTCATTTAACTCTATTGTTCTTGATGTATTAGGCTTTTCTAATGACTACTACCCTTATAATAGCCCCTACAAACCATTCATGTTGAAGCTAAGAGAAGGACAATTTCCTTTTTATGAAATCTAGTTCTTGTATGTCATGTTAGCAAACACAACAAAGTATTTGATATCTCACTAGTCTAGTAGTGATAAGTACTTGGAACATTGATTGCTCTCATATGTATGGAAATATAAGTTTCTTTGGCTTAGGACTTCAAATGCATGCACTTTCATTATCTATCAAACAAAATTGTGTGGATTCATCAAGAGATGTCTTGCATTTTGCCCTAGGTGTCTTTTTAGATGGGTATATTTAAACTAGCCCTTTTTAGAATAAACAAAGCTAATTAAGAAAATCTAATGGTTTGCCTTTATATTTGTCCATCTCGTCAGGTGGCTAAATACATATACCAAACAGACCTTGACTGTTATATCTCTAATTCTTTTGCCACAAGGTGTCTGCATCTTTGTTTCTAATAGATAGCCACATGCCTAGCAGTACATGTGAGAGGTGATACAGTTTGTTGGCCCTGGCTTCAATCTTATTTAGCACCCATTCACCTTCTTGAGTTGATGTTATACCCAAGATTAAGGGACATCCAAGATACCCTATGATAGACTCAACTTAGAGTATTCTAAAGCCAAAGCTTGTTAACCATTGTGGTAGCTCACTTAAGGAGAATCTCTATAGTAGCCACACTAGTAATGAAGCTAGCACTTCATAGAATTGTTCATTAATAGCCAACAAGTTGTTAAGCCTATTAGGGCCAAAAATGTTTCAAAATGGCACTCTTAAGAAAATGATTAAGTTGCTAATTAGAAGAGGTTTAGAAGAGAAAAACCTTCCAAATTTGGTTGCCTGAACGTGATTAATGAGAGAATGTATGATTCATTTAAGAGGTCAGGTATTAAATATCATCAATCTTTAATGGACGTTAAGTGTCACCTTTTCAGTCTTATTCTCTTGGAAATTGCAAAATCTTGTATTTTTGAATTTTTGCACCAAAAGACATCGCTCGTTTATTCCTCAACGTTCATTTTCTGCACCTCTCTTTCATGTGGTTCTATTCCCTTCTCTGTGATATTGTTGCCCTGTTTAGGGTTCCCTACCAAAATGTTTACCAATACCTCTTCTAGCAATATAAGCGCAGCCCCACCATGCAAGTATAAACTTACTATTCAGTTAGATCGTGTCTATTCATCTTGGAGGAGTATACACCATCGAGCATTGTTGGACCAGGATGAAGCTAACAGGTTGCGATTACAAGGAAAGAAGCATGTAGACTTATGGATGGATGGAAATATTTATCCTTTGGACCCTTCTACAAGTAAACATCCTCCTTTTTACAATACTCATGACTACATAAGGTATGTTAGAGATGGTTGTGATGGGATGCTTGGCTATTGCATGAGGTTATATTCTGTATCTTTTACATTTAGAGAACAAATGCATGAAATGAAGGAAGCATTAACATTGGCACAAAAAACTATCTCTGAGCTAACGGACAAGGTTGATAATCTAGAAAACTCTAATCAGTCATTGCAAGAAAAATTATTGCGCTTGAAAGAAACTCTAATAGGATTTAGACAGAGAAAAAGACAACTTAAATATATAATGTACTTGTGTAGTTGTGTGAAGAAAAGGAGACTAAATCTTGCAAAGAGATGTGTCTCTAATATTTCAAGTATTAATATTTGAGAGAATGATGAGAGGATTAAGCTCATTAAAGAAACCATGACAAAGAAGGACATTATAAGGATTCTTAAATCACCTGAAAATGTAGACTTGAGAAGCCAAACTCTGAAAGAGTTAGTGAAAGATTTAAAAGAAACAGTTAAACCAAATGAAATAGTGGAGACATGTGACAGTATGAGTATCAGTCGTAGAGGTTATCATGCTCTCTCTAAATTGTGGTTTACAAATCTTAAATGTCATAGAATAAGTGCATTTGGTTTGCCTCGGCCTCTTGCAGTTTCAATTGCTAGGACATCTATGAATCGTAGGATTCCAGATGTTTTTGGAGAGTATATCCATATAAAGGGATCTATGCCCTATGAAAAACATAAAACGAAGGTCTTTTTTGAATACAACACATTTAATAATATTTGGATTGATCTTAAAAGAGTCCAGATTACAATGGTCCATATGTATAAATTTATTGTCCAAGAATGTGGTGGTATTTTGAAGTTCGCACTAAAATTGGATAAAGCACAGATTCAAAAGGGACAAAAGATAGAAAGAGTCAGCATCTGTATCATGAATAAGGCATTGGATTATAGTACTGGTAGGGGGCAAGAACAACAGTTTAAGATACAATCTGAGATGGAGCTTTGGTGGATTGGTGCGACCCAGGTACCAACTGAAAGTCATGAAATCTTGAAATGGTTATTCTCTCATACAGGTATTCCTGATATTATAAAGTCTCAAAGTGAAGGTGAAATGTTGATAGTCAATGGTGTTGGTAGTTTTAATGTTGAATGGCATATGAGTGTTGACTTAAAAAGTATCAAATGTATGCTTGGATTAAGTAATGGGGCCACTACAAAATATCCTTATATTTATTGCATGGAGAGTTTGGGATCCAAAGAATGGAATACTTTGCAGCCAGCAAGAAGAGCGCCGACTCGGAACCCTATAGATTTGAGCAAGTTCAAATACATGGATGGCTTGTGGGATCCTATTCTCACAATCTCTCTAAGGAACGTTCATATTTGTACATTACATGCAGAGATTAGAATAATTGATAAGTTGCTTAGATTGTATCTTGACTATGCATATTCAATAAGACCAGTATCTTTGTCAGATGAATGCATTGATAAATGTGAGGCTTTACTGTCAAAAATGGGTTTTCATGGAGGTCAAGTTCACCTGAGAAAGGATCCAATAGCCTTAGGGAAAACAAGAGAGGTATTAGCAGATGTCTCTATGGGGGGTGCAAAAGCTAGACAATTTCTAAGAAATCATACTAGTAAACAAATGAACTTATTGTGGGAGTGCTAGAGAGAGTTGTGTGCAATCACAACAAATGTGGCTAGCACACCACGAATTGCATTCCTACGAATTGAGGTTTGGAGACACCTTGACATATTTTTAAAAATGCTCAAGGAACAAAAGATAACATCTAACTATTCAGAAGAGTACAAACGTTTAATTGTGAATCTTGTTCAAGCAATTAAGGAAGCTTGGGGAGAAAAGGATATTACTTTCTACTTGGTACAATAGACATAAATTTGAACATTTTTGCTTTGAAAACAAGGTTTAATGATTTTAACTGATTATTTCTTGTTGGGTTGTCATAACATATTCTTCTTGTTCATGGGCCTTATTTTGTGGAAGAGCAAGGGCCCCTAGCAACTTACAGTAGCCAAGGTATGGAGAAATCTCACTACCAAGCATGTATGTGTTTCTTTCGAAGCACCAGACATGCAGGAGGAGCAACAAAAACCAATGCCCTTTAGGAGTTATTCAATTGGTTTTTTCGAAGACAACTTCAAAGATCGAGAGCACAATAAATGCAGTGGAATCTAAAATACTGATACTATTTTTAAAATATTATATACATGGCTAGCTTTTAAGAGCCTTTGCATCCTCGTCCTCCTCAACCATTTTTCCTCTATAATGTAAAAACTTTCTTCTATTGTATCCATCTATGGATTTGATATTTGTTTGGTTTGCTACTAAAACATAAGATGAGTATACCAGGAAGTATCTAGCCCAGGAGGCAGAGAAGCTGGGACCATAACCAAATATTTAGATGGTTGTTGTCTTTTCCAAAAACATAACTTTGTGCACATTGTACTGCAAATCTGAGTATCCAAGAATCCTTGTAAGTGCTTTAACACAAACAATTGGCCATGAGGCCTTCTCTGACAAAGTGCTATGCAAAACCAACAAAATATTGGGATCAATCTTCGATATATAATGCCCAAGTGCAACATCCTTTAGGGAACTACCACCAACTCTTGATCCTTTAGCTCTTCCCAATAATTTATCCTCATCTGCAATCTCCAACTGTAAAAGCAATAGTTAAATGAAAAAAATAAAAATATGTATGTGGTTCCACAAAAACAAAAGAATGCATTACCATTTTATTTTCATCACTCTCAAGTTTGCTTGGATTCCATAAGCTAATTGATGTCTCCTTGACATCCTTAATCTCCTTTACATATTCTGACTCCTCCCTTCCAAAATTGGAGATTCCAAGCTTCTCTTGAAATTGATCAAACTCTTTATCAGCAGCCTGTAACTCTTTCTCAGCATCTTTAACCTTGCTTAAATATAGGAAAAAAGCATTTGATACATCTATAAACTTATCATCAGACATTTTAGTATCTAATTTGAGTAAGTCCTCCTTGGACTCATTTTCAACATCCACTATGCCTTTTGCATCTACAGATGCCTCTGCAATAACTACCAAGCAATAATCATCTCTCAAATTGAAAAGAATTTGGAGATCAGACAATAATATGTACTCCTTGTCTTTAATTGGAAAAGTAGGCAAAGATGGAACAATAAGGCTTGAAGGAGTGTCAGATGGCTCATCAACCTCTATAGAGGTCTCTTCAATTACTGTCTCTGCTCTGAATTCAGCAACATCCAGGTCCTTTGCAACTAATGCTTCCATCTGGGTGTCTAGTTGCTCCTCAACATCAACTTCATATACAATCTCTTTAAGAAGGCAACAACTAGATAATTTTGAGGTTTCTTTATGCTTTTCATCATATCTTAGAGGGTATTTCACAAGGGCAAATACAATGAATGCAGTAGACTTAAGCATAAGCTTGCATTTTTTTGGGTGTAAACAACATAACTCAGGTGCAAACAACATAACTCAGGTGTAAACAACATAAGCTTGCATTTTTTTGGGTGTAAACAACATAACTCAGGTGCAAACAACATAACTCAAGTGTAAACAACATAAGCTTGCATTTTTTTGGGTGTAAACAACATAACTCAGGTGCATAAAGTTTATCAAGAGAATGATAACCACATTTCTTGGTAAACAAGGACTTCTCAGGCCTGACCTTCCAACTAGGGTGCTTGGAATCCAACTGAACAACAAGATATGCCAACTCTTTTGAGAAATTGAGAACTTGATCAAGGTCCCACCTTGGATTGAAAATCTCCCTAGCTGTTGGATAGAAACCAATGTCAATATTGTTTTCTATGAGAAAATCCAAAAGCTTCTCAGAGGCTGTGACATCTGTAATTTGAGACAGCCCTAGGATCCTCACAAGAGACTTTGAAGCCTTTCCCTTCTTTGGATCCTTGCCTGAACCTTCAATTGTCACAGACATATGAGATGCTATTGAAACATCTGAGGCAATTGACTCCTTTGTCATTGTGGACTCAAGGACTCTTTTCCTCTTCATAGATGTGGAGGTAGACATGTGTGACATCTATGTACCAGACATCTTCTTGAGATTCAAAAGTTCAAGACTGCTTGCCTATACAACACGAATATCAAGGTATAAGCTTTTTGAAGTGGTGCACTCACTCCGTGTTGTAGGATCTAGCAACACAATGTGAATGAGAGCCTTTCGAAATCTCCAAACACCAATATTGTGCCGTTTCTGCGAGAGTAGGAAAAGGAGTGCTGGACGAGTCAGCAATACGACGCAATAGGAAGAAAATCAAAAGCTTTCTATTTAACCTCTCGCGTTGTGTTGACGATATAGGAATAGGCTTCTCCTCACTCTCAGGTTTCCAAGGAAGCCCCTATGAGGAAAAAGAGAAAGTCAAGATGGTTTTACACGCAGGGATGTTTTACAGAGATAAGGAAAGCTAAAAAGTCCACTAATCACCTCATTCCTAAGGCTGCATTTTTTAGACTGGTCAAGGAGATATCTGATAGATTGTCCTCTGTTGCTTCTATGGATGACCTCAATAAGAGATGGGAGCTGTCTGCTCTACTATGCTTGCAAGAGGCAGCAGAGGATTTTCTAATAGATTTTATGAATGATGCTTATATTGCAGCTACCCATGCACATTGAATTACATTAATGAATAAATACTTTAGTATGGTTAGTAGACTCAGATATATGTTTGACAAAGTTTTGAAGCCTCTTCCATCAACTGATCAAAAGGCATTTGAAATCCTCAATGTTCCACCCAGGAGAAAGCAGAAAGAGCCACCAGCACCCAAGATTGAAGAGGTTACCCATTTTTATCCTACAAGGGTTGCAAGTGAGTAGGAGATTGTCTTGGAGGAGAAAAGGAAAGAGGTAATAGAAAATGAGGATTTGATCTGTCAGAGAAAGATTTTGTCTCTTGGCCAAGTGAACTACAAGAGGATGGGCAAAGTGTACGGCCAAATGGTCGTGAATGTTTCTGTTAGTCCTGAGAAAGAAGACTACCTCAACATTTCTCCAGAGGATAAGATCCTATTTGAGAAAAAGGATGCTTAACTAACACTCGGTAGTTTATTGTTGTTTGAGGTAAGGTCTTTTGCTTCTCTTTATTTATAATGAATTTTTCCAAGGGTCCTCATATTGCAGTCATTCTCTTATTCATTCTCTACTTTGTATACAGGGCATATGTTGCTTCTCTTAGCATTGATATTGCTAAGGGTATATTTGTTATTGATCCACTTCTGTCTATGGATTTGTTTTCAAAATCTAATTCAAATATTGCAAGGTTTTTTAAGGACTTCGATAGTGTCACAAACCATCATATTTTTTTTTCCACATATTGAAAAGTGCTTTCTTCAACATTCTATCTCTTGATGATTTGTCTTTAAGGTTATTTCTCACTTGTGTTTTGGTTTGTAGAGGACACTGGAGCCTAATCTATATTGACATTCCTGCAAGAGAGGTCATTTTTATGAATTCTCTTTTAAGAATCCATGACCAATCAAAGATGTATTGTCAATAAGCACTCTATATTTTATCTTTTATTGGATAAAGTTTATAGTATTCACTAATAAGTTAATATGTATAGTGTTGCTAGACTTGTTACTACTCACTTGGACACCAGCTTTCAAAGCATTGTTGATCCTAAGAGGCCTTTCAAGTTTCTGCTTCAAGAGGTCCCATTGCAAAATGACGTACATAGTTGTGGCTGGAGAGTGGTTTCAAATTCTTCGAGGATAATAGATTCAAAGTTACTGAATGTATAGGGGGTGAATGTAAGTTTCCTATGCTTTATCCTTTTTATAGTGAAAGTCTCTTGCTACTTCAAATAACTTGTGTGCTTTTTTACAGTGCAGAGACTACCCTAAGTCATACATGTGGTGGATACGGGAGAGGTGTATTGAACTAGTTTTAGATAGCGCAATTACATCAGTGGACCCAGATTCCCCTCTCCTAGCTAAAAATTCCAAAGGACAGGCAACAACGAAGGACAAAGGTAAGAAAATGGCAACCATCAAGAAAAAAAAGTCTCCAAGGTCCAAACAAAAGGGGCCGGACCCAGATTCCCCTCTCCTAGCTAAAAATTCCAAAGGACAGGCAACAACGAAGGACAAAGGTAAGAAAATGGCAACCATCAAGAAAAAAAAGTCTCGAAGGTCCAAACAAAAGGGGCCCAAAATGAAGGCCATGCCTAAGATTTCTCCATTGAAATTTAGTCCATCCACTCTAAAGCCCAAGGAGAAAAGAGTGCCTGAGGTAATTAAGTTCTTCGAGTGACCAAGGAAAACACCTACTAAGAGGAAACTAGCGACGACGGATGAAAGTATGGAAGATGAAGCAAGTTTTCCAAAGAAAGAGAGAAGTCTTAAGGATGGAGAAGCTAAAGAATAGCCCAAGGATGGAAAAGCCAAAGATCAAAGAGAAGCTAAAGAATAGCCTTATAATTACCAGTTTGTCTATTTGTACTGAAGTAACATTCCCCCTGTGTATACATCTATAGTGCAATATTCTAACCCAAAATGTAATGATATGTCATTTTGATTTTACCCATGAAATACGATTTTACTCATGATATAATGAAATCATTTTGGTCCACAAACGGCGATTTGTTATTCACAAAATCACTGCAAAGCTTCTACCAATATTTTTTTAATAGTGCTTATCAATGTGTATAATTCCATGTTTTTGGCAGAAATATTTGTGAGCAAAAGAAAGATTCAAAATTATTTATACATGCATATTTATGGTCCGAAACTCACAACACCAGGAGGCAAACAACTCATACATGATACAGAGCTCTCAACTCTTTTTCCAACTACAACACCATTTACCTTGAACTTATATCCAGGAGTAACATTCTCTAGAAACTCCAAGGTGTCTCTTACATCCTTAAGACTCCACTTTGAAGTAATGTTCACCTCCTTTACTTCTTGTGCGGTAACTTGTAATGTAAGTTTCAATGTCTTACAATCAATATCTGAATCTAAAGGAACCCAAGCACCCAATCTAAGTTTGTATCTTCTATAATCAAAACCTATGATAAGAGATTGTCGAGATATATTATAGGATAAACCCAATGATTGAGGGCACACATTGCACCTTATGAAGTCACCTTTGTGGTCAGATTCCTTGACTTTCCAACATAGACCTAAAATTTTATCCAAATATTCCTCTGAAATTTTTCTGTTTAGCCATGAAACATTCGTCTGTTGTAAATATGTTGTTTTAAAGCAAGCTACAAAAACATGCAAAGGTAAAAACCACGATAAGCATACTCTTCTCGGGATCCTTCCAAGAGTCATAGCCTTTTGAAAATCTTGAGCAATCTTGAGTTTAAAACTCACCATTGTTGCTTCATCAGGCATCTCCCAATCCAAAGATGAGAGGCTTGGTAACTGCAAATCTTTAAGGTATCCATATACACCTACTCTTGAAGGAACCACATATTGTGCATAATACACAAAAATTCCACTTTCATTAAAAAAACTCGTGGCTTGATCAACATAAATAATGTCTGAAATTTCTTTATGAATGGCATGGAATGTTCTGTTGAGGCTCTCCACAGGTTGCCACTCGAAACTTGTTGATGGAAAGATATCTACAACCAACAATCCATTATTTAGCATATACTTCAAACAAAACCATATACCCATGTAAACCTGACAACTCAAACTTATAGTGTGATTGCTGGGAAAAACATTTCCATGGAGCCAAGTGCATATCTCTAGCCACGTAAACATGTTGCACCAAAGTAAACTAGCCTTGAAGCGTGGTTATGAAGCCAAATATACGTCCCTTCCAATGATATTTGATATCCCCTTGTTTTGTTTTTTTCACTCTGTGAGAGCCCCTGCAAGATGGTAGCATTGTAACCCAATCATTTATAGTTAATATTTTGGGCTCCCAGTCTCCATTTGTGCCCTTGCTATACATGGTGCAAGAGTTTATGGAATGAGAAGGACGCCTTGTGGATGCCATGTACTAAAAGACAACGAGTATGCAAACAATGTGTAGAGAAAGAAACCTAAAGAGAGAGGTCAATGAGACAAATTAAAAATACTACAAGCACCAAGAACTTTAAAAATTCTCTCGATTTTCAAAATGGTCTTAATTAACTTAACTTTTTCATGTCTTCATCAGAGGATTTGATAGCTTTTATTAGTTAATAGGGACAATTGGGACTACCAAAACTTGTCAGGGTTTGAAGATTTCGGCTAAATAGAAGGGGAGAACCACAAAATGAACTCTACTATCTCAAAAGCAGAGAAGACAAGAATACCATATTTTTGTCCACGTGGCAAAATCTCTTTGGCCCTTTCCTTAATCCACAGATTAACAAAAGTGTCGTTTTTAACGTTTTTTGGCCCTAATGGGTTTCTCTCTTCCACCAAATTTAAACTAAATTATCAAAAATTTGAGCATGGATATTCTGAATTCTAGCAACAACATATCAATAATATCACCATGTCATATGTTGTACTCTATCATCTTGAGTATTGGATCAATTGCAATCACAAATAGAAGAGAGGCAATTGGATAGCCTACCTCAATAGAACCATGAGGCTAGAAGGGGTGAGAGATCTTAATCCGTTAATAGACATGAATGAAAATGCATTCAAAATGAGGGCTCCAATTCACTACAAGGATATGAGGGTATAGCGATGGTAATTTGCGACATGAAATAGCGGTGTCACTATTTGTGTCACTATTAGCGACGGTACTCAAACGAAAAAAACGTGGGCTAAAACCCGAGCGCGTTATTTTGCACGCATTCACGAAAGAGAAAACAAAAGGGAGAGAGAGAGAGAGGGAGAGCGAACAACTTGCATTTGAGAGGGAGAGAGAGAGAAAGAGAGAAAGAAGACTTCTCGCCGCCACCGCCATTCTCGCGAAGAAGAGGAGGAGGTGTACGGAGAGGAAGAGGGGGAGGGAGAGAGAGGGAGAGAGGGAAACATTAAACATAATAGGAAAAGAGAAAAAGAGAGGGAGAGGGAGAGGGAGGGAGAGGAAGAGAGAAAAAACATTAAACATAATAGGGAAAGAGAGAAAGAGAGGGAGAGGGAGAGGGAAGGAGAGGAAGAGAGAAAAAGGAATGAGAGAGGGAGATGAGAGAGAGAAAAAACATTAAACATAATAGGGAAAGAGTGAAAGAGAGGGTGAGGGAGAGGGAGAGGAAGAGAGCAAAAGGAAATAGAGAAAAAACATTAAACATAATAGGGAAAGAGTGAAAGAGAGGGAGAAGGTGAGGGAGGGAGAAGAAATGAGAGAGGGAGAGGAAGAGAGCAAAAGGAAATAGAGAAAAAACATTAAACATAATAGGAAAAGAGAGAAAGAGAGGGAGAGGGTGAGGGAGGGAGAAGAAATGAGAGAGGGAGAGGAAGAGAGCAAAAGGAATGAGAGAGGGAGAGGAGAGAGAAAAAGGGAATGAGAGAAGGAGAGGAGAGAGAAAAAGAGAAAAAAAAACATTAAACATAATAGGGAAAGAGAGAAAGAGAGGGTGAGGGTGAGGGAGGAAGAGGAAATGAGAGAGGGAGAGAATGAGAGAAAAGGAAATGAGAGAATGAGAGGAGAGAGGAAAAAATTAGAGAGGGAGAGGAGAGAGAAAAAACATTAAACCTAATAGGGAAAGAGAGAAAGAGAGGGTGAGGGTTAGGGAGAGGGAGAGGAAGAGAGAAAAGGAAATGAGAGAGGGAGAGGAGAGAGAAAAAACATTAAAAATAATAGAAAAAGAGAGAAAGAGAGGGTGAGGGTGAGGGTGAGGAAGAGAGAAAAGGAAATGAGGGAGGGAGAGGAGAGAGAAAAAGAGAGAGAAAACATTAAACATAATAGGGAAAGAGAGAAAGACAGGGAGAGGGTGAGGGAGGGAGAGGAAATGAGAGAGGGAGAGGAAGAGAGAAAAGGAAATGAGAGAGAGGAGAAAGGAAAAACATTAAACATAATAGGGAAAAAGAGAAAGAGAGAGAGAGAGAGGAAATAAGAGAGGGAGAGAAATAGAGAAAAGGAAATGAGAGAGGGAGAGGAGATAAGAGAAAAAATATTAAACATAATAGAGAAAGAGAGGGAGAGGGAGAGGAGATAAGAGAAAAAACATTAATAGGGAAAGAGAGAAAGAGAGAGAGAGAGGGAGAGGGAGGGAGAGGAAATGAGAGAGGGAGAGAAAGAGAGAAAATGAAAGAAAGAACGAGAGAGAGAGGGAGAAAACATTAAACATAATAGGGAAAGAGAGAAAGAGAGGGAGAGGGAGAGAAAGAAGGAGGGAGAGGTTGTTGTTTTCTTGTTTGTTGTTTTTTTTTTTTTTTTTAAATTGTTGTTTAGTTTTCTTGTTTTTTGTTGTCGTTGTAGTAGTAGTAGTAGTAGTTTTTTCTTCTTTTCTTGTTTATTGTTGTTGTAGTAGTTGTTTTTTTTTTTTCTTCTTCTTCTTCTTTTCTTGTTTATTATAGTGGTAGTGGTAGTGGTAGTGGTAGTCATAGTCGTGTCATGGTTATGGTTGTGGTCGTTGTTTCTTCTTCTTTTCTTGTTTATTATATTGGTAGTGGTAGTGGTAGTGGTAGTCGTATTCCTAGTCGTAGTCGTAGTTGTAGTTGTAGTCGTAGTCGTGGTCATGGTCATCATTGTCATCGTTGTTGTAGTCGTAGTCATAGTAGTGGTCGTGGTCGTGGTCGTGGTCATGGTCGTAGTCGTCGTCGTCGTCGTCGTCGTATTCGTATCCGTAGTCATAGTAATTGTCGTCGTCGTCGTCGTCGTCGTGCTCATGATTGTGATCATTAAAGAAAATGAGAGAGGGGGAGGAAGAGAAAAAAAAAGAAGGAACGAGAGAGAGGGAATAAACATACAGCATAATAAAGAAAGAGAAAAAGAGAGAGAGATGGAAGGAGAGAAGATAATGAATGGATAAAAACAAAGAGAGAGTGGTGGCGAGATCCGGTGAGATCCGGTGCAACACCACGAGACGGGAAACACTCCGACATATATACGTTAATTTGTGGGTGGGTGGGTGGAGACTTTGCATACATTAATTTTTGCCGAGTTACAAGAGAAGAAATCCCTTCTCAAACAATTTAAGAAAGAAAAAAAGAATGATAACAAAAACAAATTATTTGTCGTAATGTAGAAAAAATGGAAAACGATGAAGGTCTTGTTGTTCAAGATCGCGAGGTGTATTTTAATCAGTGTGTCCCATGTCTTTGCTCTCAATGCTAGTTGGCAATTAGACGAAAACATCGATTGTCTATAGAACACGTACGACACTTCTGCAAGTTTCAATCTAAGATCATTGATCAGGCGATCTTGGATTTTCAGTCAACGATAAGAAAAGTTAATATCAATCATGCATTGTACTCACAAGCTAATTGAAAACCATATACAAGAAGATTGGGTATGGCTGGCAAAGTTTCTATCCAGGGAGGTGACGTCTCCTCCCAGGGAGGAGTGCACCCTTTGTGGCCAATTAGAAGAGTTCGTGGGCGTGTGATGAATGGAGTGCCTGAGCCAATCCACCACTTGGAAGGTACTACCCAATCTATACCGTCAATACTAGAGGAGACAAGCAGCCTTCCAGACCTACCTACAAACTTAGAGCCTGAGATGGAGACAATGATCGATGCATTGATTCCCATGGATGTCGAGACTTCTGATCCACTTAGAGAGGAAGCATCCATACCATTATATGATGGGTGCCGAGTATCTCGCCTGAAGACACTGCTTGCACTCCTAAGTGTGTAAGCAAAATACGAGTGGAGCGATGCAAGTGTAACCGAGTTGTTCATGTACCTTGTACGTACGCTGAGTTGATTTCTTTTCAGCACTATCATTAAAAACATTTGTGCTTTTTCAAGGTGTTTAATGATTTTTTTCAGGTTACTGAAATATCATATATTACCACCTGCAAATACCATGCCTGAGTCTCATGATGATGCACGACATGTTTTACGAAAGCTTGGCATGAACTATAACAGCATCCATGCATGTATCAACGATTGCATACTATTTTGAGGAGAATACGAGACTATGGAGACATGTCCAAAGTGTAGTACTCACAGATATCGACAAGACTTGCAAGGGCAAACCATTCCTCAAAAAGTTCTTAGACACTTTCTGCTTATCTCCCGCATAAACCACATGTTTTGTACGTCCGACATGGCAAGCTTGACAACGTGGCATGGTCCCATGAATGGTGTTTCCGCGTGGAACTACGGCTTTTGAGCCACGAACTCTTATGCACAATGCAGGCTAGAATTTGATGACGCATGCGGAGGGAGCACTTAGCCACCAACATTTTTCCGTTGTGGGAGATTACTTTGCTCCACTTTTGCATGAGATTTAGGATCTTCAATATTTCGTTGCAAAAATATTACATTCTCTCCCCCTTAGAGGAATCGAGATGTCCTCATCTCGAGAAAATTTGGGGGTATTGTTGGTTGAGAGTACTTTCATCCATCCAAGTGGCATCCTCTTCGGGATAATCTTTCCACTAGATGAGGTGTTCTCTCAAGGTTCTGGATCTCAAATGCCTCTCCCTAACATCTAAGATCCTGTCAGGCCGTAGCTCAAGGACTCCTTGGCTAGGCATTACAACTTGGCACGTGACTAGGATTAGGCACATACTTTTTCAGTAGAATGATATGGAATACATTATGAACTTTTAGATTTTCGGGGAGTTGCAGTCTGTAAGCATTAGGCCCTAGGAACTTGAGAATCTTGTAGGGTTCACAATACCTTGGCTTAGCTTTTTGCATTCACCCAAGGATAGGGAACTCTTCTTTGGACGTACGCGAATGAAAACCATATCACCTTCAACGAAGGATCTATCTTGTCGTTTCAGGTTTGCATAAGCCTTCTATCTGTCCTTGCCAGCTTGGATGTCCTGTCTTATTGACTTGAAGAGTGCTCAAGTAAATAGGCTTCCGTTCTCATTAGTAATATCTATCATAGCTCGTTCATGTTTGTATTCACTGGATAGAGGTATTGGAACAGGTCTAGTTACCTCAGGTTATCATGCATGTCCATTGTGCGAGCCACATTTAGACTCCCAAATGTCACGAACCATGAAGAAGATGGTATATCAAGGACACGTCGCTTTCTTGCCATAGGGTCACGAACTCAAGGAAGGTTTTCTTGGACGACCTCCAGCACGTATAAATGCCACAAGGTGGTACGAGCTAAAAATGGTCCACACGGTGTCACATCCAAACGGAATGCAATGGTTCTCAGTTTTCTACAAGTTGCCATATTGGACCCACTTACAGATCAACCACTTGTTGGATCCCATGCATATTTTCAAGAATGTGGGCAGCTTGCTATGGGACCACATCACAGGAAAGAGAGACACTATAGGGGCACGAATGGATTTGAAGGAGGTAGGCTAGATGGAGGCGCTTTGGCCGCAATCAAGTGCTGATGGTCGCGTGCAGCTCTACTGTTAACCCCAACACGAAGAAAGCAAAAGGAAATAAAAAATACGCACGGCAAAGGCGAAAAAAAGGTAGACCGACTAAAGAAAGAAGAGGAGAAAAGGCCAAAAGCGCAAGGGAAACCTTAAAAGTCCAAGGCAAATGCAAAAGGGGAAAGGTGCATTTTAAAATACAAAGGCGCACCCTGAAATCTTGTAAAAGAGTGCCAGGCTCTCTCCTGTGCAAATTGTAAAGATAGACGGGCAGTGGAGAAGAAGCAAGAAGGATAGGAAGGAAATAGGAAAAGAGAACCTAGGCCAATGGCCAGTCATGTAAAAAGGGGATGACCGCCCAAGGAGGAGTAGGGCATGTATAAAAGCCAAAAAGTGGAATGAGAAGCTCATTCTTGTGTGTGGCAAAAAGTGACTCTCATCTTCTTCTTCTTCTTCTCCTTGTTCTTGCTTGCTTAAGCTTATGCTTGAGAGAGAGTGTGTGTCAGAGTGTGAGGGAGTGAGTGTGTGAGGGCGAGGGACCAAGGAGGAGAAACTCTTCATCTTCTCCTCTCTTCTTCTCTTCTCTTCTCTTATCTTCTCTTGCTCGCAGTGATGGAGCTTCGAGCGTGGAGCTTGAGGATGAAGCTTGCTTGAAGCTTGCACTTGGATCGTGGAGCTACCGGAGTGCGCGGGAGAGGAGGTAACTCTAATGGCATGGAGGTAAGCTCACTACACCTGTCGATATGGATGGCGCGTCAGCTATGTGAGAGGTAGCCATTAGCACTCGGCTTGAAATGCTTGAAACAATAAGCAGTCCGTGGGTCTTGGCGGTAGAGCGAAAGCTCCCACATTTTGGTTCCGTTGCCAGGACCAACGGATTTAAGCCTTGAGTGCTTGCCCGCTCCACATCAAGCATTGAAGTAGGGTTTTCCCCGAACCGGTGCTTGAGATAGGTAGGAAGTGAGGGGGTTGAAGATAGTATTCGATCTCCTTGGCAAGTAGATTTTTTGCTTTTTTGAGGTTTATGTTGTGAGATGGAGTAGTGTAGGTGTTTACTCTGTGATTTATATGCATTAGAGTAGGAGAAAACAAAGAAAAACAAAGAAAATAAGCATTAGGGTTTCTACTATCAAAACAGGGAAAGAGTGTTTGATTTGCTTGCCGATTTGTACTTTGGAGGTTATTTGCTATCCTAGGGGTATAGAATCCTTCATTCATGTCTATTCTTGCATTCTGGAAGTTTGTGTGACCCCTCAAGACCAAAATCATAAAAAACAAAGCATTATTCATCAAATCTGCCAAAATTGCGCCGTGTTCAGCCTGTCCGAGTGATGGCCATTCTGGGCCGAACCCCACGATCAGCCCTCGGCCCGGCCGACTCGGCCTAAAAACTCATTCGGCCTGGCCAATTGACTCAGCCCATTCACATTCGGCCCTCGGCCCAGACAACTCAGCCCGTCCGAGCGATCCACTCGGCCCGGCTGACTCGGCCCACTCGGCCCACACCCATTCGGCCCTCAGCCCGCCCACTCAACCCTCGGCCCACACCCATTCGGCCCTCGCCCGGCCGAATTTGGGACTCGGCCCAAAAACTGCAATTTTTTCAAAATTCCATTTTGGCCAGAAACTGAGTTGCCACCACCAAAATAGACTCTTGAAATCGTATAGAGCCAAAGGCACATCATAGATCTATCACTAGGCTAAAATCCACAGCAAATAGTTCAAAAATTAGCTACCAAAGGTCCTCCCAATCATGCATGGTATTTACCGTAACGGCCCTTCGGGAGGGGGGGGACTACCCCCCCCGGACCCCCGCAGAGAGGGCTCTGCCCCCTCCGCACCTCCCCCGGTAGGTTGGAGAGAAAAGGCGCCCCGCAACAGGTCCTCTGGATTAGGCCCTAGTGTAGTAATAGCTCTACACAAGCATAGATCTTCACTTGCAAAGCAGCAAACAGAAGCCCATACCCAAACAAAGACAAACAAAGACCCTAGAACCTCAACGGGCCAATCTAGCCATCAAGGGCAAAAAGGCCACACCATAAGAATACATGTACATTGTGTTCAAACTGCGTCTAGTCGTAGCAGAATGCAACATCATCAAGCTATCAATGCGAGGATGACTAGACATGACAGTCCTGACGATAGATGTACCTTGAGCAGCGCTGCACAGATGACCCAAGACCTCAATAGAGAATCCACGTCTGACTATGTAGTTAGGGACTCAAAGGCATGTATCAAAAGGCTTGAAGCTGTAAACTAAGACCCGAAAGATGAAGACATAGTGCCACCTGCTTCTCTTAGGGTCAAACTCACTGCAAAAAGAGAGCATAGTATTGATGCTCTCATTGATGAAGGAGCAAATTTCAATAACTTGACTTACGAAGCATGGACTCTACTAGGTCAACCAAAGCTCAAACCGACTGATGCAACTCTTAATCCTTACGGAGAACACCCATAAGCACTCCTAGAGAAGTGCAAAATCCTTGTAACTATTGAAACAGAAAGCTTGCCAGTCCTGTTCTATGTTCCTCCAAATAGCGAGAATTATGGAAAGGAAATCCTCCTAGGAAGGCCCTTCAAAAAGAAAACGAAGTGTGAAGCCGACTATATAGCACAGAGGATACACTTAACACTACCGAGTGTGAGGATAATCACGACTTTTAGCAAGGGTAACCTCATCAAACCTCGAGGGAAGGGCAAGGAGCATTCTGACATACCAAGCAAGCCTAGTAATGAGAGCAAGGAGTTGTTGAAAGAGTTGATACAAGCGTAGGTTGAACGGAGAGAACCAATGAGTGAGGCCATACTTGAAACAAAAAGGTTAGGAGACAAGGCCAAGGATAGGGTTTGGACTTACAAATATCGTAGAAGACCACGAAAGAAGCCCGAGACTTATAGACGAAGGCATCGATGGAGAGCTAGCACAACGCCACAATGGATATCCAAGGCATTGCTTCGTGCTCAAGGGTATTATGCAGACAACCAATGGATTTGGGTACCAAAACCCCCTGCTAAACCACCTCTGTCTCAGAAGCCCAAATTATGTCAAAAGCAAAGAGGCGTAGGCGGAAACCTAAATGAAAATCCAAGTCTCGAACCAAAAATATTGGAGTGATTGAGTCCCTCACAATTGAAATCAAGAAACCAAACATGACCTATCAAAAATTAGATCCTCAGCATAGTGTGCTTAGCAAGAAGATATCAGAGGTAACTGTCGAGCGTGCACAATGTCCACTAGTGCCCAAGGAGCCTTTGACTTTCCAAGAGGATAATGAGCACCACAGGCACAACATTGCTCATGATAAGACTGATTGCTCAACAAAGCTAATGACAGAATTGTCTAACAATCACGAGCAAATTCTCCAATCAGTGCCAAGCCTATGTAGGAGTCCCAAATCTCCTACATCCTCTTCACCTAAGTGGACACGGGAAGCACGGCAGCAGCAGTCTCGTGCCGCTACTCAACCTGCACAAGTGAATGCGCAAAGGGCAACAAAAGACACGACCGCTTTTGATCTGCCTAAGGACTTGACACCACAGTCTACCAATGGTAGCCAGTCCACTAAACTAGCCACCACTACTTCCAATCAGGGACCACAGCAGTCACAACCTTTGGCCGTGACAACACCCATTGCAGAACATATCCTTAGCAATTCACCTTTGGAAGAGATGTCACAACAAACATCCTTGACACCTCTAATCCTTCCCAAGCACCTAAAGCCTAGGCTTGAGGATAAATCTCTCGAAGACTTGGCCAAAAATGGTGCATTTGACCAATGAACCAGATATGAAGTGCATGGTGAAGCTTGATCACAAGCTGACAGCCATCACACGTGCATATGTCCATGTGGACATCAGAAGGCCAACACCAGAGCACACAAAGCTCATAGCTGAACCACTGACTTGGTATGAGCAGCAACATGTTTGTTTCTACTATGCAGCTATTGTTGAAGAAGTCATGAAGGACATCCCAAAAGCCACAACTAGAGAATTGCACTTGATACCCTCATTTTATACAGCTCTATGTGAGACAAACAAGGAAAAGCTTGAAGCAATCAAACGAAAAGGGAAAGGACAAGGTACCTTTGCACAAAATTGGTACTCCAACCAAAGTTTGGCAACCAAAATTGGCCACCGACTAATGACACTTGCTGAGCAAAGGAAAGCCCTTTGGACATCAATACATGATTCCACGTACGTTGCCCCGACCTCATTGAGAGTGTTGGCAACTACCCATGATGTCCAGCTTTCTACCACTATCCAAAAACATCCCTTGTATGATAAAGTGTTTCTAGAAGAAGATCTACGTGTAGCTAGCAGGCTAGGAGTAGGGAGCATGGTACTTGATGTCAGCGCATATGTCTTTTGCCTCACTCAAGACCCTGCAATCCTAGATCTCTATGCTTCCCATCAATACAACCCTGACTTCTTCAATTGGTTTCTTCCAAGCCTACATGACAAAAACCCTAAACCGTCTCATGGTTCTACACCAAAGTCACCCAAACCTCCAGAGCAAGAGAACAATAGCTCTAAACACAACACTCACCTTGACAAGAAGCAATGGAGATAGGTTCTAATAGATAAGGACAAAAATCTAGAGCAAATACCTAACCAGGAGCAACTGTCAATGCAATCGAATGCGGGGCTAAACAGAGGAGAATTAGCTGGACAGCTAGACTCTCCAAAAAGAGAGGTAGTTGAACCCTCGCAACCTAGCAAGGATGTTCAACCTAGTGAGGCCGCAGCAAAATCCCATGACGACATGCCACAGAAAGAGAATGTTAAGGCCCAACCAAGCACATCAACTACTGACCTAGTTCAGGATCCTGAGTCCTTAAAGGATACACCTCTAGTCCCCAAGAGAAAGAGAAGAAAACAACGAAAACAACGACAGTTGCAAGCTATTGCAAATGACAAGAAGATTGGGACCAAGAGTACTGAAGAGATGATGAACAAAGCGTCTGGTTCATCCATAGATAAACCCATTGCCATCTCTCCTAACAGCAGTGAAATCTCAGACACATCCATGTGTTCTGATAAATCAAAGAAACAATTACCGTCAATTGTTGCTTGCGACACTCAATCCACCGATAGAGAAACTCGCATTGATCAATCAAGAGAGGATACAACACTGTCACAACAAGATGCTAAGACCACACCGGTCACATCCGAGGAGAACCATGACACAACTACCATAAAGCCTCAGGAGAAACATGAAAACCTCGAAGGCATAAGCAATCGTGGCATTGATCAATCTTGCTCATCTAGGCCTGAGCCCCCAGCTATGCTAAAGCCTAAGGAAACCCTTAGAACTTTGCATGAGATAGCAACCGAGCAAGCCCTCATAGAACATAGAGATGTGGCAGAGTGCTTGACCGAGTGGAACACTAAACTGAAACTATTCGCACATGTCTATGTTCATCCAGACATGGGCACATTCCCTAGAGAGCAGCTTGAGGACTATTTACCTTATCCGCTATCATGGGAAGATCAAGAATATCTTGACGGACATTATGACAAGCTCTTACATGAACGCATCCAACTCATCTCTAACGAGAGGAGGCTGACGAACTACGCTTGACCGTGACATTTAATGAAATGCTCTGCCAGCCAAATCTCTTAGAGATAGAGCAACTAAAGCGACAATGAGAGGGTAGAAGCCAATTTGAAAAATGTTGGTTTGAAAACCGCGCTACAATGGCCGAACTTGGAGCCCAAATCATGACAGTCTCAGAGGAGCAACTGGCCAAATGGCGATCCCAAAGAGACCCGACCTATGTGGCACCAACTTCATTTCAAGTTCTAGCTACAGTTCGAGGTATGGACCTAGCTGGAACTAGCCTAGAGAGCCCTTTGATTGATAAAGTTCTCACTGAGGAGGAGCTACATGTTTCCAGTAGACTCGGACAAGGCACCATGCTACTCGATGTCGCCAAATATTTATTATTGCTAAGTAGGCTACCATAGAAGCTAGATATGTGTGTCACACTCGAGTACAATCCTGAGTTCTACAATTGGTTTTTATCCTCACGGAGTGATATGGTTTCATGAACATGTACATAAATAAACAACGTGTTTTGTAACTGTGTAAATAATACCAAAAGAAGCAAAGGCCAACACACCCTATGAGCAATGATGACCAAGTGCAAGTGATACACATCAAGTCAAAACTAAGGGATTCAGGTTGGCGATGTCTTGTTTAGCTAGACATTTTCATTATGATTGAAGCATGTGACTTGCATGTACTCTCACACCTTTCCAAATGAATGCAGAATGACACAGGTCAATGCCTAGAAGCGTTTAATATCCAAGTCACCATAAGACCACCAACCCCACAAAGAACCATTATGGAGGAAGTGACAGAAATACCAAGAAACAAAAGCCATGACGGAAGTGCCACTGGATGAGAACCCAATGACACCTCTGCAGAAAGCACATATTGCAACTGAGCATGGCCAAAGCATAATCATCGATTACCTCCTTCTTCTTGGCCAAACTCTATGTTCGGGCATGAGCCACGCTCTCAACAAGGGCGAACATCTCTTCATCATCTAGGATTCAATTCGCAAGATGCTATGCCCTTGTCCATGCACACCTCACTCCAAGTGCTACCTCAATTGTTCGATGTCTCACATGTTACAAAGAGGTTTGCAAAATCTCAAGTGTATCCCTTCATCTCAACAACAGTTCCTCTAGCATCAAGGCTAGTGACACAATCATCTCTGTAATATCCATTCTTCATAGCCTTTGGATCCCAACATTTCTCAATCCAAATGAAAGGCTAACAGCCTCAATGTATGGCATTGATTGTATTCTTTTTTTCCACCAAAAAAAAAAGAAAGAAAGAAAGGAAAAAAAAAGAAAAGAAAAGAAAAAAAAAGAAAAAAAAAGCACACACGATCACAGCACCACACCTAGGGGTCCTCAAATTAGGTACATCCAGTGACCTTGGTCGGCTGGCTCCGTTCCTAATCCCCTAGCCCTTTGTACATCCCCCACAATTGTTCATGGCACATTAAGGGCAGGACATACCTAGGGAGCTCGCCTCACTTATGGTTAGACCTGTCACCCTGAACCACTTGCACAATTCTTTTGCACTCCATCTCAATGCCATTACAATCAATAGTGGTAAGCAAGGCATGAAAGACAATGGAAAAGTACACCATACTTTTCAAGCACTACAAGTAGCCACTAGCTACCAAAACCTAAGACATCAAGGAGCTCAATTATGCTACATTGCCTTGACAAGACCATAATGATGTCTCAAGCAATCTTCAAGTGTACTTTCCGTCTTCATCGACAAATTTTTCCATCAACTTAGCCCCTTGCTTCATTGACCCATTGCTATACAAGGAACCAGGCCAACAGTCTTCTAACTAAGTAATATCTAAATATGCACGTCTACTCACTTAATATTCACACTATAACCTATACACGGTTTGGGTCCTCAAGTGCACGACAATACTCCAGGCTTGCTTAGAGTTCGACCTGTCTCCCAAACTAATCAAAATATGTCTTGTGCACGATAAGAAGCCTAGCACTACCCCTTAGGGAGAGACCACATGAGAGATTCTCAAATTGCAGGTGTTAAAGACTCCAACGAAAGCGCCATCAGCTCTACATCAACACTCAACTCTGAACTCTTGTCCTTTACTTCATCATGCAAGACCACCAAAGAATCATCACGAGTAGAATCCACCATGAGCACCCCAAGAACACCAACACCCATGCCACCTATGAGTGACCATTTCCAACAAAGAGTAGCCCTATTGCCACCTATAACAATCATATCACCAACCAATCAGAACAGCAAAGTGCCACCAACGACCTTCATCCGCACCAACATCAGAACTCCTCCAAGGCAAACCACAACAGTCCCTTCCACCCACGTCTTTAGTGCAAGCTCCGCATGCTACCTTCGACAAAGAGTGCCATGGGACTGGCACTCGTCTAGGAGGGGGGTAATGTTAACCCCAACACAAAGAAAGCAAAAGGAAATAAAAAAGATGCAGGGCAAAGGCGGAAAAAAGGTAGCCCGACTAAAGAAAGAAGAGGAGAAAAGGCCAAAAGCGCAAGGGCAACCTTAAAAGTCCAAGGCAAATGCAAAAGGGGAAAGGTGCATTTTAAAATACAAAGGCACACCCTGAAATCTTGTAAAAGAGTGCCATGCTCTCTCCTGTGCAAATTGTAAAGATAGACAGGCAGTGGAGAAGAAGCAAGAAGGATAGGAAGGAAATAGGTAAAGAGGACCTAGGCCAATGGCCAGTCATGTAAAAAGGGGATGACCGCCCAAGGAGGAGTAGGGCATGTATAAAAGCCAAAAAGTGGAATGAGAAGCTCATTCTTGTGTGCGGCAAAAAGTGGCTCTCCTCTTCTTCTTCTTCTCCTTGGTCTTGCTTGCTTGAGCTTGTGCTTGAGAGAGTGTGTGTGAGAGTGTGAGGGAGTGAGTGTGTGAGGGTGAGGGACCGAGGAGGAGAAGCTCTTCATCTTCTCCTCTCTTCTTCTCTTCTCTTGCTCGCACGCGGTGATGGAGCTTGGAGCGTGGAGCTTGAGGATGGAGCTTGCTTGAAGCTTGCACTTGGATCGTGGAGCTACCAGAGTGCGCGGGAGAGGAGGTAACTTAAACGGCATGGAGGTAAGCTCACTACACCCGTAGATATGGATGGTGCGTCGGCTATGTGAAAGGTACCCATTAGCACTCGGCTTAAAACGCTTGAAACAATAAGCAGTCCGTGGGTCTTGGCGGTAGAGTGAAAGCTCCCACAGCTACCTCGCCCTCCTTGGGTTTTTTCCACTAAAGAAGAGCGCATTGTGAAGAAAATAGTCAAGTCTAACCGCACTCCGATGGGTATGATGCATTCTCTCAAGTCTGCATTTTCTGAAGACGACTAATTATCAGGGCTAAAATCCCATGACTGACATAAGATATGTCAGGTGTGTACTACAAATGGATTATAATTGGCGTGCGCATTTTTCTATTTGGAGTGTAGCTATTGTTCATAATGCTTTCTCATTTGTGGCAGTTTGTACTACCGATCGCGATCGCAGGATGCCTTACTCCAAAAATACGCGAGGCCATTTACACGTTATCGACTTTAGTGCAATGGATCTTATAGAAGGATATTAAGACGTCCTCTATTAAATCCGTGAGGCGGAAAGCAATGGAGAGGGTATGTCTCTTTGAGAAATACCTGCCTACCAGCATGCTCACGATATAAATCCACTTTCTTGTGCATCTTGTAGATAAAGTGGAGATTGTTGGACCTGTCCCTCGGGGGGTTCACTATATATATATATTCTCTATATAACATGCGTTCATGGCCTATTTATAAATATCCTAATCTGTGAATTTTTCTTAATAAAACGCAACCCTTTTCTATTCAATCTGTAAGTAACCCCTTTATATGACACCCTTCTGTATGTAAAAAATGGTTTTTTAAAAACCCCCTATTTTGAACTCATGTTATATATACATATATTCATGAGTGACCCCCCCCCCCCCCCCCCCCCCCGAGACCTATCCATACGCGGTGGATGTTCTTCTTGGATCACTTCATGAAAACCCTGAAAGGCTTTGTGCGACAACAAGCTTAACCAGAAGGTAGCATGGCTGAAGGTTGGTTGTTATCTGAGTATCTGAGGCGCTAGTGCATATTTCACGATGGCTACCAACGATGGATCCAGACAACAAAATGCTATGGTCGCTAAAGGACCATGATAGACTAACCGGAGATGTGGTGGTTGAAAATGGGGTAGAAAAAAGAATTGATGCTGTAATGGAAGAGACGTGAATCGCTTTTGTATCTTGCACCATGCCTCTATGGAGACGTGGCTCGCTAGGTACCAGCAAGCTAGGCAAGATCGAGAGGAAGAGCAATCTGAATTTTGACGTAGTACACACCATCGACCGATTCGATATCTTGAGGGCATGGAGAAGATACCGTGGTTCATGTCAACGCAATGGTTGCATGGAGCTTTGACTGCAGCGTCTCGCGAAGGGACGAAGGTCTCAACCGAGGAGTGGGAATTCTCAAGGGGATGTAGTCTAAAGGTGATGACGTGTTTAGGATTTGTTGTATCTATATTTTATATGCGACAACTAATTTGATTGTTTCAATGTACAGTACAAAATATATCGTGCAACGTGGTCGCGCAGACGACATTTTCGCGTGGAGCGTATTGACAAAATGCACTCCACAATAGACTGTGGTATCATGGCAAGGTTCAAGCAAGAGAGCCGACGACGAGCAACGGATCCAAACAAGGTTATAGATGAGATGGAGTATTTTGGGAACTTGCAAAGTATTGTTACGGTGGATTATCATAGCTTCTCCATGATACTATTCGATGTTGTGCAGTGGTTCAAAGTGGTACTTAAAAGAGTTAGAGCAACAGTTCGACGAGGTCCATCTAGATTTCTCGAAACAGATTCCGAAAAAAAATGGACGGATTTGCGCGACACCTTTGTGTTGCCGGTCCATTGTGAACAGGTGCATGAACTCATTTGTTTGTTAATTGTATTACAACATGGTACATGTCACAATAGTTTAATCTCTCTTGTATGTGTTTGTGAACAGGTAATTTTCTATCCAAACCCCCGACAACCTCAACGGTGATATGTTATACCTTCAGCTCCCCGAAGTGCGAGAGTATATGATCAAAGCAATGTTTCGAGCATAGATGAGGATAATATGCAAATAGAGGGGTCAATATTGCAAGGGGTGGAGGCCACTGAAAGCTTGGAGCATGTAGAGGAGCCAGCATCGGGTAACAATGATGGAAATACAGGAGTCCAAGAATTCTTTGAGAACGAGGTGGACTCATCCTTCTGTGGTGACATGTCTATCGACCTTCTAGTGTATGCGGAGTTGTATCAGGAGATTAACATGGGACCATAGGATACTTCATACTTGGAGCATCCACTTACTCAATTCGTTGACTAATCGCTTATAAGGGTACATAAGATATGTATTTTAAGTGAGATCATTTTTTTAGGATTTATATTAACGTGCTTTGTATGATTTAAATTGATTATGCTAACATCATTTTTTATCTGTGCAGGTGACCTTTTTGGATACTTAGATCATCAAGATGAGTCGAGGGATGAGCGATGAGGAGTTGCACGATATATTCACGCGCATGTCTCCAGATCAGATGGCGAGATTCAGAGATATGGTGGACCAGAGCTGTCTCAGACATCATCAGGCTGCTCTATTAGATCTACTTCGGCGCGATCAGATGCTTCAACTTCGAGCAGACGAGGTCGACACTCTAGACTTGGGCCAGAGGAAGGGAGTGCTTCAGGGTCAAGGGGATGTTGTAGAGATACGGAGGCAGTGAGTCCGTGGTCAGCACAGGATACAGGTGCTACTCCTCGCTCTCGTGGCGGTTCCAAGGAGTGTGGCAGGTGGTTGTTGTGGAGGCATGGATGCAGTATCTTCGTCTCATCATTCTACTAGAGTTGCGTCACCTCCAGGATTTGTCACACCTATGGGGATGTCTACTCCAATTACTTCGGCTTTTGCTCAACCATGTGCAGGTAGCACCCCTATGGGTGCTACACCGATAGATACTACCCCGATGAGTACACCAAATGTACAGGGATCTCCTGGATATGCCTAGGAGCGTGGTCGCAGGTGGGAGAGGACCCATCTTAGGCATACTCCAGAGGGATATGCATATCTTGTCGATGATAGGTCGGGAGACATCATCATGAATGATGAGGGGAGGAGGGTGATGGCTCGCATGAGAGAGTTGTGCCAACAAGTTTTTCGGCACAACGTCTTAGATCATTGGAAAAACATACCGGAGGGGAGCAAGGACTACATAGTAGTATTCTTACATGAGGAGTTTCCGGTTCCAGCCACAGCAAATAGATTTTCTACGGGCTGGATGATGGAGTGCATGCATGCATATATGTCACACAGACGATCGGACGTACACAAGGCACTCAAGAGTGGGGCTGCAAAACCCGAGTGGCTAGACGCAGACCACTGGCGCCAACTAAGGGGGGAGGCTACAATTTCTCCAGGATGTTGGAGTCAGCAATGCAAGGCGATGAGGGTACGATTAGAGGCTGAAGTGGTCCATCATCTTGGGAGTGGCAACCACAAGACATATCTAGAGGACTTTGTAAGTTTTTCTTTTGTTTTGCTTGCTTATTTTTTTGCAATATCCTTTATACTAACAATCATATTTCTAACAGTTAGTATTTTGTTTTCTTTGCAGCACTCCATTACAAATCGTGATCCGACTGGCCTTGAGACTCGATATGCAGAGAGACACGGTCTCACTGCATTGATCGACCGATTGTATAGACGCGGCGGCCCTGTAAGTCACTCATCTTTCTTGTATGTGGTTACCATGTTTAATTAGAATGCATTATTGTATTGTGGACTGATGTGTAGTTGTTTCTTTTTTTGCAGAGTCCATTCGATACTCCTTTGCGGCGGGACAAGCTTTCGGATGGCGAGGGTATATAGCTCGCCCTTGGATCCCTGGAGCTCACACACTCCTCTTTTTTGGTCACCTGATCTGTGTAGACATTTTCTATGTAGTAGTGATATCTTGCCATGATTGTACCAGTCGCTTTTATTATGTGATCATGTATTCATTTCATGTATCAATGTTATGATTTAAGTACGCTTTGTCTTTATTTACATGAGCATTGTATACAGTGCAGAAACTATTTTGTATGGCCCAAATAAAGCACATAGTGCTATATGCCACAAAAAAAAAAATTCCCTATTACCGTCGCTATTAGCGTCACAAAATTACATGCACGCGTCGTTATTAGTGTCACAGAGCGTCGTTATCAGCATCGCTATTTGTGCCGATATCAGCGTCACAAATGCAACGCTGATGCCGATGCAAATGGTGACGCTAATAACGACACTAATACCGATTGTTCTATGGCGTCACCAATAACGACGCTTTTTGCGATGATGGGGGCAAATTTGTTTATTTACATTTTCGTCACTTTTAACGTCGATATAAGGCCTATATCTTGTAGTGATTATTCTATAAAACTATAAAGAGAATCCAAGGTTTGACATTACTACAATTATGAAATCCCATCTAATATGAACATATGCTTTATCTAGGTATGGTCACATTAATTAGCATAAATTGGCCACCACTCTCAATGGAATATTAATTAGTTTAAAGGATAAGGTTGACACTTTTATCACGGGCACTAGGGCTTCACATGAGGATTGCTCCAAGGTTTGAGTTGTAACTAAAGTATGGCCATTCTCAAGTTTTCTAAAGCCAACAATGCCTTCTCAAGGTTATCTCTTGATTCTAATGATTCTGTTCTTCAATGGCTTCTACAGGATGTTGGATTGAATGTAGGTCACAAAAGGGCTTGCTTGAAAGTATTAAAGTTCAACTCAAATGAAAGTGGATAATGAAATGGGATGCTCCCTCTCCCCTCTTCTTTGGCCCTCAAGAGTTGAAGATGAATCGGAATATCCAAAAAAGTAACACCCCTCTATCATTGTAGGAACTCTTTAGAGTGCTAATCATGAAGGTGGACTTCCTAACTCCTATTATCCAAACCTTTCATAGAAATTGAGCTTCACCTTATGGTGAAAAAGACGATATGAAAGTCCTTGGGTGATGAAGAAGAAGAAAGGGAAGACCTTGTGCCGGTGGATGGGATCCCCATAGAGTTTTATGATTCTCTCTAGCATCTATG
The DNA here is from genome assembly GCF_053477565.2 of Lygodium microphyllum. Classification (NCBI taxonomy): domain Eukaryota; kingdom Viridiplantae; phylum Streptophyta; class Polypodiopsida; order Schizaeales; family Lygodiaceae; genus Lygodium; species Lygodium microphyllum. The sequence continues at coordinate 5,573,632 of NC_141164.1, read as the reverse complement.
ACTTTGTAAATGCATGCACCTTCAAAGCTTATATGCCTCCTTTCTATAATGAATGTCTCATTAAGCTCCTCCCTAAGTTAGCCAAGCTAGTGGCATCTTGTTATCTTAGGGACCTTAATGTAGAAACCCATTGGCTTCTACCTTTATCTTAGGTTTATAATCCCTTAGGTCTTAAGGATATTAAATTTTTTAGGATACAAAAAATCAAAATTTGATTTACATACATATCCATTTTAACATAAGGTTGTGAACCCTAGAGGATATGTTGTCCTCGAAATAAGGATTAACAAATCCTTATTACATTTTTATATACACCCCCCTAAAGAAGGTTTGCACTTTAATTCCTTAAATTTCATACCCCACCATTTTTTAGTGCTTTAATTCTCCTTGCATGGGTAGAGTCTTTTCAAGATTTCATTTGTCCCTTAAAGAGCTATATTGTTATTTAATTATGGATGTTAATCTCATGTTAATCTTACCCAAATCTATAGGGAGTTATTAAGGGGCCATTGTATCACCCAAGTGTTATCATGTTGATAAGGATGTGGTTATGCTTAAAGATGAGAAACTTCCAATGCATATTCAAATAAGCTTAATTACTCATGTCTATTCTAATAGATGATTATAGCATTTCGTAATGATGCCACTTTACTAATATTGTCCCCTTTTAGGATCACAATGTAAAACTTGGTTTTTATGACACAAAATTTTGTCGCTAGGGGTTCCCCATTCTAGTGATATGCTAGAGAGGGTCATAAGAGTGGGGCAAACATTGAAAGTGAGAGGGGAAAAAATGGGGGGGGAGGGGGGGAAGAGAGAGAGAGAGAGAGAGAGAGAACTTGTTTGCTAAAATATTTTTGTTCTTTTCAAAATACATTATGAGTAGCAACTTTTATACAGATACTCTACAACAATCTTCCAACTAGAATATTGCTTTTGTTCAAACAATTTGTCCAACTAGAAACCTAAAAGAGTTGAATTGATAGACAAAGCAAAAGTTCAAAGAGGACTAAAAGATGGTGATTGCTGGAAGCAACAAACCCACTAGGGGCACAAAAATGAAGGGTAAATAGGACAATGTCATAGTGCATTTATATCTATACCTTTCTATAGACATGACACTCTTTTGTAACCCCTTGAAGGAGTTCCACCTATACATGCATGCATACATACATATCTACACATATGTTCATATGTAAGTAACTTCTATGTGCACATTGTATGTAGACATGCACATGTGCACACACGTGTGTGCGTGCGTGCGTGCATGTGTGTGCGTGTGCATGTGCGTGTGCGTGTGCGTGTGCGTGTGCGTGTGTGCGTGCGTGCGTGCGTGCGTGCGTGTGTATGTGTGTGCGCGCGCGCGCAAAAGTTAAAACAGAGAATAATATATGAGATTGTTGGTTCTAACATGTGCAAATTGGTGATAGTATTTTTGAGGTTTGAGTAGGCTCTCAACTTATTAGAGCTTATAAACTTTTGATCTTCAAGAGCCACTCTAGAAAAAAGATGTGATAACACCATTATTATGGCTTTTTTAGTCCTAGTGCTTCCCAAGAAATTCATATGAAACCTTTCTTGATTGGCATGGAGAACTAAAAACAACACTTTCCATGAGCATGGTGTTTCATCATACACGTGCAATACTTTGGCCCCCTACGTAAATCTTCTTTAGTTGGATGTGGGTGTAGCAAGGATGTTAACTTGAGCATCATCATGAGTAAGAGAGACGTCGATTCATGAAATGTTATTGACTTTATGTAGACCTCTGTAGACATGTATTGGCTTGGTCTTAAGATTTTGTAGCATATCACACGATTTTAATGCAATCGGTAAGTTCAAATGTATGTAAAGCTTCTCATGTATACCTATTTCCTTATTTTCTATATGAAAATCCTCCCTAAGGAGAACATTGAATTGATTCCATGATTATTGAACATGGATTGAAAATGAGTATTCAAATTTAAGATGTTTACATGATCGATATTGGAAGACACTTTGAATGTTCATTCTCAATAACCATTTGATTAAGCTGCCTCCCATTAGTGTATTGAAAAGATAAATTGGTGACTTGCTTCCTCAATGCACCTCAAACATGGAACTTTTCTAAGTCATCCAACATTATTAGAGAACAATTCTCACACATGTTCCTTGGAAATTATGCAATAGATTCATTGCAATGATTCAACGAATTACTTGTAGAGACTTTTTGGCGAGCCCTTTTGTATTATTAAGAGTTGGATGTGCTTAGAATGTACTATGAGATGGGGAAGAGGAAGTTGAGAATATAATGGAAAGTTATAGTGGGTGTTGAAAGGATTTCTTTGCAACTTTTAGTTTTAATAGATGCTTTGAGTAGATGTACTAAATTCCCTTGCTATTAACTATTCGAGTAGGATGAAACACTTAGTGAACAAAATCTACTCGTAATTACCTAAAGGTGCTTTTTGTGTTCACGCGCCTATTATGCTTGATCACTTAGGTAAAGCAACAATTAACTTAAGAAAGATCATATGACAATGTGGATGCGATTTAACAAACAATCTTGTGATGGCCTGTTTTATGTGTGAGATGGACTCCCATACTTTGATTGCTTGTACCCAAGCACATATAAGCTGGATTACCGAGTGCATTATTTTTAATAGGTACATGTGTTGGTCATCTTATTATTTACTTCGCAACCTAATCATGTCAATGGTGTAAGAGGTGGCTCCTCGATTGTGAATCGAGAAAAGTAAGGTGGGACGTGACGTAAATAAGAGAGTGTGCAATTCTCATAGAAAGGAGATCACATTATATGCAATTATATTCCGAGGCCTTATTCTCGGGTACCGGTATAAATATACAGGTGGAGATCATCAGAATGCACTTGCGCTTGTCAAGTTGAAAAGGAGGAGGATAGGCGAGGAAACTTTTAAAAGGCATTAATCTTGTGTATGGATATGCTGTGGGAAGTACCCATTGTCCTGCTCTGGCGTTGTATGGCAAAAGGGAGGCCGGAGAGAGAGAGAGAGAGAGAGACACTGTGTGTGTGTGTGTGTGTGTGTGTGTGTGTGTCTGTGTATGATCATCGAGAGTGAGGGAGGAGAGGTGTTGGGGATTAAGAATGAAGGAAGGGGTATTCTTATATTCGCCGAGGGGTCGAGTAATATATTTGTTAGTCTGTATAGGACAGTACTGGAAGGGAATTAAGGAGCCTCGTGTGGAAAAGGGAGTGAGTGAGTGGGCAAGCAACTAACGCCACTAGAGAGAAGAATAACGAATGTCCACTTGGCGGGAAGGAGGCTTCCTTTTGTTCTTACACCTGCTGATTACTGAATGCAGAGGGTGCGAGGCAGCCTACTTATTATGTACCTTACAAGTCTAAGAAGCAACGGGTTTAAGTAGCGCCCCCCCAGCTCCTTATCCCTGAGAGAGAGAGAGAGAGAGAGAGAGAGAGAGAGGAACGCGACCAGCTCATTTTGTCCTCCAGCACCTCTCATCAATATACCGAGATTAAGGGTCTGTAGATCATACAACTGTATACACGCATCTATAAACATGGTCAAGTTCGCCAAGCAATTGGAGCTGCAGCTTGTGCCTGAGTGGAGGCACAAATTCTGTGATTACAAGCAGCTTAAGAAGGAGATTAGGAAAATAAAGACCCAACGCGCCCGCTCCTTGCCCGCAAATACCGCGCCGGGCCTGCAACCGGCCACTGGCAATATTGTAAATTGTGCTGATGCTGCGGGCAGTCATACGTGGACGCCCTTCAGTCACCTTGCTCGACGAGCCGCTCATCCGTGGCACCATGAAAATTTCATCAAGGTAGACCACGTCCCGATTACTAGCTATATAATCTCGTGACCAACAGCAATCATATTGACCTGCCGCACAACATTATCATTGATCACAATCAATTCACGTTTGTTGACGTAAATTAGTTTTGGGTGTCGATGAAGATCACATGCTTACTTACCATGATTGGCAATTTGGCATATCCATCAATCCCTAAGCTTAGCTCGTCGTAAAGAGATGATCAACGTCAACCCTGTGGCATTACACAGTTCAGTGGGGCCAACCTTAGAAGGAATACAATTTTATGCAAGGCCTTGGTTTGATGATTGATCGAATTACGTTTCCTTTTATGATTATTGAAGTTGTATGTCCATTTGTAACGTCAGACACTACGATTTAGTTAGCTCGCGATGCGTTATGATATTCTATGTTGTTTGTGCTCAATAAAGGGGATAGTGATTGATGATTGACGCTGCATTCGCAAGTGAAAGCGATGCTAGTAAATGGTCGACTATTAAATGCTAAGGACTTCCGTTTGTAAACTTGATTAGGTGCATCAAAAGAAGGTGACGTTGCCAGCTCAAGCAGCAGCAGCGTTAGACACTGATCATGTTCATCAATATGGAGTTAAGCAGCTGGAGGAATTAGAGCTGGCCGAGCAGCAGCAAACGTTGGGGCCGCCTGGCGAGGTGCCGCCGGAACATCATGGTGGATCAAGTGAATGTACTTGCTATTATTTATATGAGACGGAGGTATTAGCCTATACAATTCGGCCTCTGCCGGCGGCTGATCAATATAACTACAATGGGCATCGAGGCGCGGCGCTGGAGCCAACGCAGGCGCAGCATGAGCTGATACAATTAGACAGGGCCTTTTTCAAGAGGCTAGACCAGGAGCTGAACAAGGTGAACCGTTTCTTCTGCTGGAAAGAGCAGGAATTCCTGGAGAGAGCCGAGGTGTTGAGCAAGCAACTGTACAGTCTCACCCATTACTCCAAAGCCGCCTCCTCCTCCACCTCCTCTTCAGCTCGGCCTGCACGGGGCGCACAAACCATTTCTCATTGTTTCAGCCATCTCCTCGCTCTCCTCAATTATGGAAGGCAAGCTGCTTGTTCGTCGCAAGGTACCGAAACTTCCTTCAATCGCGTAAAACGCCACTTATTATTAATTAGTAGACTTTTATTTCCATACAGAGAGACTAGGGTCGTTATGGCCCATGGGGACATTTACCTCGTATGGGGAAAGGGGCTCTTGACATTTCTTTTTTCCTCTTTAGTCTTCAACGTCTCACGAGGCGTCGCATACATACCTGGCTAAGTGTGGTTAAGGGTAGGGGTTCTGCCCCTAACCACGCCTAGCCAGGTATGCTGTCCCTCTCTCATAGAATTTCAAGTGGTTGTCGTAATTCATAATGTGAGAATTACACTAGAAATTTATTTAAAACTGCTTACCGAACCACACAACTAACTAGGTGTGTTGTCCTTCCCTCGCATAAACTCATGATAATATGTCTTAATTCGCAATGTAGAAATTTGTGTAGAACTTCCTACAATAAGCCTTAGATGGTAACAAGAAAACAGCAAGTCTTATTAGGATTACCAGAACTGGTAGGCCTTGTTACTTGTACTTTGGAATGTGCCGTTTGAAGGAAAAGAAAAAAGGAAAGTTGGAACAAAAGTGACTTTTTTTTAAACTTTTAGTGTAGCGCGATCTAAAGCAGGTTTGGGTGCTTTGCGCATGTTCCCAGGTAGGGACGGTGCGCTGGCCGGCGATATTGAGAATGAAGAAAGCTCTCGGCATCCTCTCAAGGTTCCGGCTCGGACGCTGTCGATGACAAGCGACAGCGATGATAACTCAGAACGGCCGTTCATACGCAGCAACGATCATCCTGCAGTCACGGAGTCCAGTAATCAGCTTTACTACAACCTTATCCATCCTACTCATCATCATCACCATCATGCAGGCACGCCCCAACCCATTGCGAGTGGTATAATAGAATGCTCATGCTGCCGCAGTAATGTTGCCGGCAGTGCCAAGCCTGTAAATCAAGTCCCATTGCAGCTGCAGCTAGGTGACGTTCATGATCTCCTGGCTATTTACGAAGGCAATAGCTAGGTGACGTTCATGATCTCCTGGCTATTTACGAAGGCAATGATTATGACGAAAACCTCCCACCAACGGTTCCTGTCCTGCAAGTCATCGATCCATGTAAATATAACAGCTTATACGACGAAGAGAAGGGCCTCCAAAGGCCGGATCACATGAAGGGGAGCGACAACAATATTGTCGATGTCATCGATGATCTGCAGGATGGTGGATTGATGACACACGGCGATAAAAAATCCGCATGCGAGCTCGCCTTTAGTCCAGGTAGCTTCCCACACAGGGTGCTATGGGACCATGAAAAGCTTCTTCGAAGCTTCTGCAGCAGAGTTGGGAAGCGTATGTCCAGCATCTCCGAGTCCTGTGCAGCAGGCCAGCTGCAATTGTATGATCATCAACGTAACTGCTGTGACATGAATTGCACTAATTCTGTGCTTGATAGCAACGGCGCACAGCTGGTATCTGGAGGCGGCGATAATTACATGGTCTCTATGAGCAAAATCAAGCATGCCAAGAAAATGCTCCGCACGGCCTTCGTCGAGTTCTACCGAGGACTAGGCCTCCTTAGGACCTTCAGGTATCTATAAAACTTCTGTGACACACCACTCAGCTTATGTGTTCTTCGCTCGTTAAGTCTTAAGGGATTGCCATGTGTATGCCAAGAAATACACTCCGGTACTAACCTATAAAGGAGTCATGTTGCAGCTCCTTGAACATGGTTGCTTTTGCAAAAATCCTCAAGAAGTATGATAAGGTAGTTAAATCATATTATTATGCCTGATAATTGGAACTTCTTTATCTTACAATTGAAAAAATAAATAACCAACTAAAGCTAACCCATTTTATTTTAGTCTAACTTAATTGTCTCTCTTGCAGGTCACCGGGAGGCAAGCTTCACCCATTTATCTAAAGGCAGTGGAGAAAGCTCATTTCAACACATCAGATAAGGTAATGTCTATTTGGCCTTAATATATGATCTTGAACAAGCACGTCATCTAATAATGATTTAACACATATTCTTAACGCATGTTGGCATGCCATTTCTCAATACCTATATATGTTGATGTTTGATACATTTTCTTAGGTGGTCAAAATGATGGATGAGGTTGAAAGGTTGTTTACCGAGCACTTTGCAAAAGATGACGAGAAGAAAGCACTGATGTTGCTAAGACCGGTCCAATCTAAAGCCCCCCATACCCTCACATTTTTCCTCGGTACAAAATTAGGCTACCTTATCAATCGAAGAATGGTTGTTTTGTTTCTTACATTGAACATCATCCTTTTGGGGACAAGTTTTTAAGTTATAACAAATTTTGCTTTTCATCACAAATTAGGTCTATTTTCTGGATGCTCACTAGCTCTCATAATGGCATTTGCAATATTATTGCACTTACAAAACCTCCGACAAAAGCCATATATGAAGCATGACGAGGCTTCCTTTCAAATTGGATACCAAGTTTTCAGGTGCAATGACACAGATTTATCATGTCATTGACATCATAATGAAACAAGCATTATAATTGTTAACACGTCACATTTCAGCGACATATTGATGCCTAACACCCTTGAAGTTTGTTGCAGCATGCTATCGTTGGTGTTATTGCACATGTATCTTTATGGTTGGAATGTATATACATGGAGGAAAGTGCGCATAAACTATGCTTTTATTTTTGACTTTGCACCTCAAACGGAGTTGCGGCATCGAGAGATATTTTTGATGTGCACAGGGTTGACCACCTTCATTGTGGCTACAATGATTGCGCACTTTGTCTCCTACTCCACACCTACAAAAATACGCATGAATCCAGACACCATTCCTCTAGTCACTATCTTGGTAAGGCTCCTACTAATGTTTACATACTTCTCTAAACAATTAGTGTCATAATAGATTAGGCTTGTAACATAGTTTTTAAGGAAAATCCTAACTTTAAAAATTTTGTTGAAGTGCAATTTCTTTATTTCATAGATTAAGTAGCGTCATTATTGCCCAACATCATATATACTTGTAAACTTTTCTATAGTTATACAAAAAATTGGATATATAGTTAAAGATTTTGTTCAATGCCTTAGACACATGGTATGATGTACATTTTGGTCTCAATTATTTATTCTAACTGTTGTTGCAGGTTTTACTTTCACTACTCCTTTGTCCCTTCAATTTATGTTATCGTTCTAGTCGGGTCTTTTTTTTGGGTTGCATGAAGCGCATAATCCTATCTCCTATCTACAAGGTACTATTACTGTGACTTTTAAAGACATGAATCTGTAAGCAAAACAATCATACATACTTCTGATACATTATGGTCTAGCTTATTACCTTTGAATTTTGTAGTGCTCCTTTAAATAACATTATCAACATTCAAACTATGCAGGTCCTCTTGGCCGATTTCTTCCTTGCTGATCAACTCACTAGTCAAGTAAATCCTTTTTCTATTTCTCTAATATTTTTAAGGGGATTTTCCAATGGTAATGATAAGAGGTTATTGAATGACTCTAAAAGATCTCATTTTCTTCAGGTGGCGGCCTTGCAATCCTTACAGTTTGTTATGTGTTATTACTTTGGAGGGTACTTTCAAACCCATGACACTAGTGCTTGTGGAAGCCAAGAATTCCGCATCTTCACATATCTAATATCTTTCTTACCATATTGGTGGAGGTTGATGCAAGTATGATTCCTACTCTAACTTCAATGTTCATTATGTTATCATAATCAAATGTTTGAATTCATTTTTCATATGTGAATATTAAAAGGGAAATCATTTGGTCATGGCTTTGTTGGCTGAGATTGTTGCCCATATGAGAATATTTTGCTTCATAGGTTGCAAGTGTGGTCTCTACCATGTCCTATTGCTAACACTTGGTTTAGTAGAGGAGAAGCATAGAGGAAAAAAGCATTAAGTCAATGCATCATGCACTAGAGACGGGAGCAAGAAGATTTAAGTTTTCCTATATCCATTCAGCTTATGTTGCATTTATTTCCTTAAAATTTTGGAAGGATGATAATTTTGTTTTGGGGGAAATGAGCGGAACAAGATATTTAAGCAACTTCTATGTGCTCAAAAGCACATAAAGTCCTCTAAAAGACAACACCTATACTATGTTAATGTTTAATTTTATAAAGAATGCTAGTCACCAATATACACAGGGTATACTATATGATACATTGGATGTATAGGACTAGTTCAGTAGTACATATGTTTAGTCTCACTCTTTTTTAACAAGGCCTCAAGATTCCTATGATCAATACATTTGTTGCAATTATCCCTTCATGTACAAAGCTTTCTACTGCAAGCCTAGCCTTTATTGGAAGTCTAGTGAGCTCAAGAGAGGTTGGGGGGGCACACATGTGTGTGTGTGTGTGTGTGTGTGTGTGTGTGTGTGTGTGTGTGTGTGTGTGTGTGTGTGTGTGTGTGTGTGTGTGTGTGTGTGTGTGTGTGTGTGTGTGTGTGTGTGTGTGTGTGTGTGTGTGTGTGTGTGTGTGTGTGTGTGTGTGTGTGTGTGTGTGTGTGTGTGTGTGTGTGTGTGTGTGTGTGTGTGTGTGTGTGTGTGTGTGTGTGTGTGTGTGTGTGTGTGTGTGTGTGTGTGTGTGTGTGTGTGTGTGTGTGTGTGTGTGTGTGTGTGTGTGTGTGTGTGTGTGTGTGTGTGTGTGTGTGTGTGTGTGTGTGTGTGTGTGTGTGTGTGTGTGTGTGTGTGTGTGTGTGTGTGTGTGTGTGTGTGTGTGTGTGTGTGTGTGTGTGTGTGTGTGTGTGTGTGTGTGTGTGTGTGTGTGTGTGTGTGTGTGTGTGTGTGTGTGTGTGTGTGTGTGTGTGTGTGTGTGTGTGTGTGTGTGTGTGTGTGTGTGTGTGTGTGTGTGTGTGTGTGTGTGTGTGTGTGTGTGTGTGTGTGTGTGTTGCAACCTAGCTAGTAAAAGGGCAACATAAAGTATAAACAAAAGTAATGAGGAACATGTAAACCAACTCAATAATGAAGACTATCACACAAAAGTTACTTGTTGGAGCCTAATGTGAAGTACCAACCAAGAGTGACAAGATGACTCGTTATTATCACCTAGAAGCTCTTTACGGAGTAGGACATATGCTTTCAACACCCCCTCTTGATCCTCAATAAAGTTGAGCAGCAAGAGAGTACAACAATACAAACAAATCAACAATGTTGGAACCTTGTGTGCCCGTCCTAAAGAAGTTGAATGTGCCTAAGTTATAGCACAAAGTAGACCCCTCACGGATGATGCACAGAATTGAGAAACTAGTACCCACAAGCAGTGGCTCATCAATGTCTAAGATAGTCCAAACAAGACCTACTCAAGTAGAAAGACCAATACTTGTAGCCTTCGAACATGTGCAATACCCCAAAAGGCCATATAATGTCAAAGCAAAATCATGTCCCAAGCAAACTCAACTCAAGGATAACCTCCTGAATACTAGTACTCAACTTGCCTCCTAATTAATACCCAAGATCACCAATGAGAGGATTATACTCTTCAAGTATAGTGGTTAAGATAGAGTCTATTGAGGGCATTGGTTGCATCTCTCGAGCACATTTCTCATAACCCCCTCATAATCAAGTGGACTATTGTTAGTGCTCAAAACAAGTATACATTGGTAAAAGAGGCCACTACTAGAAAACCCCATGTCCCCCTTTGTGACATATAGTAGTGACAATATGAAAACAACTTGTAGTCCTTTGGGTCATGGCATCCCATGGCGAAAAGCAGCGACCCCTTCACCAAAAGCTTCCTCTCCCTCAAGAAGCCATCAATAAAAATACGCCCAAGATGAACCCAATTGAACCTACACAGTCAAAGACTTTGTAGCTTCACCACTTAGAACTTCTATTCAACCAACATTAACAACTTAACAAAGATGGATATGCCATTTCTTTTCTTTGAAAAAAAAAATAACTTTATAGCACATAGATACCAAAACTCAGTACTCATTATGCTAGTAAGAATGGAGTGGCATACATGCATACATTGAAGTCAAGTGGTTGGATCAAGCTCCTCTAATAACTCAAGTTTTATAAACATCAAGTAAGCAACTTGTTTGATAAAGATATCTTTAAGGACATGAGATTATACTTCAAGTTTAACTGAAGCCATTTTAATATGTAGTGTTTGTTATGTACCCTTGAAGCGCTTTTAAGATGTAAGGGTTTGTTATGTCCTTAATGTCAAGCTTGCATTACCATTTTTAAAAAGTTGCACGTTATAAAGAGTAGAAATTAAAGTAGTAGCTATATGCTTAGGAGTTGTCGTTAGATGATCATAGGTTTGGAGTGTGGTCACTAAGGAGCTAAAGTTTGTGTTGTTTTTTTGGAGAATAAAGATATTTGCATTGGTTAAAACAAAAGATATATAATCATTGGTTAAAATAAATCTTAGATAATTAGCAACAGTATTATGATTTGAGAGAGGACTCCTCTTGGCTTTAGTTTGAGATATCCTTAAGGTTTGAAAAGAATATATTATGAAGAATTGAAAAAGAAGGCTCATAAGTGCCACTTCTTGGGATTAAGTTAAACAAGATCACTACATATTGTCCCTTATAAATGAAGCCTTTAATGCACATAAGCTTAATTCTGTTTTTGGGGGACTTAGGTTTTAATGCAAAGAACTAATACTTTTGAAAGTAATAGATTAGTTTTGGACACAAATAGAGATGCAAGGGGGGGAAGCACAACCTAAAATTTGAACTCATGCACCCCAATTACTCAACAAACACCCAAACCACTAAACCAAGACCTTGTTGGCAATAAATAAATGAGCAAACATATAAATGAAAATTTTAGATACAATTTTTAGCAAGTTTCATTAATAACAAAAAGCATCATCCATTTTGGATTGAATTACACTAAATTATGCTTTGGATGTAGACCTATTTGCTTTCTATAAGTTTTGATTGTAATAACGTAAGATTGCTGTGTCTTCTTCTGTTCTTTTGTTCTTATCCTTTGTGTTGGGGGCGTGAATCAGTGTATTCGTAGGTGGACAGAGGACGGGGATAGAGCCCACTTGGAAAATGGTGGGAAGTATCTGTCGGCGATGGCAGCAGCGGCCGCAAGGATCTCGCACTCCTACCACCCCGCCTCTGCCGCATGGCTGGTGCTTTTCCTCATCACCTCCACGTTGGCCACCCTCTACCAGATGTACTGGGACGTCGTCCGGGATTGGGGCCTCTTCCACAACCTCCAATCCCCGACCAATCCATGGCTGCGAGACCAGCTCCTCCTCAAAAACACATCTGTCTACTACTTCTCCATTGTACTACGCCCTCATCATTCCTTTCTTCTCAGCCTGCCCAATTCATCATCAATAAACGCACAATTCATCGAGTTAATTTCACGAATTACCCACCAGTTCTTATAATCATGTATTGCTTCTTAAAAGCTTTGGCTCTGGTTTCTGTAGGCCTTGAACCTGGTGTTGCGGTTCGCTTGGCTCCAGCAAATAGCCCATTCGCAACTTCGGCACCTGGATCATAGCGGCAGTACATTCTTCTTTGCCGCCCTCGAGGTTATCAGACGAGGCCACTGGAATTTCTACAGGTGAGACAGAGACAGAGACAGAGACAGAGAGAGAGAGAGAGATCAGAGAGATTAGATTGAATATTCATGACATTCGTTTGATCGTGTCTGGTCTTGCAGGCTCGAGAATGAGCACTTGAATAATGTGGGCAAGTATAGAGCTGTGAAGTCGGTGCCACTTCCATTTCGTGATCCATACGATGGCCACAAAATATAGTGAGGATTAAACTAACATTTTTCCGTGTATAGGAGTCAACAACTAACCCAGGGCTGCACATGCATTGCAATGCTCCCTTCTGATCACATCCCCCACTGATCAGTCCCACAATTGGGACTTTATCCATCTCAAATCAGAGTTTTTCATGCTAATTCAAGAATCTAACTTTGAAAGGTTGCATATACAAGAGAGAGCGAGCAAAATTTCTGATCTAAAGTTTTCTACATAATACTAGTTATCAACACATCATCTTCCGGAACTCCAATGGTCACATTTCACTCGGTCTAAACTGTGGTCCACATTCAATTAATCATAATTAGTGGATAAATCATCACCAAGCATATACATGCTCACGTTGGTCAATGTGATTTAGTAGTACGATATCATCGAGAGAGAGAATACACTACCGTATATATTGTACCCTCAGTATCAAGACATCCACATACAAAAAAGAATGTAGGCAATTTGAGATTTTGTAAACTCCAAGAACAAGACATCAACAAGATGCAAGAAGGCGTGCATGCTTTATGTGAAGGCAACAAACTAGGAAAGAAATGCCAACAAGGATGCAAGGATGGAAAGAGGAGGTGCATGATGAGATGCAAACACACTTCATATTGTGGAACATGAACATTGAGGCATATCTTCAAGATATGAACATAATAATTGAGGAATCAAGGAATGAAGTGGCTACCTGCAAAAGTTGGCTCAACCTTCTCAAGAAAGAGGAAGGGGAGATCATGTTGGAGAGGATAAAAGCTTATTAAGACCTAAAACCACGTTTGGACAACAGGAAGGGGAGATTGTGTCACAGAGGATAAAAACTCAAATTAATGAGCTAAAAACATGTGTAGACAAAACATAGTGCATGGCTAGCAATAGCAAAGATGGCTCAAGAAGGGGTGATAGGAACTTCAAAATGAGTTGGAGAAGCATCAATCGAAGTTGAATTTCCACAAAATGGGAGTCAAGCTTATCAAGAGGAGTCTAGCCCACAAAGGATGTTGGAAGGTCACTCAAATGCCAACCTCTCAGTTACCCATTGAAGCAATAATGAGCACTAGAATTAGTAAGGTTCCCAATTTACATATTGCAAGGGATCTAACCTTGTAAATAGATGGTTATGAGATGGCCTATGTGGACCTAACCGTAAGCTCAAGTGGAAAGAGTTAATGAAGGTAGCAAAATGCAAATCCATGGAGGGGGGCACAAGTGGCTGGGGATTTCACAATGGATTTCCTAGAACACTCCTTGGATGACCATACAACGTGGCCTCATTGGAAAAAATGATATGCTAGGACTTTGAGTAATGCATATACCATTGCCATTAAAAAGTGAGAACATTTACAGCATATTTCTATGCATCAGACACTAGGCCAAAACACTCAACTTCTTACAAAACGCAAAGCCAATTTGAAGCAGAATCCAACAAGAATGCCTCTAATGAAGGCTCATTAAAGACAAGGAACCAGTGGACTGTGGAGGAATGTCACATTGAAAATGTCATGCCCTAAACAGTTCCTGGAAATGATGGCTCAGCACAAACAGCTTTGAATGCACAGTTTACAGTCACCTACTGGAACTAAAGCCTGCAGCCCTTATACCCAACACTGCTTCTGCCGTGGGAATCACACCTTTCCATCACCTGCCAAAGCAAAGATTGCCTCAAAATATTTCGTCCCTAACACATCCATATGTGAAGGTAACAAGGATTCAAGAGGATATCTACCTGCTCAATGACCAGCACAAAGGACACTCTTACACTCAAAGAAGCCATGCTCAGGTAGCACAAATACAAGCCCACCTTAAGATTAAGAGAGCTAAGCACCTGGTTGACCAGAAAAGCTCTGATCTCAAAGGTTGAAGAAAGCCCAAATTATGATTCAAGTTCCTCTAGATCGTTGCCACTAGTAGCAGCATCAAGAATAGGAGGCAGTATTCTTTTGAGATCAGCTTCAGGCCTCGCAAGAAGCCAATGCTTGCCTTAAGATGGCGCTCAACCGTCCAGCAGGGATAGGAGAGTGCCAAGCAGGAGACCCTAGTGCAGCCACAAGGCCTGGAGAGTTAGTGTAAGACTTTGATACAGACACAAGCTACCAATCTCACCCTCATCCAGTCTTCAGCACCATCCAATCCACCACTGCTCCTGCTGAAGATGATGAGGTAGAAATCTTTAAATAGAAATTACAAGCTACATAGGCCAACCTAAGTTACATCCATGCCTGCTTTAAGATAATCCAATTTATTTGTAAAGCTGCTAGCAGATGTAAATGAGGCACCAAGTACACAGAAGACTTCATAGTGATTCAAACTTGACAGTTGCAAGACATCCGCAAAATGCACTGAGAAATTTTCATAGTGATTCAAACTTGACAGTAAGACATCCGCAAAATGCTCATTATACGCCTGCAAAGTAGTTGATCAACCACCTCTGCAGATGATCAGAAAGAAATGCATCATTTACCAAGAAAGATCAAATGACTTATATATCCATTGCTCCTAGCATCCTCGACCCAAGCCTTGAGAAATTTACATTGATGACTTTTTCCATGAAATAGGAGCACTTACCTTGTTAGGATATTTGACGCGTGCAGAATAGGTATCCCATATCATATCCTTATACAGTGCATTGGGTAACTGGAAGAGGGGCTTGCTGAACTGATTCATCACACTATTGTTGAAGCTGATCCTCCTTCATAAGTAATTCAGTGTCCGAGAGAATTCACTTCTTTATTTGCAAGAACAAGGGACTGGATTCTCAGTTTTTTCCAGCATAACCTACAATGGCTTGAAATTAGAAGTGCTGCAGAATTTCAAAGGTGGAGCCCAAACCAATCTGCCTGCAATGATTTTATGATAGTGGAAAGGAAGGAAAAGAACCTGAATTTACAAGTGATAGGAATGTCTACCATGGTCCAAACTCAAGGCTTGTTGATTAACGTACTTTGCCCAATTATACGAACCAAGAACCATAACTAACGTGATCTGCCTTCTGTGCCCTTTGATACACATTGTCTTCAAAAGAACTGCCAATCAAGATACCCATGATGAAGCCCCATCAACATCACATACAGAAACATAAACACCCATGATGAAGCCCTGTCAACAACATGTAGTTAATGGTAAATGATATTCCATATACCATGATAAGATCCATCAACAGCAAATCGCATTCATCACAACATTCTGGCACCCTTTGATACCCAAAGATACGTTGTTGAATCTGAAAAATAGACACATATTCCCTTTGATAACCAAAGATATGTTGGATCAGCAAAATTGAACTAATATCTATTTATGAATTTTGAAGGTCACGGCCACTTTCCCACCATCACCTCAACAGTCCTGAAAACATGAAAGCAGTTCCATCTCCTACAATTTTGCACTTCTCCACTTGTATACGTCTAATGTGGGACACCGCAATCACCACACTTTTACATGCACTTCACAACATGTATAGACTCCTACAGATATTCTTGCTCTGTGCCTGCTTTGTATCCCAACCTAAAATAAGTGAGTATCTTTTCTCATACTCAGCCAGTTACATCACAGTTTCTTCCATACTCCATTTTTGTCTCCCTGTTTGCATCCCGCTTGCCAATATCTTCATCGATATGCTTACAGAATAAGCTGCATTATTAGATACCTACTTGTAAGGAATGTTGAAATGCCAATCTTGTTGGGGAAGCGCATGCAAATTAAAATTTTCAGTGTTCATTTTTGAAGGTTGCACAGCCCTTCTGGGCTATTATTGACCTGCTGGAGAATCCCAAAATATTGCAAGCAATGCATTTGAAGGGGAAAAGAAAAAATTTGCCCTTCTTGGAGAAAGGCAAAATTCTTCTTATAGCGCTGCATTCGAAGGGCACTTTTTTTCCTAAAAAATTAATATATTATATTATAAATAAATTTATTAATCATATTGTCTAATTTCCAATGCCTAATTAGTAGTGAGTCTACTAGTTAGTAGTAACTACTATTATCGAGATCCGAGTTACTAACTTACTAGTTAGTATAGAGTATACTTTATAGATAATAGATAGGTAATAGACTATAGTACACCGAGCGGCGATCACTCTCAATTGGAAAATCAAAACCCTAGGGGCTCCCCTAACTCCTGAGCCCTCATCTGAATGCGACAGCACCTCAAGGCTCAAAACCCTCCCCTCACCTTCTTGAAAGCAACAAGCACCAGTGACCAACAACACCATTGTACTATGTAGTGTTGAGACTCGATTGTCACTCGAGTCGAGACTCGAGCCCCCCTCGCCAAGTTTCAACTTGTTACCCAAGGCGCAGACAAAGAAAAAGCACATGCCACACAGGTGACTATACGTTGTGCCAATGTGCAGTACATAGTACATACGTTCAACGTTGGTAACGAGTCCCAACTTCCAAGGCTCGAGCCTCAAACTTTGGAGCCTGAGCCCTGGAGCCTGGAGGTTGAAGACGCGCCAGCGGGCGCACGTAGCTGAGTCGACTCCTGACCAGTGAGTCGTGACCACCATCCTGGAGGCTGGGACTCGGGAGTCGGCCCTCAGGACGTGAAGGCTGGAGCCACAAGTGGCAAATGCTGGAGCGTCGTGCTGCATGCCACCGTGGGCATTGGGACCGTGATGATGCATGCGTGCCAGGCTCCAGCGTGGAGTCTGTAGCAGGCTGCAGCCTACCTAGAGCCTAAAGGCTAGTACCAAGTGCCACTTGGCACTTCAGGAATCAGCTCGTATAATAGAAGTTGTCTTGAGGTCCACCGTCTGAGGAGCTAAAGCTTGCTCAGCCTTGCGCAGCTCGAACTTCAAAGGTACATTCCTTGTCATACAACATACGATTCTTGAGCTTGGAGAATTTAGATTTTAGCATACGATTCTTGAGCTTAGAGACTTTCAAAATCTAAGACTATTAATCTTAGATAGATGTCTTTGCCTTTCAGCCTGCAGGGTAGATTGATATTAGAGTATACCATCTAACTTTAAATCAAGTCTCCATCGAAACTTTGAGCAAGTATGAGTTCAACATTCTACCAATTTTTAAATCTCAAGTTTTAAAGATTGCTAGTATTTGTCGCAGTCCACTACCATTTGGATTTTGGAGTGTCTAACTTTAGCATACCTTAACTTTTTGCATCCATATTATAGATATGGGTCGTCCTAAGAGGGATTTGAGTCAATTGACTCTATCTCTAGCACTTGCTCGAAGGAAATGGGTTGCTCAAGGAGATTCCATGCTGTAAGTGCCTCATTGATTGCACCTCCGCCCACATCTGACACACCTACTGCATCTACTCATATAAATGTGAGTTTGGATCTAAACATGCCTATAGTGGATGCAAGTGAAAGTGTGGATTCTTTTGATGAAGCTATGAAAAGTCTTGATAGGGTAAGAGAGCAATATGTTGCTCATGTAGATGCCACCCTAGATTATGAGGGTAGTGCACCTCAAAAAGTGAAAGGTCAACGCTCTTACAAAGAGCATTGGAAAACATATCATCCATGGAGTTATTCATTGCATGATGCTTATGGTAAAGAAAGGATTTTTTGTAGCTATTGCATACAATTTCGAATGAGTAATGCTTTTGCTACTGTTGGGAGTGCAGTACTTCAAAGGCCATCATTACAGACTCATGAGAAATCGAAGGAGCATGAGAAGGCTACATTTCTATGGGTTGAAAAAGAAAGGAAATCTATGGTGCCTATGAGCTTGCATCTTCAAAAGATGGACTCTAATGCAGTAGATAAAAAGGTATCTCGTGTAAAAGTTCTTTTGAAAGTTTTGTATTTCATTTCCATTAGGGATAAGTCTTTGTGTGATTTTCAAAAGAATGTCGAGGAATTGGCATTCCTTGGAACATCAAATGTTCCTATTGAGAATTGTCATGCATCCTACCTTTCATACACATCTTCTTTGCTTTTCTTGGAGGCATGTTATACACACTTTTATGAGATGGTTAAAAGTGAAATTATTGAGAGTCCTTTCTTCTCCTTGATGGTAGATGAGAGTACAGATGTCTCTAATGACCATCATATGATTGTGTGTATAACATATTTGACAAAAATTGGTCATGTATGCAATCACTTCATTAGGTTGCTTCATACAAGAAATGGAACTGCAGCTGCTTTATATGATGCACTTTCAGAGTTCTTATGCATGTATGGTTTATCAAAATCAAAATTGGTGGGATTTGCCACTAAAGGCTGCAGTGTTATGATGGGCATGGAGAATGGATTGGTTGCACGTTTTGCCAGAGATGTACCTCATTTGGTTGGAATTCATTGCATTGCACATAAAGATGCTTTGGCAGTAAAAGATGCATTGGGTGGATTTCCTATTTTTGATGTTGTGGAAAAGGCAGTAAAGAAGGCTTACAAATGGGTGAATAGCTCTTATAAGAGACATGAAGAGGTAAAGGACCTTGCTTCAGAGTTTCATCTTTCAGCCCATGAGATTTTGAGAATGCATGACATTCGTTGGTTATCACGTGGGCAAGTAACAAAGAGGATGGTAACTTTGATGCCAGTGCTCTTGCGAATTTGGAAGTGAGAGAAATGTGATTTGTATACCTCATTTACCTCTTTTAAAGTTCAGTTTTTTCTTCATTTATTGACAGATGTACTTCATCATTTGAATGTTTTGAACAAAAAGTTCCAAGTTGATCATGTGGATATTACTACAATTGGCATAGAGCTTGTGACTACAATCGATATTCTTCAAGCTCGCTTTCTTGCAGGTGAGTTTGGTAGAGGTGCTGAGCATATTACGCAATTTTTCGGGCAATTGAAAGATGGTTACATGGTGTTTCAAAATGGTTACATGGTGTTTCAAAATGGTGCACAATTGATAGATAAGCATACACTGCATATCAATGTCTTGGGAAATAAAGATACAGCCAAGGATCTTATCACATGGGATGCTTGTATTGATGTTGGAAGACAGTTTCTTCGTAGTGTGATAACTTCATTGCATGCTTGACTTCGTGACTTGGAGCTTTTTGAGGCTACCAAAATCTTTAGCCCTAGAGACTCTCCAGAGAATGTACGTGGTATTTTCAACATGGGTGCTATATGGATTAGGCCATTGTTGGAAAAGTTTGGAGATATAGTGAATGCAAATATGTGTAAGTTGCAATATGAAGAGTTCATGGCAAAACTGAAGAGAGCATGTCCTAGAAAGAGTATGCATATGGCATGGCAGTTTTGTGCACATGATATTGAATGGGATCAGTCTTTTGGTGAGATGAAGAAGCTTTGGCGTGCTTGCTTGGTTATTATTGCAAGCACAGTCAATTGTGAAAGGGGATTCTCCAAGATGAACCGGGTCAAGTCAAATGACCGCAATCGATTGAGCTTGGAGAATGTTAACAAGCTTATGTTTCTTTCTTACAATGGCACAGGAGATCCAAGAGAGGTAGATTGGGATGTGATCTACTCTACTTGGGATAGCTTGAAAGCTCATCGGGATGTTGATATCCATACCACAAGTTAGATGGTTGTGCTCCAGCCTCTCACTATTTTATCACTTGTATGAACTATTCTAATTTATTTTCTTTATTGACTTGAGATTTGACAGTTGTTATTTTGCATACAATTCAAATAAAAAGATATTAACATTGTTGTTAAAGCTTGTAAGAATACAAAGATTTATGTCTCATTTATTACTTTGAAGTTTCTTACCAAAGATACATGAAAATAGGTCTAATTACATAGTTTATCGAGGCTAGATAATAAAAGCTATATCAATGATTCATAATAGAGTTGATATGATTAATAATAGAGTTGATTAAATCTAATATGTATAGTAAAAATTGAAAGGAAAAATTGTCTTGTACATGAATTAGAATTTTACCGTTGTTAAGTGATTTTGATTAAAAAGCTTCCTTGAATCCTTTCACAAACTTTAGATCTTGAAAGGTAATATTTATTGCACAGCTATATTTTGAAAAATGACCTTTGAGTCGAAGGGCAAGATCATAGAGAGACCTTCATGAGAAAATATGGACTAGCCCTTCAAAAATGAACACTGGCATGCATGGACTGATCATTTATACTGAAAATGGAGAGGAGAGAGAAAAAGAGATAGAGGAAACACTGCTAAGATGAATGCTGAACAATGATAAAGTCGGGGCAGAAAAGCACAAAAGGCAGTGCAAGAATGCAATCAGCTAACAAGTTGGAACCTTGCACTCTCGAAATAAGGCTGGTTACACACCAAAGAAGGGACACCCACTTTGTAAGCTTTAACCAATCAAAACACTTATTTAAGGGTTGGACCTCCTCAGTCCTTTGCACACTGGAGAGAACATGATCTATTGTTTACCTATTAAACATGTGAACTCCCCGTCCACTTTTGGACAAGGAGTCTCCCTTGCCCACTTTGTAAAGCGACCGACAAGGGTGCACTTTTTGCATTTGCAACCAATCAAATAAATTTATAAGTTTATTCTTTTTTATTTTTTTACAAATTGTGTCCATTTGGTGTGTAAAGGTATGACGCCGCCCATGTCTGTGCTCAGTTTTAATAAGCGCATGCCCACACTGTGGGCAGGGGTTGGCCGTCCATTATTTGGTGTGTAACCAACCTAAAAACTAAGTGACAAACAGGGGCAGCCTAAAATTGGTGATAAACAAGAGAGAGAAAAAGATTGGTTAGATTGCAAAAAGTGAAGCCAACTATGTGCATCCAGGCCAGGATTGCCACATAGCAATCCGACTGACTCATCACATGCCAGCCCACTTATCTACCTGCCCAAAACACTCCCCATCTACCTGTGCACCTACATGTGTTGCTTGCTCAGCCTAGAACTATCCATGATGGCTAGACATTGCCCATGCTGCCCTCCCTATCCGCCCTTCCCTACCCATCCAAGAGGTACACTTAACGCCCCCTCTCATATCATGGACATAGCATGCGGCTCAGGGATCTCGAATGCTATCATAGAAGTGCCTATGGAAGAGCTTTGGTGAAGAGATCCCCCAAAAGTGTATTCCATCATGTAGTACTCCAGCGTAACTAAACCATCCAAGATCTTCTCCCGAATGAGATGGTACTGGATCTCGATGTGCTTCATCCATATGGAACACTAGGTTCCATGCAAGAGCTATGCAACTCTCATTGTCGCATAGAAGAGAGCTAGTAGCCAAGAACTCCAACCTCCAAAGCCCCAGGTTCACATGTGGTAGATGATGCTGCTCAGTATTCAACCTCTGAGGAAGATAGGAACATTGACAATTGCTTCTTGATACTCCAAAGATAGCACCTACACCAAGTAGAAAGCAAAAATCTATCATTAATCATTGAAGATTAAGGTCTCCAATTGCACACATCATCAACCCATAATGTTGTGCAATAACTTGCCTTTATGTGCTTGGTTTCAATGAGAATCCTAGGGCATCCACTCCCTAGGAATACCCTCAATCCTTGCATCATGCAAGGTCTCATGAACCCATCTGGGAGGAGGCCAATAGTCCTCTTAGGGGACTCCTATCACAGTGGGATTCAGTCCACATAAATTTGTAAACATAAGATCCAAGGGGGCCTTGGCCCATTGAGAAGCCTTATTCAAGATGGCATCACAACGTTTTTTTCCCATAATGCATGACACACAAGGAATCTAGATCACCCCAACATCCGATAATGATGCCAAGAGGCATATTTCACGGTGGATTCCGTGCCAGGTGGATTCCGTGAGGTTTTATGGTGGATTCCATAAACTTTGATTACCGGGGCTCATACACAAAGTGGATTCTTTGTGCAAAAAGTCGATGGGCACGCCTATCCTTTTCGGGCGTTTCGTTAATTTAGTGTGTACATGGGTGATTCCATAGTGGGTGATTCCGCAAAATACATATTAAATTAATCAATGTTTATGAGTTTAGAGTGTGCACTCGTGATAAATTAAGGTTAGGATTGATTTCTAACCGTTTGATTTATTTATGTAGCTGAAGAATGCTAGGTATTCACTTTTGTCGGTTTAATTGTATTATTTTACTAACGATTGTGAATGCTTCAGTTGATGTATAGAGATAGCAGCAGTGGTGGAGGAAAGCATTGGAGGATAGCATGTATTCGAGTTATCACTTATATTTTGATGGGCGCATACCTTAGGCATGGCGCCTATATTTTGTCGCACCTATTTATTAAGGCGTTGGATGTTTATTTATTATTTTGTATGCGCATGGGCACATGATAATGATATTTGTATTTGGACATTGTATTGGGTATGCCTGACTTCTTGGGCGCCCGCCCATTAGCTTTACTTCTATTTGGCACTAAAGCAAACTCAAAAGCCAAAAGCGTGCTATTTTGTAATTTGGGCTATTATTTGAGCTTGAAGATGATTAATACATAAAATACATGCTTTGTGGAGCACTCACACAAGGCATGGGGAGAGATTGCATCCAATTGGTCTCTTGTTCATGTCCTACATGCTTTCTACCTTGAGTTTTGTGCAAAAAGTATAGTTCTTTTATTCTTGGGGACCTTCCGACGCTCACTACACGTGAATACAACATCCGATCTATGCACCAGTGGTATCAAAGCGAAGCTAAGATCGAGAGCTTCCAATCGCTACCCATCTTGCGCGAAGGCGGAGCTCCTGGAATGATCGAGCTCTACAGTCAATTTCATCGCGAACGGTCGATACGAGTGGATTCCTGGAGGTCAAGAACCTCTGCTGTCTACAGCCTCTGATCACGAAGGACCGGCCTGAGGAAGTGGAGGACCATCCCTACATCTCTCACTACAAGTTGTTTTTTTTTCCACAGTTACAGTAAGCTCCATATCTTCAACAAGTTTAAAAGCTTAAGTCAAAGCTTAGCAAGCTTTATTATTAAGCTTTATAAAGCTTACATCAACGAAAATTGGACGAACTGTGGCCGTGGCATGTCAACGTGATTTTCGGCGCTGAAAAACGGACCTCCCCTCAAAAAATTCGTCAACTGTCACTTAGAAGCTTAGTTACCTAAGCTACAAGTCACTAATCTTCCTAATCTATCAAGTCTTGCAAGTTTCATTACTCTGCAAGTTCACCAAGTTAGCAGAGATCAAATCTGACTTACCTCAATAACTCCTATAAGGACTGTTCCTGCGTAGAAGCACAGAACTGCAAAGTTGTTCCCTGGAAGACTCTGTTCGTATATGCAGACTTGCTGAACCAGTTTTAGCACATGCAGAAGGTCATACGTAGTTTTTAAAGAAGACTACAAATCCCGCAACCACAAAAGTCGAAGACCGTAAAAGCCAAACAAAAATCTATAAGCCTTGTATACCCGACTTTGAGCTACACTCATCCTGCTGATTGGATTTTGAGAGTGTGAGATCTTTTGAATTTTTACAAGATGACGGAACAAAACATGGATGATTTAATGGCTGAAGGCAATCTTCTTGAACCTATGATGGAACAAAAATTTGATTTAATTATGATGTAGCTGGATGAAGAACGAAGAGCCCGACAAGCTTTGCAAGTTCAATTGACCAATTTGCAACGATCTACCACCGACAAAGATGGACCACAACCCGAAGATCTTATCCGATGTACCATCGATGCGACGCTCGAAGCTCAATCCATCCGCAAAGAAATAAAGATAAGTAAAAGAAATTTCAAATTCCGTACTTTCAATGGAACTCGAGATGGAAAGATTGTACTGCATTTATCAGTCAGTTTGATGACTACTTTCATGAAGAGACATACGCTGAAAAAGATAAAATTAAATGTGTCACTAATCACTTAGTCGATCGAGCATCTCTTTGGTGAACCGTGGTTCGCAATAGCATAGATTGTCCCACTACCTGGGAGAGTTTCAAAAAGAAGTTTATGCAGAATTTCCTTCCTCCTCAATTTCATGAAAAAGCCATAAAGCAATGGGATCTTCTACAACAAAGAGATCGTGAGCCTATTTCCCAGTACACCGAATGTTTTGGGAATGCCCTACTGCAACTCAGAATGCTTGAAGACTTACCTGAAGCGACTCACAAGCGCAAGTTTATGTCTGGTTTACTTGGACATTACTACACTGAAGTCAATATGTTTAAGCCTGCAATCCTTGAAGATGCAATTTCTTTAGCTCACAACACTGAAGACAAGATTCAAGGAAGAGACAAGCGTCCACAACAATTTCAAGCAAATGGTAACTATGGTTCTAAGCAATTCAATTCAAATTTTAGAAGATTCAATCAAAGTCGTTTTCCTTCATCATCTTTTCGTAAGTCTTGGACAAAACCACTTGCTTTGCCATCAAATACCAATCAAAACTCTAAGCCATCCTCACAGCCCAATCCTAATATTCTTAGACTTCCTGCCATTGCAAACAATGTATCTAAAGCCAAACCTATAGTTTGTTACAAATGCCATCAACCTGGACATCTAGCAGTCAATTGCCAATCGAAGAAGTCACCTGTCCATATCAATTATCTTGGAACAATGGAAGATGAAGAACGTGAGGAAATGCCTGACTTTACGGAAGATGAGGACGACATTGCTACTCCTTCGGATACTTTACCAGGTATGCCAACTCCACATTCTTTGTTAATAATGAAATGTTTAGTGCATGGAAAAGAAAAGATTATTTTGCATGATGATGGTAGTACACATGATTTTATTTCTGCAAAGTTAGTGAAAGAATTGAAATTACAAATTATTCCTACGCATTATCGCATTAAAGCAGCATTCTTAGGCACAAGGTATAATGGAACACAAGAGGTGCATGACTTAGAAATTAAAATTGGTGAATACACTAAACGAAGGAATTTCCTAGTTGTACCTTTACAGTCCAGTGATATTATCCTAGGTATGCCTTGGCATCATCAACATAATCCTGACATAGATTATTCCACGCATTCAATTAAAATTCATTTTCAAGGAAAACAAATTACATTGTATGGTATGCATGCATCTAATAATTTTTCACTGCGTACTCATACTCAAGCTAAACATGCATTACGTAAAAGTAGTAAATCTTATCTAATTTGGGTGAATGAACTTCAAGCTAAAGAAAAACATATGCACCCTAGGCATAAAGAATTCCTTGCACAATTTAAAGATTGTCTTGTTGAAGATTTACCACCTGGACTACCTCCTTCACGTCCTGAAGATCACAAAATAGATTTAATTCCTGGTACACAACCACCATGTAAAGCACCATATAGGCATAACCAAATTGAACAGAAAGAAATTCAAAATCAAGTAGAGGAATTATTAAACAGAGGATTAATTAGATCTAGTAGTTCTTCATTTGGCGCACCTGTTTTATTAGTAAAGAAGAATAATAATACTTATCGCATGTGCATAGATTATCGTGCCCTGAATAAGATTACTGTTAAGAATAGATATCTGATTCCTAGGGTAGATGATCTTATGGATAAACTACAAGATTCTGCCATATTCAGTAAAATAGATCTTAAATTTGGTTATCATCAAGTGAGATTAGATAAATTTGATATATTTAAAACTGCATTTAGAACACAATTTGGACATTATGAATTTCTAGTGATGCCTTTTGGATTCACTAATGCACCTGCTACATTTAGTAGAATGATGAACCGCATATTCTTGAAATATTAGCATTGTGTTATAGTATTCTTTGATAATATCTTGGTATTCAGTAAAAATGAGAAAGAGCATTATGAACATCTGTCTTTGGTTTTTAAGTTGTTGAAAGATAATCAATTGTATGCTAATCCAGAAAAGAGTGAGTTCTTTCAAACAAAAATTGAATATCTAGGTCATATTGTGTCATCAAAAGGTATTAAGGTTGACCCTAAGAAGATAGAAGCAATATTGAACTGGCCCATACCTAAAAATGTGCATGAGTTACGTTCTTTTCTAGGTCTTGCTAGTTTTTACAAGAAGTTTGTGCGAAATTTTTCATTACTTGCTTTGCCTTTGACTAAACTTTTAAAGAAAAGTATTGTTTATCATTGGTCTGATAATCAACAAAAATCTTTTGATTTATTGAAACATGCATTAACCCATGCTCCTATATTACAACTACCTGATTTCAATAGACCATTCTTTTTAGTAGTTATTGATACTAGTGGATCTGGAATAGAAGCTGCACTTATGCAAGACAATCATCCCATAGCCTACTCTAGCTGTAAACTGAAACCATCCGAACTTAAATATTCTACATATGATAAGGAATTGTTAGCTATAGTACAAGCTTTAAGACAATGGAAACATTACTTAATGGGTTCTAAGTTTATGATTAAGAGTGACCAACAAAGTATTAGACATCTCCTTAGTCAACCCCAAAGATCTGACCGACATATCAAATGGGCAGCTTTCATTCAGAGTTTTCATCCCCTTATATAATATAAACCAAGAAAAGAGAATGTAGTAGCCAATGCTTTAAGTAGAAGACCGACCATTCATAATATCTCTATCATATCATTTGATTCTATTACCCCTATGAAATATACTTATCATCAGGACATTACTTTTCAAGCTGATTGGAATAAATTAGTTGGAAATAACTGGATTCCTGTTGATTCAATGTCTTACAATGATGGATTCATGTTTTATGAAAAGAGATTATGTGTTACAGTTCCATTTAGATCTTTTGTTTTGAATGAGATTCATTGCCCTCCATATCAAGGTCATAGAGGTATCATATCTACTTTACGTACATTGACTGAAGATTTTTATTGGCCACATATGGACACTGATGTATCTAACTTTGTTTATGAATGTTTAGTTTGTCAAAGAGTTAAGAGACATCATGGTAAACAGTATGGTTTACTAATGCCTTTATCTATTCCATCAAGACCATGGAAACAAATTTCTATGGATTTTATTACTAGTTTACCTAGCACTAAAGCTAACCATGATATGATTTGGACTGTTGTAGACAGGTTTAGTAAACAAGCATATTTCATTCCATGCAAGAAAACTTTAACAACATCTCAAGCAGCACAATTGTTTTTGAAAACTGTTTTCACTAATCATGGATTACCAAAAGTTATTATTTCTTATCATGATTCCAGATTCTGTAATAATTTTTGGATTACTTTGTTTGCTAACTTAGGAACAAAGATTGATTTCTCATCTGCATTTCATCCTGAAACTAATGGTCAAATAGAAGCTACTAACGTACTATTTTAGATCTTTTACGTGCTTACACTATTTCTAAACCACAGACATGGGATACACATCTACATTTACTTCAATTTGCATATAACAACACTCCACACACAGCTACAAAGAAAGCACCGTTTGAAGTTATTTATGGTTATAGATTGTCTACACCTGTTGCATCTTTATCAAATAGAATTCAGAGTGCTGATGATATTGCTAACATGCACGCTACTATTTTTAATGAAGTTAAAGACATGATTGCCAAAGCCCAGCAATCATATACAAAGCAAGCAAATAAGAAAAGACATGCCATGAATTTCAAAGTTAATGACTATGTTTGGTTAAGAATAGAAAAACGTAGATTACAAAGTGTAGATAAACACCAAGTTGTGAAATTAGCATCTAGATTCTATGGACCATTTAAGATCATTCACAAAATCAATGATAATGCATTTAAGTTAGAACTACCACCACATTGGAAAATTCACAACACCTTTCATATTAGTTTATTATGACCCTTTAGAGGCCAATTACCTGTACACCCTGTTTATGAAAACCCACCTTTGTTAGATGAAGAGACTGAAGTCCTTGAGCCTGAAGCTATCATAGATACTGACTTTATGACCAGTAGAACTGGCCATAGATATTCTAGATATTTGGTCAAGTTTAAAAACCATCCTGTTGAAGATGCCCTATGGATGCACGCTAGAGACTTAAATGCTTTTCCCACTCTGTTATCCCCACATTGAGCTAATAGCAATTGAGGACAATTGCTATCCCACCCCGGGGATATGATGCCAGGAGGCATATTTCACGGTGGATTCCGTGCCACAGTGGATTCTGTGAGGTTTTACGGTGGATTCTGTAAACTTTGATTACTGGGGCTCATACACAAAGTGGATTCTTTGTGCGAGAAGTCGATGGGGACACCTATCCTTTTCAGGCGTTTCGTTAATTTAGTGTGTACATGGGTGATTCCATAGTGGGTGATTCCGCAAAATACATATTAAATTAATAAATGTTTATGAGTTTAGAGTGCGCACGCGTGATAAATTAAGGTTAGGATTGATTTCTAACCAATTGATTTATTTATGTAGCCGAAGACTGCTAGGTATTCACTTTTGTCGGTTTAATTGTATTATTTTACTAACGATTGTGAATGCTTCAATTGATGTGTAGAGATAGCAGTAGTGGCAGAGGAAAGCATTGGAGGATAGCGTGTATTCGAGTTATCACTTATATTTTGATGGGCGCATACCTTAGGCATGGCACCTATATTTTGTCGCACCTATTTATTAAGGCGTTGGATATTTATTTATTATTTTGTATGCGCATGGACGCACGATTATGATATTTGTATTTGGACATTGTATTGGGTATGCCTGACTTCTTGGGCGCCCACCCATTAGCTTTATTTCTATTTGGCACTAAAGCAAACTCAAAAGCCAAAAGCGTGCTATTTTGTAATTTGGGCTATTATTTGAGCTTGAAGATGATTAATACATAAAATACATGCTTTGTGGAGCGCTCACACAATGCATGGGGGGAGATTGCACCCAATTGGTCTCTTGTTCATGTCATGCATGCTTTCTACCTTGAGTTTTGTGCAAAAAGTAGAGTTCTTTTGTTCTTGGGGACCTTTCGACGCTCACTACATGCGCACATAGCATCTGATCTATGCACCAGATAAGCCACAAGCAATCTAGTCTCAAGCTGCCTTATGAAGGTACTCATGGTTAAGGTAACCAAGCTCATTTTGTGATTGAAAAGAAAGGAGATAAGAGGTGAGGGCTATTATACTTCGAAGCTTATGGATGCCATTGTCCTTCCTCGACACACCATGTTTCACAACTAGCCATTTAGAATCCTAGAGGAGTCAGCATCAAACTCCATGATGAGGCCTAGTCCACATATCTTGTTCACTAAGAGTAAATGGTAGCCAATACCTAGGATATATAAGACACATGTTGTAAAGGCTCCACCTTTCCTATTAGGATTGACCTGTATCTAATCAAAGCTATGAACAAGGAAAGAAGAGCTATCTCCAATAAGAATGCCCCTATGTCAAACACAAGTGGACAATGTGTTTCTCAAATAGAGTCATGTGGTGAGACACGCCATTGTCCATAATCCACTCTCAAGCCTAAGGGGCCATTAGTGCTACTTCAGATGTAGCAGTTGTCTCCATCACCTCCAAATGAAAAAACATAGATGAGAATGGAGCAATGACTATGCCTAATGACTCAAAGTCCTTGAGCTTTTCCTTCTTGTCCTTGTTTGTCCTTGTCTAGGCAATCCTCCTTCTAATGAGCTATCTTGCCACATTTATGGAAAATTCCTTCTTGGACTTATCATCCTTCTTCTTCTCCTTCCCCTTCTTTTTTCCTTTTGTGTCTTGACTTATAAGAGCCTCTAAATTGCTTTTGAGAATTCTAGACCCTCTTCATAGGCGTCATCGTGTTATGTTATATAGCTGATCAAGATGCAAACATATTTGCCTAGCAACCGTCATATGTTTGTTGTGAGCAAAGACTATTGATGGGCATGAGAGAAATATGAACAAGCAAATGCAAGCAATCAACTTATCCCAATGTGCTTGGGCATTTTCCATCTACAATTTCTTAGCTTGAGAGAGGGTTGAAGTCTCCTGAATCATTAGGCGGTCAACCAAATGCAAGTAATCAACTTATCCCAATATCCTTAGGCCTTTTCCAATCGCAATTTCTTAGCTTGAGAAAGGGTTGCAGTCTTCTTGATCACAAGCTTTGCCAAATTATATGATTCCAAGATGGCCTCAATATCACTCACCAAATGTTATAGTTCTCTCCATCAAGTTTCTGATACTAGGAAATAACCAGTGTAGAACAAGGACCTTGTGGTCAATGATAGTTTTGAATTCCATGTCTGCCTTGGAAGATGTCCTATTCCACCTTGAATGAACTTGCGTATGTTGGGTAGACCCCCTTAGGAGTTGAAAATGCAGGCAACTAGGACTT
Source organism: Lygodium microphyllum (assembly GCF_053477565.2). Classification (NCBI taxonomy): domain Eukaryota; kingdom Viridiplantae; phylum Streptophyta; class Polypodiopsida; order Schizaeales; family Lygodiaceae; genus Lygodium; species Lygodium microphyllum. The sequence goes on along the minus strand of NC_141164.1, from coordinate 5,542,954 downwards.
CCTTTTCCCATACAATGAGACACTTGGACTACCAAAGGCAACAAAAAATCGAAACAGCTCCAAAAGGCTCAAAACACGGCCTTTTTCATGCTCTAACAATTGTTCTTGCACACACAAATAGCAAACAAGTCTTCATCCACACATATGTGCTCACTATAACTATATGTTGATGTGCCGCCCTCCTACTTACATCTAGTATGCTGAAAACACATCTTTTGTGTCACATCAAATCCTCCTTTTCATGTCTACCCACGCTTGATCAACCCTTAACATTGCTCCGATACCATGTCAAAGTAAAGTGATGTGGCAACCCAGCAGAGACACAACAGACTGATCATGTGTACTAAATACACCCTTGTTAGGGGTGTAATGCACCTATACTCAATCACTTACTCAAAACGGCACAAAAATGTAACACGATATGTGAGAGCAAGGTATACTCTTGTATTATTCAACGAAAAAAATGGTACAGCATAGGCACATCCCAAGACTACAACCTCGTGATGTCGTACATATGAGGGTTCACCACTTAATTTTGCGACACAGTTTGTGATGCAAATAGCGACGCCAGTCTAAGAGAAAAAAATGCCCAAAGTTCGAGTGCAGCATTTGCCACAAACATTTTCAAGAGAGAGTGAGAGAGATCGTCACCTTGAGAGGGAGAGGGAAAGAGAGAAGGAGAGCTTCTCGCCGCTCAACCGCCGCCACCATTCGCAAAGAAAAGGGATAAGTGCGCAAGGGAGAAAAAAGGGATGTTGCGAAGAGGAGGCGAATAATCCATCCTCGAGCCTTTGTGGTAGATACATTGCCTCTTCTTGCTTTGTTCTTGTGTTTTCTTATTTTCTTTTATTTGAGATAGAAAAAGAGAAAAGATAACAAAGAGAGAGAGAGAGAGAGAGAGAGAGAGAGAGAGAGAGAGGAGAATAAGTGAGAAATAACGAGGGGGGAGAGAAACAAAGAGAGAGGCAACAAACAAAGAGGAAGAGAGAAAGAAAGAGAGGGGGGAAAAAAAGAAACGAAGAGTGAAGGAAGATATGGATAAAAGGGTGAGGTAAAGAGAGGAAGGAGAGTGAAAAAAAAAAAGAGAGAGAGCGAGAAAGAGGGGAAGAAAAATGGACGGAAAGAGGGAGAAAAAAAGAGACAGAGAAAACAACAAATAGAGAGCGAGAGAGAAGGATAGAGAAGGAGAGAGAGAAAAGAAAACAATGAGAGAATTAAAGAGAATGGAATGATAAAAAAATAAAGGGAGAAGGGGAAGAGAGACACAAAGAGGGGTGGGGAGAGAGGGTCTTTCAATATCTTGTTTTATGAGTTTTTTATTTTCTATCTTTGATTTTCATTGTAACGAGATGCGTCAAGTGCGATGGCGAGGAAAAGAGAGAAAGAAAGAGAGAAAAGAAGGGAGGGAAAGGAAAAGAGAGAACAAGTGAGAGTGGGGAGGGAAGATGGGGGAGAGAAAGAAACATTGAGAGAGAGGAGAGGGAGAGAGAGAGAGAGACAAAGAAGGATGAAGGGAGGCAAATAAAAAAAGAGAAAGAGAGAGAATTTGAAAGGTGGGAAGAGAAATAAAGAAGGATGAAGGGAAGCAATAAAAGAAGGGGAAAGAGAGAGAGAAAGAGGGGCGGGGAGAGAAATAGAGGGGGATAGATAAAGACATAGAGACATGGAGAGAAAAGGAACAGAGAAAGAGAGATGGAGGGAAGCAAACAAATAAAGGGAAAGGGAGAGAAAGAGGAGTAGAGATTAAAAGGAAGGAAGATCATCAATGAAGGGAACAAAAACCTATTGTTTGGCATAACATAGACCAAATGGAGAACGATGATGTTCGTGATGTCTAAGATTGTGAGGCGTATCTTAATCAGTGTGTCACATGTCCTTACACTCAATGCAATCGGACAAAAGCATCGCTTGTCCATGGAACATGTACGACACTTCAGTGAGTTTCAATCGGAGATCATTAATCAAGAGATCTTAGACTTTGAGTAAACGGTAAGAAAAGTGTGTATTTATCATGCTTTACATTCGCAAAGTAATTGAATATCATATACAAAAATATTAGATGTACCTATAAAATTTGTACAAGGAGGTGACTCCTCATCCCAAGGAATGCACCTATTACAACCAGTTAGAAGAGTTTGTGGGCATGTGATGGATGGAGTGCCTAAGCTGATACACCAAGCGGAGGGCACTACTTAGTCTACACCCTCAATACCAGAGGAGATAGTCGATCGTTTAGACCTACCTCCAATCTTGGAGCATGAGATGCAGGCAATGATCGATGCATTGATGCCCATGGATGCCAAGTCATCTGATCGACTAAGAGAGGAAGCGTCCATAACATTATATGATGGGTGCCAAGTATCTCTCTTGAAGACGCTGCTTGCGCTCCTAAGTGTGCAGGCAAAGTACAAGTGGAGCGATGTGAGTGTGACCGAGTTATTCAGGTACATTCTATGCTCCGTTGATGTTTATTTATTTTGTTATAGAAAGCACTTATTGTGCTTTTTCAAGGCATCTTTTGATTTTTTTTTCATGTTGCTAAAGTATCATATATTACCACCTAGAAATACGATACCTGAGTCCCGTGATGATGCACGATTGGTGTTACGAAAGCTTGGCATGGACTACAATAGCATCCATGCATGTGTCAACAATTGTGTGTTGTTTCAAGGAGACTATGGGACTATGGAGACATGTTCAAAGTGTGGTGCTCACAAGTATCGATAGGACTTGCAAGGGCAAACCATCCCTCAGAAAGTTGTTAGGCACTTTCCACTTATATCGTGTATATCTCACATGTTTGGTACATTGAGCATGGCCGGCTTGATAATGTGGCATGCGTAGAATAAATCCACAAATAGAGTCCAACGAATATCAGCAGATTCATGCGCATGGAGCCGCACTAACTCCACCTTTCCAGGCTTTGCACGAGAGCCAAGGAATCTTCGAGTCAATCTTGTTATGGATGGCATGAATCCATTTGATCTTCGCTCAACTTCTTACAGTGTGTGGCCTGTAGTCCTTGTAACTACAACATCCTACCATAGCTTTCTATGACGAAAGGACACCTAATCCTTAGCTTGCTCATTCCTAGGCGGTACAAAGTCAAGAACATGGACATCTACCTCCATTCATTAGTTGATGAGCTTAAGATTTTGTGAGAGGAGGGGATCGTTGTGGAAGACATAAGCAAGCATGATGGTCGACGGTCCACCAATATACGAGCCATTCTTATGTTGGCCATATGTGACTTTCTGGGATTTGGGGACTGCTTAGTTAACTGGGCTTCTGTTCACATTGGTGATATCCAACATAGCTCATTCAAGTTTGTGTTGACTAAATAGGGGTGTTGTGACAGGACTGGTTGCCTCAAGTTATCATGTATGTCCATTGTGTGGGCCACATTTAGACTCCCAAATGTCACAAACCATGAAGAAGATGGCATATCAAGGACACACCGCTTTCTTTCCAGAGGGTCATGAACTAAAAGAAGGTTTTCTTAAACGGCCTCCAACATGAATGAATGTCCAAAGCTGGTATGAGTTGAAAATGATCCACATGGAGTCACATCCAAACAGAATGTGACGGTTCTCAATTTTCTACGAGTTGCCATATTGGATCCACTTACAGATCAACCACTTATTAGATCCCATGCATATTTTCAAAAATGTGGGCAGCTTACTATGGAACCACATCACAGGAAAGAGAGACACTGCAGGGGCACAAATGGAATTTTTTTTGTCCTATGATCTATGCAAGCATCTTCCATGTACTATTTCTTAGATGTACTTATCATCCTTTGTATAAAATTGCATCTTGCAATAATTACAAGTAGAATTTCATGTTTTTTTCTTGCTCTCCTCTCTCTACATGGTTCCATGTAATGTCATGAGTTGTCATCACTAGTCTTGTACTTATTCTATGAGTTATCAGTCTTATGGGTTTAAGTAGTTTTTTGTGCTCATCTTGATGAATGTTGCATATCAAACATGTAATTGCTTTGCAGAATATTATACATCACATGGTGCTATATATGGCAAGACAGCTTGTTGCCCTGCCACAAAATAATTTTTTCCTTTGTAAGTGTCGTTGTTAGTGTCGCTGATTTCTCTGTATGTGTCACTATATGTACATCGCAAACCGTCGCTATCTATGTCGCATTTCTACGATGATTTTGTCGAGACATTTATAGCGACAACATGGGTAATTTTTTAAATGAACATTTGCATTGCTTTGAACATCTGTATGAGACATGTATCTTGTAGTGGTATAACTACAAAGCCCTTACACTTAACCCCACATAATGAATTTTTGTCCTTAGCAATCTTAGGGCAGTGCTTATTGACTCATTGTGGGGTTTTAACACAACTCCTTCTAACAAGCTGGCCAATGTCTACGGGTCTAGGACTTGACACATTAGTGGGGTCTTAACGTAGTCTTTTCTATCAAGCTGGTGAGTGTCTGCCGCACTACAACTTGGGGGTCTTAACACAAATTTTCCTATCAAGCTGGCCAATGTTTACCAATCTCTAGAATCAATTTTCTTCTGATTCTTATTACCATGCCAATCCACCCTCGACTCAATTACATTTGAGAAGTGGAGGCTTTGCAAGTCCTATGGTAAGTTAAGTGGCGACTCAAGGTATATTGGAAGTATTGTTAGGATTTTCCTTAAGCCAGGTAGTGAAGGCCTCGTTGCCACGTTCATGTGTCTCTACTTTTGAAATCCAAGTGCCTTCTTTGAGAGGGCACCCTTTCCACTTGGTGAGGTACTCAAGGTAACCTTTGTGTTCCTAGCGCCAAACGATTCCTTCTACTTTGAAGGAGCTATTGGAATGAAGCAATGAAACATATCACCCCCATTGGGTATTGAGGTAGAACCTGCACAAAAGGTGTACATAGAATGCATTGTGGACACAAATGCTTTTTGGCAAGTCTAACTTATATGTGACCTCATTCAGGATCTGGGTGATGTGATAGGGTCCATAGTAGGGGTGGTTCAACTTGGGGCTCATATTCTTTGGAAGGGACATATGCTAGGAGCTGACCATAACGATGGGGTCCATAGTAGGGGTGGTTAAACTTGGGGCTCATATTCTTTGGAAGGGACATATGCTAGGAGTTGACCATAATGATGTCTCCTTTGGTGAAGAAGATTGCCTTGTGTTTCTTGTTAGCGTGTTCAGTCATGGTGATTTTTCTCTTTTCCAAACTCTACTTAGTGACTCCATTTATTTCTCTCCATTTCTTCAAGAAGTCTTATGCATCCTAATCTTCGCGGCTTTGGCAACTCTTGAGGCTAAGGCTAAGGGTGTGATGACTTCTTTCCCTGTGCCTAACTCAAAGGGTGTGTAACCTTGCTGAATGAATTGAGTTGTTGTAGTGGAACTTGAGCACATCAAGATACAATGCCCAATCTTTTTTGTCCACCCTAGTATAGCTTCTGAGATAGTCTTCAATGCCTTGGTTCACACTTTCTATTTTGCCATTTGTCTCGGGGTGGAAGGATAATGAGAATCTCATTGTGTTTCTAGAGTCTTAAAGATTTCCTTCCACATGTCACTCATGAAGCGACCATCTCAATTTGATACAATGGCTAATGGTAGTCCATATAGCTTGAAGACATGTGTGAAGAAGAGACAAGCTACCTCCTTGGCTTGGTAGGAATAAAGTGGGCTTGTCTGAAAAAATAGTCCACCACTACAAAGATGATAGTATAGCCATGGGATTTGGGGAGTTCCACAATAAAACCCATGCTAATGATGTCCCATGTCTGGCTAGGTACTGGCATTAGTTGAAATAAACCTACTGCCTTGGAGCATGGTGCTTTCACTAGTTGGCAAGCGAGACAAGCCTTGACATAGTCTATGACATCCTCCTTCATGTTTGGCCAAAAGAATTATTTTGAAGGGTCTCGAGTGTCTTGCTTTGGCCCTTATGTGCCCCTAACTTCCCATCATGCTTTTCATGTAGTATGATTTTCTTCAACTCCACACTATTGGGAATGTACAATCTCTTACTTACAAACAAAATTCCCTCCTCCAAGGTATACATGCCATGAGGTGTCCTTTCAGTTCTCACTTCTTCCATGATCTTGTGCATTTCTTGATAGGTGACTACATATAATGCACCCAAGCACTATCCACATGCATGTGCTCATATGCCAAGCAAGTGATAGAACAGGCAGAGGTGGATGAATGGCCAAGATGAGCATGTGGTGCTAGATCATGGGCAACAACTCATGGAGCACGATCGTGCCTTGTAGATCATGGAACATGTCGACTTAAAAGCAACCGTTGAAAAGAACAGTTTTGTGCAAGGTGATTAATTTTGATGATATGGCAGCATCAAACATTAAAGTTCACCATTTAATCATTTAAAGAAGTGACAACAAACAATGTGTTAGACAGATAAAATTAGTGTCAACTACACAAACTTCCATGCTACATATTACTAGTTGATGGCAAACTGAGGGCATCATCATGAATCCATCCGGATGGCAATCAGCAAACACTTCTTCTTCTTCTTCTTCTTCTTCTTCTTCTTCTTCTTCTTCTTCTTCTTCTTCTTCTTCTTCTTCTTGTGTTCATGCAAAGGTGCAAGGAGCAACAAAGCAAGTCTACCCATGTGCTAGAGTACGTGCGAGATCGAGGCAAGCTGGATCTTGTTTGTGGCTTAATGGAGGTGAAGATTGTTCAAGGTGGATTGAGATAGAGTTAAGAGCTATCTTGGATAGGACAGTTGGGCAACTTCATGGATTTGAAGTACTAGTCAAATATTGGGCTCTCAAAACCAATATTTGAAAAATCTCAAGTAGGACAGTTGGGTGACTTCGTAGATTTGAAGTGCTAGTCAAAGCTTGGGTTCTCAAAGCCAATAACAAATCTTAGATAGGACAATGGGGTGACTTCGTAGATTTGAATTGAAGATTGGGCTCTCAAAGCCGATATGTGAACAAATCTTTGATAGGTTAGTTGGGAAACTTCATAGATTTGAAGTGCTGGTCAAATCTTGGGCTCTCAAAGCTGATATTTGAACAAATCTCTATTTAACTACTATAATAAAGATTTGAGGATCTCTTTTCCAACTCTCTTATCTTTGAACAAATCTCTATTTAACTACTGTAATAAAGATTTGAGGATCTCTTTCCCAGCTCTCTTATCTTCATTGAGTTGTGCATTAGGATTGCGAGTCTTACACTACATCTTGAAAAAGACATGCACGTTGCGCAATTGAAAGCTTCCTCACCTTTTTTGTGTTGCACATATTCAACAATTACTACATACCAAGTTACTACATTCCAAAGTAGAAGCTCTTCAAGCACTTAATATGCTTTTGAAAGTGCACCACATGCTACATACATGTCCATCAAAGCATTGTCAAGCACAATATATGTTTCCAACAAACCTTGTTTGACAATCTATATTCACGTGTTTGCTTGATTTTGGTAGCTACTCAAAGGATGGTGCATGCTTTAGGATGCAAATAAATGTGACTACATTTGAAGGAAACCCCTCACAGTGCATTTAGTCAAAGAAGTTCAATGCTTATGCAACATCCTCATGTTGGGTATAATAGTAATCAATGCAAACCAAATAACTACATCCCAATGCGAATGCTCATCGGCGGACACTTATTGCCCTTTAGGAACTGCACCACATTTTGCATTACATAGTATATATTTGCCAACCCTTGTCTGAAAATCTCGTCATGAATTTGATTGCCTTTTGTAGCTTATCCCACAGTAGCACATGCTTTTGAGATGCAAACAAAGGTGACTCCATCAGGAAAAGGCCCTAGTGATGAGTGCTTCCTATGTTGGAATTATTCGACAATCAATTACAGAAGTCACCACATCTGACAGGAAGCTTGTCAAGAACTTGATGTGTGTTTGGAAGGACTAATTAAAGTCTTTGCAACATAAAGGCTCTTTCTAAGCAACATGCTTTCATAATATTGATATGTGGCCTAGTGGCATTGTCCAGATCCTTCTACTTAGCATAGATCTTAAGCAAGGCCACAACCTTGATAATAGTCTTGTCATGGATTATCTTCTCATTGCCTAGAGACACTTCTATTTCTATTGATTTCACGAGTCCTTTTGCAAAGCAACAAGCTCTTCTCGAACCCGAGGTGGATTGTACTAGTCATCAATTTAGAGTAAGACTCCTTCTTTATGATTTTATGCTTACAAACATAAATTTTCAAACTGGTCTAAAATGCCTAGAAAAAATGTCGTCTGCCACAAAGCATGCACATGCATATCTAGATCATTCCACTGAAAAGAAGCATGTTTACATTGCACTCCAATCATTCGACCATCATGATCCCTCAAGTGTTTATTCCACATGTCCGGGCCCTAAGAGCAAAAGACTTGTGCATGTCTGTATTTCTTTCAAAGCAATGACCATGCAAGGGCAAGTGAGAGACCTAGGTGCGGCATGCGTCTAAGTTCCTAACTTAACTTGAGGCAAAGTACTAAAGTTAATTTACACAACTATGGCTTGGTGAATATATGGGGTGAGCATCCTAAACTTATTATGTCCAATATTGAGCAAAAGTTGATCACCAAGGGGCCAAATGCAATGCACTTATCAAAATTTTAAAACTCGGCCCAACTTGATCACCATAACAATTGATGAATATCTAAGGTGAGCACCCTAAACTTGTTATATTCGATAATGAGCAAAAGTCAATCATCAAGGAGCCAAATGCAATGCACTTATCAAAACCTTAAAGTCCATCCCAACTTGACCATCATGTGGGGCCAAGTTGGGATAGCAAAGTGGAATGTGTCTAATTTTAGAGCTACTCTAGTTTAATGCACCTAGTACTACAATCAACAAGTAGAAGTGGAAGATGCATGCCCACACAAGGATAACTTCCACTATATCAATTGAAATAAGTCATATGGACTTGTATGTGGCCCAGCCCTTAGTATACTTTTCAAGACTAAATTTTAAAAATACTAGTATAGTTTTCTTTAGAAATATGATTGTCTTCTTCCCTACTTAGGCATAGATCTAACCCTTGGGCAAGGAAGATCCCTTGCCCAAATTTGTCCATCACACAAAATTTGTGGCCCAATCATAGATATACATGCTGATGCAACACGTCTTGGTCTTAAATGCTACCCTATCCACTCAGCTTGTGTATAACTAGTATAATTCTACCAAAAAGAAGCATATTTACCTTGCACTCCAATTATTTCACCATTGTGAGTGATCCCAAGTACTTCTTGTTGGGGGTTAAAGGCTGTCTATGCCTAGCCATCTATATCTACCTTCTGTACACTACAGATGGTAGCCACATACCATGACTCTCATCTTTATTTCCTATTCTTTACTATAATAGAATAATAAAGGGAAGGCAGGTCACACTTTGTGATGGTTAGAGCTTCCACACACGTCTTACTCTCTCTTATTTAAACCTCCATAGCTCTTGCTCTTGCTTCCATGTGTGCTCTTCTCTTTCATTCTTACTCACCCTTTCAACTAGTATCAAAGTGGGCATTTGAGGAGCTTCAAATATTCTACTTCAGCCTGAGAAAAAAAGCTTCTATCCCAACTTCCATAGCAGTCATATCTTCAATCATTTGGGGTAAGTATCTACTCCCCACTTTTCCCAACTTCTTTCTCAACTTCAAGACAACCTTTGGTCAATACAAAGTGACTTTGAGGATTAGGAGCATTAAGAGAAGCCCAAGACAACAGCCCATATTTTTTGGTGCATTTTTAGGGGGGTTGTCCTGCTCAATTCCCCTTAAACATTTGGTTCCAATACTTCTCCTACTCTTTTCTCTCAGCTATTGGGCACTTCTCCTACCACTTTTGGCTCTACCTTAGGCATCATTTGAGGAAGAGATCACTAGCCATCGATTGTCATTTTTTGACAAGCTTGTTGTTTATAGTTTGAGACATCAAAAGCATTTGAATATTTACGCTTCAGCAATGCTTATTCACTAAGATTTTAATGTTGAGATGATGTATTGATGCTTGATGATACTCTATGAATTGATTAGAGCTCATTTTTCTCAGCCACCATTAAAAGGATCTTTGCTCTCATAAAGAGTGGACACAAGCATATGCTTTGACTCTCATGCAATCTATGCTTACACGCCATCTAGGAATGCGGAAGCCCAAAGATACTATATAATATTTTCAGGAGCATGTAAGTAGCATAAGCATCCAAGCCCGTGAATAAGAAATCACTAGATCTTACAATCTCTGTAATATGGATGTAAGGGAGCTTAGATTCAAAGCTCAAAGCTCAAAGGGGAGCATATCCATACATGACAAGCAATGCCAATCATTCATATGATCAAAGAGCATTCCCAAATGGCATGTAAGCATAGATTGCATGAGAGTCAAAGCTTATGCTTCTATCCACTCCTTAGACAAAGACAAAATGATCATGGACTTGCATAGGTCATCAAGCTCCTCTGCCAACAGTCAATATCAAGATCTTGTAGTTTTATATATTTGCATATTAATGGCTTAACTTGCTTCTCTTAGGTCGAGACTTGCCAGATTTGTGACTTCTAATAGTTAAAGTTGTTGCCATCTAGCTTATCAATGTTAGAGATAGCACTATCCCTAGAAGCACTTGCCATAATGACTACAAAATAAAGAGAGTATGGGCTACCGTATTTTTAGCAAAGTAGCCCCAAAAATTGAGCCAAATGTGTATGTAAGAGGAGGAGTACAAAGTAATGTAATATTATCCACAAAATAGGAGCACTAAAGTGCTTGAAGAAACAAGGGCCTCCCTCAATAAAATAGCTCAAATATAAGATACAATAGTGTTATCCATAAAACTACGGTAAATGAGAACTCAACTATAGGCAACTATAGGCAATTGAGCTTGCTTACTCTTGGATACTTAGGTTGGCTTCCAATGGGAAAACTTTTAGATTTTATTGTTGTAGAGCTTGGCTTTTTAGAGATTGTGGAAGTCTCTCACATATACTCATTGATTTATATAGACATTGCACTTATTTTGAACATTTGCCTACAATTGAGTTCTCATGTACTATAGTTTTATGGACAACACTATTGTACCTTATATTTGAGCTATTTTATTGAGGGAGACACTTGTTTCAAGCACTTTAGTACTCCTATTTTGTGGACAATAGTACATTGCTTTGTACTCCTCTTGCATACACATTTGGCTCATTTTTTGGGATTGTTTTGCTAAAAATATAGTAGCCCATACTCTCTTTATTTTGCAGTCATTATGGCAAGTGCTTGTAGGGATAGCATATTTCTAACCTTGATAAGTTGGATGGCAATAACTTCAACTATTAGAAGACACAAATTTGGCAAGTCTCGGTCCAAGAGAAGCAAGTTAAGCCATTAAAATGCAAAGGCATAAGAATTGACACTTGGGAGGATCTTGAAGAGCTATGCAAGTCCATGATCATGTTGTCTTTGTCTAAGCAAGTATATTTTAATCTCATTGAAACTACTAGTGGTGCATGGTAGTTATGGGAAAATGATATGTGATCTTTATAATAAGCAAAGCCCAACTTTATAGTTGTAGTAGCTCAAGAAGTTTGTTAACCTTTGTATGAAGGAAGAAACTCTTATGTTTACTCATTTGAATGAGTTCCATTCTATTTCCAACCAGTTTACATTTTAGCAGATTGTCTTTAATGACGATATTAAGTCTTTGTTCTTGCTTATCACTCTCCTCAAGGCATGGAATACATTTCATATTGTCGTTATCCCTAATGTTGAGGGCAACTTTACATGCTTAGATGTAGAGGGAGTCTTACTCATTGAAGAGATTAACAAGAAGAATGTTGATGTAGCAAGTGCCTCTCATGCTCTCATTATTCAAGGCATGAATGATACTAGAGACAGTTATGACTGTCGTGGTAGAGACCCACAACAGAATAGTTCTAAGTCTAGATCTCGTGGCATGCTTGCAATAAATCTCACAATTCTAAGTGTTCACTTACATGTCATTTTTGCAAGAAGTAGGGACACATATAGCCATAGTGCTAGAAGATGTGCTAAGATAGACATGATAAAGGTTTATTTTAAAAAAAGATAATATTAAATCATCAAATGATAATCCACTATAAAGATTGAACATATCAATGCATTGAAGTACAGCTCAAATGATTGCATATTGGCTGCATCTTCACTTGGTGCCATTCCTAATCTATCAACCCTCATTCTTTGAGTGTTAGCTACTTGGTTCAGGGGTTTCCTTTTATATGACCCCGCATCATAGTTGGTTTTCGACCTACCATACCATTTTCGGCTCTGTATAACTGGGAGATGATCATGCATGCAATAGTATTGTATCAATGATGCTCACTTGCAATTTCTTATAAGTACTTCTTTTCTTTTGTGAGATGTATGTCATGTCTTGACTTTGACAAAAAGCCTCATTTTTGCTGGACAATTGGATGATATTCATTATCATGTCTCTTTTGGTATTTCTACTTGGAAGATTTCTCATAGCAACCTCATTTTTTGCTAGAGGTGCCAAAGTTGGCAATGTTTATCCCTTGCTTATTTTCGCATCTATTGATCATGTATTAGGCAACATCAAATCACTGATCTTCCTCATGTATCTCTATGGAATCATCACCTTGGGTACATGTCACTAAAAGGAATGAAAGTTTTGACTTGTTTGCAATATCTCTTACCCCTCGATTATTCTTGTTTGATTATTGTGACAGTTGCTTATATGGCAAGGCAAACTCCCAATACTCATAACAAGACTTGCACTATGCACATGGGTGAGCCATTGGCTCTTGTTCATTTTGACATTTGTGATCCCATGCCCTATTAGTCTTTGGGTGGTGCTAAGTATTTTGTTACACTTTTTGATGACTTTTCATTTAAAGTGTAGGCCTATCCCATAAAGTAAAAATTAGATATTTTAGCTACTTTCAGCACTTTGTTACTTTGGTTGAGAACCAATCTGGGCACAAGCTAAAATATCTAAGATCATATAATACGAGCGAGTATATATCCTATGCTTTTGAGTAGCTGTATGATGATCAAGACGTTAAGTATCAGTTGACCACTCCTTATACTCCACCCTAGATTGGTATTGTCAAGTGCATGAATAGAACCACTCAAGAGAGGATCCATAGTATGCTCAATCATGAGCCATAGTATGCTCAAAGTCATGCAAGCTTATCCCATACATTTTTTGCTAGGACAATTAGTACTATAGTTCATTTAGTTAATAGATCCCCATGCACTACTCTTGGTAGTAGAGTTGCAGAGGAGGTATAACATGGTAAACATCCTTCATATGCATACTTGTAACTTGGGGACGTTACTATATGTATATCTTCTACATCACATGCGTTCAAGGCCTATTTATAAATATCTTTATTTGTAAATTTTTCATGAATAAAACATAACCCTTTTCTATTCAATCTGTAAATAATGCTTTTATACCCTTGTGTATGTAAAAAATGTATAAATTTGGTATTTTAAAAATACCTTATTTTGAACACATGATGCACACATATATTCATGAGTAACTTACCCGAGACTTGTAAGTCCTTTGATATGAGGAATTCTTCCATATTCCCAAAGACAAGTACAACAAGTTGGATCTGAAATTTGTCAAATGTATTCTTGGATGTAGTGATGTTGGTGGGATGGGCTATTGTCTTTGGAATGTTGTGTTTCATGAAAATTAGATGCATAAGAAACTTGAGTAGGCATTGAGCTACGCATGTTGGTCTTTTAGGAGGAACCTCCTAATATTGTATAGCTAGTCTACAATTATTGTTGATGCCCTAATGGCTCAAAATCTGCCTATTATGTAGGCTCATGTTGATGTTTATTGATGTTAGACAAAGAGAACATGATGTATAAGCTCCACATCTTGATTTGCAACGCTCCACTAGAGTTTCGCATCCTCCTGCTTGTTAATGAGTCCTCTATGGATTATGTCATGGTGATGGATTCTGATGTGCCTCTTACTTTTGAGAAAGGTATGCATCGAGGTGACAATTCTTCTTGAGCAAGGGCCATGCATTCTAAGTTTGACTAATTGCAAAAAAACTATACTTGGGATTTGGTTTGTTTGCCTAATGGAAAACATGCATTACCATGGAAGTAGATATATGAGCTAAAGAGCACCCTTAGTTACCCTAACCCAGCATATAAGGCTCATTTGGTTGCAAAGGATTTTAAATTGGAAAAGGGATTTGACTTTGATGAGATATTCTCTCATGTGGTCAAAATGACTACCCTTTACTTGGTTTTGGCCTTGGTTGCATAGTTAGATTTGGACTTGAACCAAATGAATGTTAAGGCTAATTTTCTACGTGGAGATCTACATGAGGATATTTATATGCAGTAGCCTAACGGCTTTGTGGAAAAGGGTAGGGAACATCTAGCGTACTATGGACTTAAGTAGGTACTGATGCCTTTATGCATTCATAATCTTACTTTCACAACATTATGGATCCATGTCCCTACACGAATAAAGCCTATGATAGTAGCCTTATTATTATTGTATTCTATATCTGTGATATGCTAATTACTAGGAGTGTTTATGATGAGCTAGATGCTTTAAAGACTCACCTCAAGAAGAGCTTTGAGATGAAGGACATGGGTTATGCTTCTCATATACTTGGTATGTGTATTACACACAATCGCTCTAAGGGACTCCTCTACTTGTCATTAAAGAAGTACATTCACAAGATACTTGAGTGGTCCCATATACAAGGTGGTAAACCTATTGGCACCCCACTACCTTCTCATATAGAGGTCTATCAAGAATATTGTCCCCAATCAAATGATGAGAGTGTTGAGATGGCCAAGATTTTGTATGCATCCACAGTTGGTAGCTTAATGTATGCCATGATAGCCACTAGACTTGACATAGCGTTTGCAGTGGAAGTTGTGGCTTGTTACATAATGACACTTGGCGGGTAACATTGGGATGCCATGAAGGGTATCATGAGATACCTTAAGGACACTGCAAACTTGTGCCTTTGCTATGGTAGCTAGGATACTAGAGTCGTGGATTGCACTAACTCAGATCATGCAAAAAATACAGATAGTCAAAAGTCTACCTCTAGTTATGTCTTCATCTTTACTAGAGGTGTTGTTTCTTAGATGTCTAGGGCACACAAATGCACTGCCTTGTCTACTATAGAGGCTAAGTACATTACAGCCACCACTGAGGCTTGCAAGGCGGCCATTTGGTTAGACTGTCAAGTTATAGAACTTGGTATTACCTCTATGACTCCTACCTTGCATTTAGATTCTATGAGTGTCATCCAATTGGCGTGCAATTTGGTCTTTCATGCAAAGACTAAGCACATTGAGGTGTGTTATCACTTCATCTAAGAGATGATCAAGGATAAGCACATAGAGCTTGTCAAGGTCTCTACATATGAGAATCCTAATAATCTATTAACTAAAAGTCTCCAAGGTGGAGTGTTTTGCCTTTCCTAGGAAGATGATGGTGAGACTATGTCTTCCCTCATCTTGTTGTACTAAAGTGTATATATTGTAATTTTCTCCTTACTCCAAGCACATTCACCTTTATGTGGGAGGTTGTTAGGGATTAAGGTTTCTTGTGCCTAACCACTAGTATTTACCTTATTTTTAAGTGTTGGTACACCTATACACTGCAAATGGTGATCGCCCATCATTGCCATCTTTATTCCTTATGCATTACTATGCTAGGATAATAAAGGGAAGGCAAGTCACGCATTGTGATGGTTGGAATTTCCACATATAGATCTTGCTCTCTCTTGTTTAAACCTCCATAACTCTTTCTCTTGCCTCTACTTATGCTAATTTTTGTATAGATTTTGTTCATTTTTTAGTTTTATATGGATGAAAGCAACATTTCCCTAATTGTGTTGATCCTATCGTGCAAAAAATCTCCCAACAAATTTGTAAAGTCTTACATGGGAATTCCTTAAGATTGCATTAGGTTTTTGTGAGTGATGGTACATCTCTATTACACTCATTTTGACCTTTCTTAAACAAAATTTAAAAGTCATCACAACACACTAAAAAGACATCAAAAGGGTGTAGATCGTAAGCCAAAAATATTTTGAAACTAAGAATAGAAAGCAAATTAATCATCCTAGCACAATAACTTGGTTTTTTTTTATCCAAGAAGTGCAAAGTAGGAATTATCATAGCATAACACTTAATGGACATTATGTATGCATACTTTAACAATCCCAAACCCTAAATGGCATATAAAACTGAGTGGATGTAAACCTAAAAATTTAATGGATATAAGAACTAAGAATGAGAAGCAAATTAATCATCCTAGCACAATAACTTAATTATTCAGAATCAGAGAAGCACAAACTAGTAATGATCATAGCATAACACCTTAACAGATATAAACTTCAATACATACTTTACAATTCCAAACCCTAAATTGCATGTAAAGACATAATGGATATAAACCTATAATTTATTGGATATAAACTCAAGCAGGTAGTGGATGTAAACCCAACACCTATATTGGTTATAAACTTGAGAACCCAAAAGATGTACAAAGCACCAAGAAGGATAATACAAACCTTTACTTCCCAAACCAACATTGAAAGTAACGACCATTGAAGGAATATCAATCAATGGAAAACTATTCAATGTTAAAGAGAAAAACCTTCTTACAACTCTTCACTATAAATGAAGGCATGGTTAATCATATCCCAAAAGTTGGTTCTTATATAACAACCATGCACATGAATCAGTGAACGTGCACTCAATGATAACATTGCATGGATGCATCAACAATGAGTTTAGGGTCTAATTGGTAGATGCATGCATGTTTTGAAGAAGATTCATTCCATGCATAGCTTGATTGCAATCAAGCTATGCATGGGTATCTCATCACATAATTCTAACCCCACATTGTTTTTATATCATGAGGCAATGGAAAATAAATGATTGATCATTTCACACATGTGTAGATTAACATAATTTTCTTGCATAATTTGGTATCGTTAACATTGTATGTGCATTGCAAAGAGACTAAAAATAGGAGGAAATTTTTTGAATGGTTGTTTGAAGCATGCTCTCATACAAAAAAGGATTGGAAAACATTGGTCAATGCATGCATGTTTTGAACCATAAATGTTTGCATGCATATTTTGAAGAGAAACATTGCATGCATAATTCAATATTAAAATGGAAGTATTGTTGAATGCTTGATTGTTGCATGCATGCAATAGAAATGAGCTATGAGATTTTGTGGTAGGCAAGCACTTGAAGCAAAGGGTGGAGATCACAAAGCGTAGCTATGTAATGCCTTATCTGATCAATGACAAATGCCTACCACAAAATTCAATGTGAATTTTGGCAAAGAACAATGCCGATTCTACAACAATTGACATGTCTATTATCCAGGATTATATCATTTGTTTTTTGCATGGTTTATTTCAAATCTTTGCCATTCTTCAACAAGTAGCATGTCCATTATGACCAACAAATGATATGTCAGTTTGTGGTAGAACCAACGCTTCCAAGTAGCAAACAACCCAATTATGCAAACAAGATTAAGTTTGGGTAATAGGAAATGCTAATAAGTTATCATTTTGACCAAAACAATGATCATTTCGCCACATGCAAATGCTTTAATAATGCCATTTTGTGGAGAAACTATACCCATGCAAAGAGGCTCTAAATTTTGTATTGTCAATAAGTACAACAATATATGGGCTATTCAAAAAGGAAGAAATCATATACTTGTGGAGAAAGATGAACTTTAGGTGGGATTTATAAAGATGCGGTTACAAGGTATTCTCATATCATTAGATAAGGACCAAGAAGTAGGTGTGAATTTGATAGTAGACTTCGAAAAGGTCATGGATGCATGCAAAGATCCCATGCCTTCTCTATCTAATGAGTAGAGAGAGCTATGAAAGCTTGCTAATGAAAAATAGAATGAGCATAATAACAGAAGCGAGGACTCCAAAAAGTTCAAGGAGAAGCAACATCTTGAATATGAGCAAACAATTATTGTATAAGCCAAGCTATTAATATATTATACCATTACATAATTTTCAAATAAATATGATGCTTTTTTCCTTAAAGTGAAACTCTCCCTAGCCATAATAATATTGGGCATTGCGCTATAGTAGTCACAAATATTTTAGTCTATATTAGTGCAGTCAATCTTTTAACTTTAAATTTTCTATTTTGTATTATGTTGTGCAAGAGTATTATATATGATACATGCACATTTATATTTGCATATTGTATTGAAGTACTCACAAATATACTTAAAGTGAAACTCTACCTAACCACAATAATGATGTATAGTACACTATATTAGGCCTTAGGGCCAACATGACATATATTAGATATTGATTTTAAGTAAGGTATGACAACATATACTTTACATTTTCATGCAAACAAATCATAAACCGTGTTAGCCTACTCATAATCTCCCTTTCTCAAAATTGACAGTGAGTAACTTACCTCTAAAGATTGGAAGTTTCCTAGCATGGCTTGGGAGCTATTCCCCTAACATGGTTTTCAAAAAATAGTTTCCAAAGTTTTCACGGAAACTATTGTAGACACATATGGTTTTAAAATATCAATTTCTCAAGGGTTTTCAAATGCAATATAATCCATATGGTGTCTCTCTCTCCATCAACAAAGGAGCTAGATTCAAGGGATTGAAAGCATTTTTTACTACATTTGGAATGTAAGTGTCTCTAGATGTGACCTCCTTCCCAAAACAAAAACCCCCTACTTTTGTGAAAATCATTTTGTGCAAGGTGAGTTTCACATCTTACTACTATATTATTTTAGCTATAAGTTCGGAACCTCAGGGCTTCCCGAACCTACTCCCTTTTCCAAACCTCCCTTTTTCAATCAAAACCCCCTCCCCTCCTCTCTTTCTCATGTGCAATATCTCATTTTCTCTTCCCCTTCCCTTTTTTCATTAAAGCCTCTCCCCCGCCCCCCCCCCCCCCCCCCCCACCTCCCTTTTTTAAATTAAAACCCCTTCCCCTCTCTCTCACTTATAATCTCTCTCTTTCCTTTCCCCATCCCCTTTTTAATTAAATTCTTCCCCCCCTCTCCCCTCTCTCTCTCTCTCATGTGTAGGGCCTAGATTCTCTCTTTCTCTCTCTCTCTCTATCTCTCTCTCTCTCTCTCTCTCTCTCTCAATTAGATTAAATTTTTAATTTAATTTTTTTAATCGAACATTTTAAAAGTTTTTTTTAATTTAATTTTTTTCAAACATAGTTTTTCACACACTTTGATAAGGAGATAGAATAAAAGAAAAAGAGAGAGAGAAAATAAGAAGAAGAAGATGGATAAAAAGAAGAAGATGGAGAGAGAAGGGGGAGAAAGAGGAAAGAGATTAGTCTTTTTTTAATTAAACATTTTTCTTCTCCCCTCCCCCCTCTCTCTCATGTGTAGGGCCTAGGTTCTCTCTCTCTCTCTCTCTCTCTCTCTCTCTCTCTCTCTCTCTCTGTGTGTGTGTTAGATTAAACTTTTTAATGTAAACGTTTTGTTTAATTAAAATAAGGAGAGAGAGAAAGAGAAAGAGCAAAAAAAAAGAAGAGGAGAGGGAGGGAGAGAGAGCGAGGGAATAGAGAGAAATAGCATTATATTATTTTAGCTATAGGTTCGGAAAGCCCTGAACCTACCCCCTTTTTCAATCAAAACCCCCTCCCCTCCTCTCTTTCTCACGTGCAATATCTCATTTTCTCTTCCCCTTCCCTTTTTACATTAAAGCCTTCCCCCCTCCCTCTCACCTCCCTTTTTAAAATTAAAACCCCTTCCCCTCTCTCTCACTTATAATCTCTCTCTTTCTTTTCCCCATCCCCTTTTTAATTAAATTCTTCCCCCTCTCCCCTCTCTCTCTCATGTGTAGAGCCTAGGTTCTATGTGTGTGCGTGTGTGTTATATTAAACTTTTTAATTTAAACTTTTCTTTAATTAAATATTTTAAAAGCTTTTTTTAATTTAAAGTTTTTCGAACATAGTTTTTCACACACTTTGAGAAAGAGATAGAATGAGAGAGAGAGAGAGAGAGAGAGAGAGAGAGAGAGAGAGAGAGAGAAGAAGAAGAAGAAGAAGAAGAAGAAGAAGAAGAAGAAGAAGAAGAAGAAAAAGAAGAAAAAAAAATGATAAAAAGAATAAGACGGAGAGAGAAGGGGGAGAAAAAGGAAAGAGAATAGTTTTTTTAATTAAACATTTTTCTTCTCCCCCTCCCCCTCTCTCTCATGCATAGGGCCTAGGTTCTCTCTCTCTCTCTCTCTCTCTCTCTCTCTCTCTCTCTCTCTCTCTCTCTCTCTCTCTCTGTTAGATTAAACTTTTTAATGTAAACGTTTTGTTTAATTAAAATAAGGAGAGAGAGAGAGAGAGAGAGAGAGCAAAAAAAGAAGAAGAGGAGAGGGAGGAAGGGAGAAAGAGGGGGAATAGAGAGAAAGAGAATTATAGAGAGAGGAAATATAAAATTTAAGAGAGAAAGAGAGAGGAGAAGAAAAAAGACAAAGAGAGGAGAGAGGGGGAGAGAGACAGAGAGAGAAAATAAGAAGAAGAGAAGGACTTTGAACACAGTGAGAGAATTATAGAGAGAGGAAATATAAAATTTAAAACAAAGAAAGAGAATGATAGAGAGAGGAAATATAAAATTTAAAACAAAGAAAGAGAATGATAGAGAGAGGAAATATAAAATTTAAGAGAGAGAAGAAAAAAAGGAAAAGAGAGGAGAGAGAGGGGAGAGAGACAAAGAGAAGAAAATGAGAGAGAGAAAATAAGAAGAATTATAGAGAGAGAAGAGAGAAAGAATTTGAACATAGAGAGAGAATTATAGAGAAAGGAAAGATTAAATTTAAAAGAAAGAGGAAAAAAAAGAGAAACTTTTTTTAATTAAAATAAGGAGAGAGAGAGAGATATATATATATATATATATATATATATATACAAAGAGCAAAAAAGAAATAAGAGGAGAGGGAGGGAGAGAGAGGGGGAACAGAGAGAAAGAGAATTATAGAGAGAGAAAATATAAAATTTAAGAGAGAGAGAGAGAGAGAGAAATAAAAAAGGAAAATAGAGGAGAGGGGGAGACAGAGACAAAGAGAAGAAAATGAGGGAGAGAAAATAAGAAGAAGAGAGAGAATTTGAACATAGAGAGAGGAAATATAAAATTTAAAAGAAAGAGAAAAGAAAAAAATTAAAGAGAGAAAAAAAAAGAAAAAAAGAGGAGAGAAAAAGAAAGGAGAGGGGAGGGGAGGGGAGAGAGAGAAAAAGAGAGAGAGAGAGAAAGAGAGAGAAGAAGAATAAGAAGAAAAAAGAGGAAAAGAGGAAGAGAGATGGGGAAAAAGAGAAAAGAGAAAATTATTTTTAGATTTTAAATATTTTGAGAGAGAGAGAAGGAGGGAGAAAGGAGAGAGGGAGGAAGAGAGAGAGAGAGAAGATAAAATTTAAAAGAGAGAGAAGAAGAGAAGAAAAAGATAAAATTTAAAAGGGAGAGAAAAAAAAAGAAAAATTAGGAGAAAGGGGAGAAAGAAGAAAAGGGAGTGGAGAGAGAGAGAGAGAGAGAGAGAGGAGGAGAAGAGAGAGAATATAAACATGAAGAGAGAATTATATATAGGGAAAAGATAAAATTTACATACTTTAAGAGAGACTAAAGGGGGGGAGAAAGAAAGTGAAAGAATAAGAATAAGAAGAAAAAGAGAGAGAAAACATGTAGAGAGAATTATAGAGAGAGAAAAGATAAAATTTAAAAAGAGAGAATAAAAAATAGAGGAGAAAGAGAGAAGGAAAAGAGAGGAGAGAGAGAGAAAGAGAAGAAAAGCGCAAAGAGAAGAAAAGGAGTGAGAGAGAAAGAGAGAGAGAGAATAAAAAATTTAAAAAGAGAATGAAGAGAGAGAGAAGAAGAAGAAAAAAGGAAAAAAGAGGAGAGGGAGAGAAGAAAAAGAGAGGAGAGAGAGGGGAGACTAAAAGGAGAGAGAGAGAGAAGAAAAGCAAGGAGAGAAAGAAAAGAGAGAGAGAACCAAGAGAAAAGAAAAAATAAACTAAAATAGAAGGCAAAGAAAGAGAGAGAGAGAGAAAAAAAAATAGACATAGGGAATTTGGGGGAGAATTATACATTATTGTTGCAAAGAGGAGATTCCAATTAATGAAGGACAAATTAAGGGTATGGAGGAGCATGTGATAGCTAGAAGCCTGCAAGCACTCTGAGATTGCTAAAATGTAACAACAATAGTTGCCAATGACTCCATTTGATGCTCACAAATATGGAAATTAGTAGTAAAACAAGTACCTCATTCCTCGTTTCTACATAAGCATCAACCTACTTTGACCTCTCTAAGTCATGAAATTGGATGGTGTAAAAGAACATTGTCTTATTCTCAATCACAATTCACTGCAAGACATGGTATTGGAATATTTGTCTAATTTTTAAGCTTAAGCGTCTCCTTTACAATCTTCAAGCTCTTCTTCCTTACTACTTGGTGCATGGTGATCTTTTTTGATAACTCATAAATGGATTGTGGTAGTCTCTTTTGAAAGCTCAAAAATGTTTGGTCTAATAAACATGTCGTGTGTGTCAATGCATTTGCATGTTGCTACATGCAGAGTTGTTTCCTCTTTGCTCTCTTGGATGTACATCATGTATCTTGTTTGATCCCAAATTTGTGTCAAAGAATCTTTACAATCTACCATCATAATGAAAATTTGTTGGACAAGGTAAAGCTTATATTTATGTGTTCTTCCTCACTTTTTGATTGTCTATCTCTCTCTTCTTTTATGTCAAACTATAAGCCCTTTCTTTAATTAGTTGCAACTTCTTCTTTTGGATGTCCATAAATAGGCAATCAAACACATTAGAAAGGTCATTGTAAAATTTGGGTTAAATTAAGGCATAGCTTTTTGCATATGAGAAGTGAAGACTCAAGGTAAAAAGAATTATTCAAGTTTGTAGAGTTTCGCAATTGTTAGTATTCACCATGGTTGTATTCTCTTGGACTAGACAAGCTTACACTAGCAATGGGAACCCTAATGCTCATGGAATGTAGAGATTGAATCAATTTTGGAAGTTCAAATAATGGTAGTTCATAAACAAAAGCTTTCTACATATTGAGTTGTTCATCTTCATAATAGTTAAGTGCTTTTTTATGTGTGATAAAACAACAAAGAGACCTATCCCAACTCTCCAACGTGTTGTTTATATAGCATATTTATGTGTCTTTTTGTGTTACTCATATGCTTTTATGAAGTTATAAGTTAAGTCATAACCAAAAAAATTAGTGAAATGTGAAAGCCACCACATCTTAGACTTTGACCAAGCAACATTCTCATTTTTGGCTTAAGTTTTGCAAGGTACTTTTCATCAACACGATGTCTCAGGCTGTACAACAAGTTTCTAGTCAAATTTCATTAGCTTCAAAAACTTGTCAATATTCCTTATTTGATGTATAGTTTAAAAGAGTCTACTCATTTTGCTTAGATATGGTTAGAGCGCATTGCCATAGAAGCTCATAGTAAGCAAGCTATGGTCTCTACAATGCTTGGCAATGATCCTCCTTCATCAATTTAGCAAGATTTCAAAGCATTTGTGGACTCCTCTTCTCTCTTGAAACCCTAGAGCTCACTGTTTTGGACATCATGAAGATTCTTGCAATTTCTTGAAGTATGGAGAGGGTTTTCATGATCTATGGCTTCCTGGAGATGAATGCAAGCTTCTATGCTTGAAATAGAACCGACATTGAAGCATTTTGAAGAGATTTGAAGCATCCTTGCTCTCTTGAATTGGGGGAAAACAAGGTAGCCACTCAATTCTTCAAAATTTTTGGTCTTACAAGGCTCAAATCATGGGGCTTTTGTATTCTTCAGCTTCAAGAAGGTCTCATTAAATCTACTACATCAAAGGATGGCCAACATTGGAGCAATCTATCAAGAATTGAAGGCATGTTCTCTTCATAAAGGCAAGAAGGTCCTAAATTCTCATAAATTCTTGATTCTAATCAAGAATTGAGGCTTCTTCAAGGTTCTTGGATTATCTATAGCCCTTTCTTGAAGGAATTCAATCAATGATGGCATTCCCATAATCAATTGGAGCTTCTTGATTGCTTGAAGTTGGAGCAAGCATTATGGGGTTAATCTTCTCTTGAAGCTAAGCCTATACCCTTCAACTTGGATCAATTTGATGGTGGATTTTATGGGGTATTGACAGATTGTGATTCATCTATCATTCTTCATCAACAATCAAGAGGTATTCCTATTGCTCATTGTTAAATCTCTCTTTCCACCCTATTGTTAAGCTAAGTCCTATTGTTGATAAGAGAGATATTGAGCAATTTGAGCTTCTAAATTTACTCTTAGATAACATGAGAACTCAACCTAGGGTTGATTGATGTTGTTTACTAATTTCCAACTATGTCCATTCATAAATTGATGCCTAAATGATTGCATAGATTGATTCATTACTCCTTGCTTTGTTGCTTGATCAACCTGTATTACAAACTCATGCAATTTCCTTTCATTGATGCTTAAGAATTGCTTAATCTCTAACTTTGGGGTTTTTGTGGTTCAATCCATTGAGAATATCCAATAAATTGTAAAAAGGTAAGCATAGTAAATCACTGAGTAACTGATTACTATTGGTAAACCTTTCTCATCCTCAGTTTTCATATATTTTACCCTTCAATTCTTGCATACCATGAAATGAAAAAATTGTGATTTAGCCATGCATTACATTCCTTGATTGTTAGAACACTAGCTCTACCATGTATATTCCGACCGAGGAAAACGGTCGAAGCCAGACGAGATAGCAAGACAAAAGAGAGGTGATCCTCCCTTGCTATTTAAGACTCCGTAGGGGTACACAACCTAGCCCAGAAGGAACTTTGCACACCTTCCGGAGTTTCAGAGCCCATGTAGGTGCCCGTCCTATCGTTTTATCCCTCACCACAAGTGGTGGACCATGGAAGACCACTTGGGAAAGAGTGGATGAAGATTTGAAGACTTGAGGTACCGAATAGAGCAGTTTATGACATCCTTGGACAGATTTATAGGTCTTTTCACACGGGTACCTATCAGTTGCAGGGGTTTCCTGGATACTTACAGGTGCCTTACAGCCTATCATAAGTCTACTAATTTCTTTGAAGATCTACAAGTACTACAGGATTCATTTCAGGGTCAAACAGGGTTCCCACAGGGTGTTAACAGGTTGTAGGAATTCTCTGGATAGGTATACAGTTCTTATTACAAAAAATTCTTTCCTAATCCAAACTAAGAACTTGATAGCTCCATTTGAAGAGGGGATCCTAAGCTCCGATTTGAATCAAAAAATTTGTTGATCCGACATTGGGAGCAAAAGTTATGGTCAATTTATTGATAGGGGGTCTAGTGGATTGCACTTAAACAGGCTGTCTGGAATACACTGTTTGAGTTCAATCGACCTATATACACTATTGCAAGTTGAGATATTATTAAATTTAGTATATCCACATATAATAAGCTTTCCATAGAGCTATTAAGCATTGGGATTGGTGCCATATTCAAAGCGAAACAAGTGGTTTAGTGATAATCTGTCTATTATTACAACACTGCTTCCTAATGCCTAGGAATAAGAAGAAAGACCCTATTACTGAGGCATTGAATGATGGTGTCAGAGACTTCCAAGAGGATAAAAATTACACAATTGAAGCCCATAATGTTGATCAAGTAGATGAAGAATTAAGTATTGGGATTCCTCATAGCACACATCAAGGACAATAGGACATACATTAAGAGCATGTGGGGAATGATTATCTCCTACTGTCAAAAGAGCTGGGACATGTCAATAAAGGCCTTTCTAAGGATTTGAAGCCTTTGAATGAAGTTTTAACCCATATGAATCAAGGTTTGTTGCAAGGGATGGCTCAAGTACACAAAGGAATCTCTGAATTGCAACAAAGTAATAAATTCTTATTACAATATCTCATCTTAGCCATAAAGGAAATCGGAAGCAAACCACAAAGTGATCCTCAAAATATTGAAGACTCCCATGTGATTCCCTTTGTTGGTAATCCTTCCCATCCAAACAAAGAAAAGTCTCAGCCAGTAATGCACACCTTTGAAAAGGAAGAGCCATCTAGAGTCAAGGGCAACCATCATCCTTCACAAATTCATGGTATTCATACTCCAAGGCCTCAGTTTAGCAGTCCAAAGGATAATCATATACATGAAGGGGAACAGGACAACACTTGATGGGATAGTGATTATCATGGATGTGACCCCTTCTACAAGAATTTTAATCATCAGCCCTCAAATGCACAAATAGGAAATGTAGCCAACAATCAAGTTCATGAAGGTGGAAGGCATGATGAGCGAAGATCAACCCATGACATCCCAAACCAAGAGCGTGTTTCAAATGGACAACCCTCATCTCATGGTTTTGGGCCACCTACTTTTAGACAAAATTCAAGAAATAAAGATTCATGGAGACAACAATCTCATGGGCAGCCATCTTACAATGAAAAAGAATATAAAGAGAAGATCAATATCACTAATTTCAAAGGAGATAATGCATCACCTTCAGAATGGGAGGAGTGGATCAATAAGCTTGAATTATACTTCACCCTTTACCCTAGAAGTGAAGAGGCCAAAATTTATTTCGCGGCTCTTCATCTTGAAGGTTATGCCCATACTTGGTGGCGTTACATGCAAAAGATTGGGCAAAATTTTGAGTGTTGGGAGGAGTTCAAGCAAGCGATGATTGATGTCTTTGTGTCTCCTTTGGAAAAAGAAAGACTTCAAAGAAGATGGTATGCATGCGCTCAAAGGGGAATGTCCGTTAGAGACTATTCCAATGCCTACTTGAATCTTTCCATGTATGTTGAAGGTATTTCAGATTTTGCTAAGCTGAATAAATACATTTTTAGTCTTGACCCTACCCTATCATCGGAGGTAGGAGCTCAACAACCAAAAACATTACATGAGGCCATACAATTGGCTGAAAGATACTCTTTGAAGTACAAAAGGGATGCATGAAATTTTCAGCAAGGAAGTATGGGTAATAATGTTTGCAATCAACCTACAAAGTATGGGCAAGTTTTCAGCCAATCAAGAGACTCTTTTAGACAAGAAAACAGAGGTTATAACAGTCAAAACAATTATAATAGCAAGTGCCAATATTTTCCACTGTTTATGCCTCTAAACAGAGTGGAAATATTGTACCAAAACAGGGGCAAACTTTCAAAAATGTGGCTGAGTCAAGAAGCACTTTTTCAAAAACTGAAAATGCTCCTAAAGTGCCCTAAAACAGTTCTAATAGCAACTCCTTTCCTCACGACAAGCTTCGGGAAATGCTTGCAAAATGGTTATGCTTCAAGTGTGGGGAGAAGTGGTCACAAGATCATAAGCTGAAGTGTAAAACTAAGGACTCAAAAATCAAAATGGTGATCACTCAAGAAGTGGAAGTTGAAGAAGAAGAAGATCAAGAGGGAAATTTACTGCATGTTGATGCATATCCAATGGTTGAAGAGATTCATGAAGAGGAGCATGCCACCAACGAAGATTTCTATGATTCCATGGATGGATTTCCTTTTAATCCAGGTGGTAATCATGATTCTCATGTTTCCTTGTATACTATCTCACATGATGCATGGACCAGTTGCAAAGGGGAAAATACACTTAGACTCAAAGGTTTCATTAATGGCAAGGTTGCATATATTCTAGTGGATATGGGCAACACTCATAGCTTCGTCAACACCAAATCTTTGAATGGGCTGAAGTTGCTACCCATTGATATGGATTCTTCCTTGTGGATATAAGTTGCCAATGATGCATATGAGTCTAGTAAAGAAGTGTGTCCATGTACCTCAATTGAGTTATCGCCCTCTTGCACAATAAAAGTGGATTTGATCACTTTGGATATGGGGCCTATTGACATTGTCATTGGTTGTAATTGGTCTGAAAACACTTGGCAAATTTACCTTGGACTTGGAACAAATGCTAATGGAATTTAATTGGCAAGGACATCACATAGAGTTGAAAGGCATAGACCACAAACAAATAGAACTCATTTCCATGAAGAAGTTGCAAAAAGAAATCAATGCAAAATCATGCATCTTCACTCTTTTACTTGCGAAAGTAGATGAAGGTCAATCAACATCAGCCATTTTCTCCTTCAAAGGAAAGGGATCCAAGATTAGAAGAGCTATTGGAGGAGTACAAGGACCACCATCATCCTTACCTCCAAAGCAAGAAGTTGACCATCCTATTGACTTGTTGCCCAATACAAAACCCATCAACAAACCTCCCTATTGCTTGTCCAAGTTTGAAAGGGAAGAAGTAGAGCATCGTCAAGGAATTTTTGCAAATGGGTTTAATTCAATAAAGTCAATCATCGTTTGCCTCTCCTGTGCTCTTAGTCAAAAAGAAGGATGGATCATTTCACATGTGTATTGATTATCGGGATTTGAACAAGTCAACGATCAAGAATAGGTATCCTATTCCCCAAATTGATGATCTTCTGGATGAGCTTAAAGATGCAAAGGTCTTCACCAAAATAGATATTCGATCGGGTTATCATCAAATGCAAATGAAGGAAGGATATGAGTTCAAAACAGCCTTTAGAACTGAAAGAGGGTTATATCACTTCTTGGCTATGCCATTTGGACTTTCCAATGCACCTGCTACTTTTCAAGCCCTTAAGAATAAAATATTGCAGCCCTTCTTGTTCAAAATAGTTCTTATTTTCTTTGATGATATCCTAATCTATAGTAAATCCAAGGATGAGCATTTGAAGCATATAAGAGAGGTCTTTGACACTTTATGAAGACATGCACTCTTTGCCAAGATGACAAAGTGTTCTTTCATGGAAGATGAAGTTGAATACTTAGGTCACATTGTGAGAGAACAAGGGATTAGAGTGGACCCCAATAAGTTAAAATGTGTCAAAGAATGGCCTACTCCTACAAATGCAACCTCTTTGAGAGGATTTCTTGGGTTGTCATCCTTCTATAGAAGGTTCATCAAGAATTATACTCATGTGGCAGCTCCATTGATGGATAGGCTAAAAAAGGAAGCTTTCTTTTGGAACTCCATCGCCGATCAAAGTTTAAGTGAGTTGAAATCTCTTCTAATTTCAGCACCCAACGTCAGTTACATGTTTATGAGCGAGATGTTAAGTAATATTGCATGCTATCAAAAAGTGGCATCATTACATTTATGGTAACCATTTCAAGGTCAAAAGTGATCATCGCGTGCTGAAATATTTTCTTTCACAACCAAATTTATCTACTCTTCAAGGATATGACTTCGAAATATCTTATATGGTTGAAAAAGACAATGTGGTGGCGGATGTCTTATCAAGAATGTGGGCATGTTCCATTTCTACCATTTCAATCGTGCATAAGGATTGGATCCATAATATCCAAGAGGAGTATTTGCTTGATGAGCAAGCATCAAAGATGATGAAGGAATTTCAACAAGGCAAAGGAGAAGAGTATCTAAATTTCAAATGGCACAACGGTCTTTTATGGTATCGTGGTAGAGTATTCTTGACACCACAATCTTCTTTTAAAGACTGTATCTTGCATAAGATGCACTCTTCACCCTTAGCGGGACACCATGGGTTGTTCAAAACATTTGACAATATCCATAAGAGTTTCTATTGGAAGGGCTTTTGGAGGGATGTTAAGGACTATGTTATGCAATGTCTTATGTGTCAACAAAATAAAGATTCGTCTCTTCTGCTCGGTGGATTACTTCAGCCACTTCCTATTCCTCAAGGCAAGTGGACTGATATTACAATGGATTTTATTGTGGGCTTACCTACAACAAAGCATGGGTGGAATAGTATTTATGTGGTGGTGGACCAGTTGACTAAATCAACTCATTTTATCCCTACTAAGGCTCAATTTATAGCAAAACAAGTGGTTGAACGGTTCATGGAATGTGTTTTTAAGCTTCATGGCATGCCACTGAAGATAGTATCCGATCATGATACTAAGTTCATGGGAAGCTTTTGGAGGAGTTTATTCACTTCTATGGGAACAATTTTGACTCCTAGCACGGCATATCATCCCCAAACTAATGGCCAAATGGAGCGTGTCAATAAATGGTTGGAAGCCTATCTTCATCATTTTTGCCATGACACTCAAGCTTTGTGGGATCATTGGTTACATCTTGCTGAATTCTGTTATAATAATACTCATCATATGAGCATTGGCATGTCATCATTTGAAGCGCTTTATGGATACAAAGTGAAAATACCTTCAGCCCTTTTTCATGAAGATGTGAATCCACAAGCCAAGGCTGAAGTTGAGAAAATGGAAGCTCTTTTGCATCAATGCAAGGAAAACCTTCGGAAGGCACACGATGTTATAAAGGCTTATGCTGATGAAAAGCAGAGACCTTTGGAGTTTGAAGAAGGGGATTGGGTATTCCTCAAAGTGCCTAAATCTAGGTATGCTTGAATTGCCTTCTTCAACAAGGATCCATTCTACCTTCCATGTTTCCCAACTTAAGAGATATGTGGGTCCATCCATAAAGGTGTTAAAGGAGCTACCTCCCATGGATGAAGATGGCCTTATCATTTATGAGCCTGAAAAGATTATTGGCAAAATAAAAAAGATTTTAAGGAATCGTTCGCTGCTGGAGTACCTTATTAAATGGGAAGGTTTGCTCATGGAGGAGTCTACTTGGAAACCATCATCATACCTTGACTCTTTTCCATGGCTTTTGCAAGAAATAGAGTAATATCTGACAGGATAGCTTGCTGTATTAAATTTCTGTCATAAAGATGATTGCTCTATGGTCATCAAAATTGGATTTTTATGGCATGGCTGGATACTAGGGATTGCCCTCTACATTTCTATAGCGCAACTATGATGATTGGACATTCCTTCTTCAAGTTATGGCCATTCTTGTGCAGCAGCCTGTTTTGGACAGTTTCCAGTAGGATATTCAAATTTTATACCTATACTTCATTGATATATGAGATCTTCTTCAACTCGGAGTTTCATTTAGCATGGATTCATCACTTACAAGCTATTCTTGTAATCTTCCTTTATCAATTGTCCCAATTCCAGCTTTGAGGACAAAGCTCTTTTAGGTCGGGATGGCTTGTAATAAAGCATAAATACCTTAATCTAGGGTAAGTATAAAAGTTGGAGGTGTAACATGTGTAGCATCTTTTTGTCATTTTACAAACATATCTTGTTTGAGATCTCAACCTCCCACCATCTAAGAGGGTGAATACTCTTAGCCACCATAGCTTGGGGTGCATACCTTGTTGCAGCCTCTCACCATTTGATTCTCAACCAATATTGGTAATACCATTTCTTGCCAAGCTACCTTGGCTATGGCTTCCTGGCATTTTATGTCTATTTCTTGTATTTTTAGTTTAAAAGCTTGCTGTGGAATTTAGCTTTATTACAAACCATAAATCATGTCAATATTTGAATGCAATTGATGGGATCCAAATATTCCACCCACCAATGAATATATTGCAAGCAAATATACAATGAGAGTTACTCTAAAGAAACAATGAAACACTCTCCAATGCAAATATTCCATCAATGAATGATACTCCAATGCAAAGATTCTCCATGTATATATTGGAACAAGAGATAATTGATGTGAATAATGGAACCATAATACTTCATCCCCAACGTAAGGCACTCCAATATGAAGATAGTCCATGCATATATTGGAACAAAAGATAATTGATCTGAATAATGGAGCGATAATACTTCACTCAACAAAAGACACTCCAATGCAAAGATAATTCACGCAATTATTGCAATGAAAGATACAACAATGAAACAACAAATACAATGGTACCATATCAATTCAACCTAACGAAATAACCAGCCTAATGGCACCGTAATAATAAATGTAACGGTTCCAACCTAAATCATTGATGTTAAATCAACCATGCAAATACTACAACAAAAGATAGGATGATGAATTTGTCAAGGTAATGGTGCCGTTATCATTAAAAATGCAATGAATATTTGCAAAATTGAATCAAATAGAAAACTTAATCGAGCATGCACATATATCATTTAAAAATTCTAAAGCACAACCCTAAACCCCAAACATTCTCCTATTAATTGAAGAAATTAAAAATATTTCCATTGATCAATAGATTAACACAAAGATACCTAAACATGCAATGTACTTGGTAGATGCATGCTTGGTAGGTTGCATGTTTACGTATCTTTATGTTAATCTATTGATCAATGGGGGTATTTTCAATTTCTTCAACAAACCAGAGAATGTTTAGGGTTTAGGTTGTGCTTCAAAATTTTAAATTGGTATATGTGCATGATCGACTAAATTTTTTGTTCAATTAAATTTTGCAAACACTCGTTCTATTTTTAATGATAACAACACAATTATCTTGGAAAATTCATCATTCTATCTTTTGTTGAGATATTTGCATTGATGATTCAATATTTTTAACAATTAAGGTTGGAACCTTCAAGATCTGTTGAATATAGTTGGGCATGAACTTGTCGTGGATAATAGCTATTAAGATTGGTTTGACTCTTGGGACTAAAAGAGGAAAATTTGTTTCCTTAAGCTTGGAGGAAACTGTTATGATCAAGAATTGGCTAATTGATAATGCTTACATCCTGCTTGGAAAGAAAGCCTTTGGGGGTAATCTCATGATATAGCCATAGGTGTCTACATTTTGGAACAAGTGTTAAGTTCTATTTCTCCTAAGAAGGCAACTACCTTGGATTGTCATTTTTTCAAGGAAGAGCTCAAGTTTGTAGTTGGGGAAATTAAAAGAAATAAATGGACTGGGATGGATGGCTTGCCAGTTGAGATTTGTTAGGAATTTTGAGATCTCTTTGCTAAAGATATAATTCTTATGTTTAAAAAGGTCAACATGATAGGAAAATTAAAAGAGTTTGAAGTAATCAGTATAGGGAGATAGAGGCAACCTAATTGAGTTCTTTGAGAAGATTTGGAATGCAATTTGTGGTTGGACTTTGTAGGCGATATGATCCCATAGGAACGATGTAGTTTTTGGTTGGCTTGGTAAGCCCTTACACACTCTACCGAATAGAAGTTCATCTATCTAAGTTGATGCTCACTTTTTGGTTAAAAAGCTTGTTAAGAAAGATAAGTTGTATGAACCTATAAGAAAGCTTATGCAATTTTTGGTTTGATGGTCTTCTCTACCTTGAAAATACCATCTTGAGGGCGTTGTAAGTACTTACCTTCTTAAGAAAAGATATGTTTCACGCACATGGAGAAAATCTTTTTTAAAAACAGAGCTAAATATACGTGTAGTTGTAACACATATGCATACGAGTCGCTTACAAAGAAGGTCTTACCTTAGAATAAGAAAGAGCTATTCATGTTGGAAGCCTAAGGAGTAGCCAATGTCTTTAGGCATCTAGAGTAGGAATGCCTAACCTTACTTGGTAGGCCTTTGCAATTACATTACCGTGTTTGTTTTCCTATCGAAGAACTTATTCAAACCGGTTTCCCGTTTGCAAGCCAACGTGAACACCCGTAGGGCTCTGCCTCTCTATGACTGCATTTTGCCGTCGCGCTTTCAGAAATTATGGGTAAATTAATATTCAAAAGTGCTCTCTATAAATACATCTGACAACAGCATTTGTCATTTTGGTTGGAGCGTTTCCCTACCGTGGCAGGAGATCTCCTCTCTTGCTCGCCATGAGCGTCATCGACATCCTCACCCGGGTTGATGCCCTCTGCCAAAAGTACGACAAGTACGACCTCGATAAGCAGCGCGAGCAGCAGATCTCCGGCAATGACGCCTTCCTTAAGCTTTACACCGTCTTTGACAGCGAGATCGCTGCCTGCACTCAGGTTATTTCTCTGCAATTTCTCTTCTAAGCAGAGCTTTATGATCGTTTTCTGTGCCGATGATGTTTTTTGTTTTGACATCGCTGTATGTAATGGCAATTTTGCTTGTTTGGATCTCGATGTTACTGCTACGACTTATTTCATTTATATCATCTGTTTACTTTTTGGGACCTTGTAGAAAGCCAATGATGCTGCAATCGAAAAAAATAGGGCGGTAACTGCAACTCTCAATGCTGAGATAAGGCGGGCAAAGACAGAGTTACGCAATGAACTTCCAAAGCTAGAGAAGCTGGCACAAAGGAAGGTGATTATACTTGCTTCTGTTGTTAATGCTGGTCGGAATGTGTATCCTTTGCTGTGAGTTTCTACATAGCTTGCTTTGTAATCAACAATAACAAACGCTGTTAAGCCCCAGCAGATTTTAAAGAATCCCCTGCATTCTAATTGGATCATATCTCTCTTGTAACCGCATCACTTAAGTTTTTACTCTTGTTTTGCCCACAAGATAACAGATTAGGATGTTTGGCAATGTGGGTGCCTTGCAGAGCATATAATTTGATATCGATTCATGTAGGTGCCTTGTAAAGCATATAGCTTCTACCAGTTTATCCCTAGACATCTTTCAGAGAATGTCATAGGATATGAGGCCTAGATAGTAACGCCAAAGGTAGTTTGTATTAGAAGGAGCTTGAGCAACAAAAGAGTGAACTCAATGGGGATGAAACTCAAAGCCTTCTTGTAGAGTGTATCATAGGAAATGTGGCCAAGATAGTGATGCCAAAGGCAATCTATATCAGAAGCACAACTTGAGCAACAAAAGTGTGAACTTGATGAAACTTAGAGCCCTCTGTACTCAGCTTAGAAGAGAATTCCAACATGGGGCTGTGCTCCATCCGGAGCTATGACTAATTTGTCTTATCAATTATTTCAACTACGTTGTTGGTAAAGAACATAGCTCGACCCAACAGGTAAAACTGTAGATTGAGAGTAACTTAACATTGATTTGTGGAACAAGGAATTTGTTGTCTACTTGTAGGAGATTCAAGCCTAGGTGAGTTCCAAAGTGAATTGAGCCAATGCTTTGAAACTTGGCTGTGGAATTGTTACTAAATTAGACACCCCCATCCATAGGTCTTTGTGGAATGAAGATATTTATTATGGGTGGCACCTCTATCCATGATCTGCTTGATTGGATGGCCACAACAGAGGGTAGGGTGGCCCCTCTACTAGTTGCACAGTGGAGCAATTGGCAGCTGATAGATATGGACCCAGGACCCATCATGAGAGAACTCAAGTGAGAAAATATTGTGCTTGGGATAGAAAGTCAATGGGAGGTCCAACAAAGGTTGTCCATACGCTGCATTATCGATGGGTATTCAATGATAATTGTCAGCACTTGGGGGTTGAGGTTGGGGTTGTGGAAGGTGCAAGATTACAATCTTTGTTTCATCATTGTTGCCTTGTTGTGTGCTTGCGGTCCAAATTGGCGTTTGGATCAGGGATTGATTTCCCTTCTCTTGCCTAGCAAATAACAGCTTGCTTGTGGATGGAGCCTCTACATGAGTTGAACTTGGCCCACACCTTAAGAAGCTGCCCCATACGAGGTGACTATTGGTAGGACTTCTTTGGAGATGCATTGAAGAAGTGTCGAATATGCCAAAGCGTCATCATGGTGCCAAGGAGGTGGCTCTCTTGAAAGTCCTCTTCGTCTTGGTTGTCTAGTAGTAGTAATGGTCATTAAGGTTGGGAGCTCATCCAAAGATGATATACTAGACCCTCTTTTGCACAGACCAAGCCTTCATAACAGTGCTCTAAGTTTTATAGTCAACATTGTGGGGCTTATTCTTTTCGTAGTAAATGGGGGTGCCATAGAGAAAATTGATGATAGAAATGAGGAATAGAAAGAGATACCTAGAGTAATTGAGTGGTTAAAGAGCCCAAAACAAGACATAAGGTTAAATAGCTTGCTATTTACAGCTCAAGAACACACCAATAAAGTACAAAATGCACATGTACCATGAAGAACGGGGACAAAAATGAACAATATGTAGTGTAGGAGCATTGAATTAACACAAGAGACCCTATCTCAAGCGTTAAAATGCAGATGTGATGAGAAAACATGCACAACTACAAAAGGAGACGTGCAACCCAATGTAGTTGCGTTGCAATTGAGAAAAAAAGTTCTTGGGCAGCATTGGTGAGGGTAGAGTTCATGATGCTGTCTACAACCACCCAGTAGGTTGCCCTGATGAAGACAAAAGGTAGACACAAGAAGCTACCACTCCCAAACCTCAAAATGTAATTGTGAGCAAACCTACAACAACAAAACACAAACTAAATGTGCTGAGATCTAGGTGAACTAGAGGTTTGTTACCATGTGATCGTGCATAATGGAAGTGCAAGTAGAAATGATAAGCATGAAACAAAACACAACACAATTGGCAAGGTGAAATTAGAAAATGCAAAATTGAGAGAGAATCATGAATGGGTGATGGAATCCATCATTGAAAGCAGGAGGAAAGTTACAATACTGCCACGATGTGAATACATGCTAGGGTTTGCAGGGAGAAAACACTTAAGAGCTTATGAACAAGACTAAAACAGAACGAACACAGGCAAGAATGCAAAAGAACATAATGAATGAATGATTGATAATGAATAAAGGAATGGAGAGTGTGTGATATTCATGGAGCTTAAGAAATGAAGACCGTCCAATAGTCACTCTGTGTGTTGTGAGTGGAGTAAGGGAGAGTGGCGGAGAGAATGGTCCTTCAAGAACGGATCCCAAGTGCAGCAAAACCACCAATGATGAAGTAGAAGTAGTAGATTGGGATTGAGGGTGATGAAAGGCAGCAGCTGAGGGCTGGTCAAAACACAACAATCTCTAGGGCTGAGGGCTATAGGGCAGCAGGCAGGATGTTGAAACACAGAAATTTCTAGGGTTGGAATAGTGAAATGCAGCAGTGTACAGCCTGGTCACAACCTCTAGATGGGTTGGAATGATTTTGGTGAAAGAGCTTGATGATATAGACCAGGAGGAGCAAACAGATCTGCAGATGGAGAAAACAACATTTGAGGTAGTCTAGAGCCAAAATGCAGCATTGAGGAGCCATGTGGCAGCCAAAAAACAGGTCTGCTGGTGGATAAATGCAGCTGTAGGCATGTCGTGTGCAATAGATGATGGCTGGTAAATCTCCAGAAAAGCAGCAGGATGTGAGTGCCCTTGAGGCTGGAAACAGTAGGAGGATGGCCATGAATAGGTTGGCAGAAGTCTGTGGATGACTGGCAGCAAAGTTAGCACCTTTGGATGATGGGAGACCGTGTGAGAAAATTGTGGAGGAAGAAAGCAAAGAGTTAGTGTCGACAGATTTGCTGTAAACACAATAAAAAGAAAAGAACAAGAACACAAAAGAACCTTGAGAGAGTATATCGGGAAAATGGAATCCATATACCAAGGCTCAAGAGTAGTACAATGGTACGGGCTGAGGACAACAAGCAAAGTTAGTAGTCTCCCTCTCTCCAACAGAAGCAATGTGTTGAGTATTTTATGAATAATAAGTAGGCAAGAATAATACAACAATTATGATGAGTCGACTAGCATTTAATGTGGCCAAAATTCTAGTCGACCACATTAAATGCACCAAAATCAGAAATGAAATGCATTTTGATAGGAAGTCCTGGCACCTAGGATATGTACACTGCTAAGACCCTCTCATAGCTCATGGGTGAGTGGTCCAATAAAAAAACTCAATGATTAAGGACTCATCATAGTATATATAACAATGACAATCAGATGGGACCATCAATACCCTAGCAGTTGGTGATTGAGCCACCACCAATGTGCCTTTAAAAGACACTAATGTCAATCATACCAAGCCCTAACAGCATGCAAAGAGTAGAAATAGTTGAATCTTGATGCCTGTTATGAACCAACTCTGCGGAAAGCAAGTCATGACCATGGATTCCCTGCCTTCTACGAGACCGCCAATGTATCCCCTTATGTGATGTTAGACTATGAGCAAAGACTACTCTCTGTCAAACATCCCATCGCGAGCCTAAAAGGCAAACCAACTACATGATTTGAATGTACCAAACTTAGTTGATGCATGGAAGCTGGACTCAGAGTCTACTAAACTTGCATATGGATTAGCTCGGATGCCCCACCACCACCACCACCACCACCATCACCACCACCCTCTCACACTTCTCTTTGGCATTCGAAAGCCATAAGGGATGCAAGCATCACTAGGGCCAGAAAGCTGAAGAGGGTGGTGTGGCCTTCAGCACTTTGCTAGAGTCCAAGTGTAAGTCTGGACTCGGGGGAGGATGACGACTCATTAGAGGAGTCTTTACCCTTCTTCTTCTTTTTCTTCTTCCACAATGTTACTAGTTTCTTGCAATCCTTTTGGAGATGGCCCTTCTATCACCATGGTAGCATTGGCTTTTCTTCTTTTGCTGCTTGCCACCCCTCTTTGAAGTCAAAATTGTTAATCTTGCTGCTAGACCAAGATGATAATGCTCGTAAATACAAGGAAGCCTCATGCTCAAGTAGCATAGAGGTCATATGATCAAAATAGATAGGCGTCATTGATGTTTGAGCTCGTAAGGCATTAGCAACACATTAAGCTCTAGAGATAGCTTGTAGAGAACAGTCCCCACAAAGTGGACTTTAAGAAGGGTGGATTGCCAAGCAAATAGGTTTTGAAAAAAGGCAGAAATATATGTGAAGAAAGTGTAGTGACAGAAGCACGACAACTGACAGTGTAATCTGTCCTTTGAAATTGTCTAGATCAGGTTGGAAACACAAACTCTGTCACAAGGATGTGAAATTTTATTGCTTTGCTTAGCATTTGATTAAAAGATAATCAAGTGTGCTAATGTAATTTGCACATGTGAAGTGCAAGTTAATTATTTCATAGTGTGGGACCTAGGACCTTGAAATATCAGTTGGTGCCAAAGGTAAAAGTTGTAATAAGTTATGCTTGACAAATGCTAGGTGGTACCTAGTGTCATATTTGGGCCTAGATTAATTTATTGACCATGGTGGTGACATTACAGACTAGCATTAATTAATGAATTAATGCCAGTCTAAGGACCAATAACTACTTAGGGACACTTGAGAGACAAATTGGCCTAGCCAATTTAATTATTGACTGGCGGAATTACTTTTTGGGATACTAGAATAATTATTAAGTTAATTTTTAGAATTAAATGTTCTAAAAAATATTTTAATAA
Source organism: Lygodium microphyllum (assembly GCF_053477565.2). NCBI lineage: Eukaryota > Viridiplantae > Streptophyta > Polypodiopsida > Schizaeales > Lygodiaceae > Lygodium > Lygodium microphyllum. Next base: position 5,503,953 of record NC_141164.1, on the reverse strand, counting down.
ATTGAATAATGCTAAAAATTGGGATTAGAAGGTTGCCACTTGGCAAAACTTGCCCATGCAAGTGGGAAAGACATTTTTGAGGTTGAGGTTGAGGTTGAGGTTTTGAGAGAGAGAGAGAGAGAGAGAGAGAGAGAGAGAGAGGGGGGGGGAGGCTTATTCTAGCCTTGTGCAAGCTAAGAGAGATAGAAGGTTGCCATAGCTGCTACAACAATTGACAGGCCATTTCCAGCTAGCAAGAGACCCTCCAAGAGCAGGTGACATAGTTTGAAGAGACTACAACTATAGATGACAGCAGTTTTAGGGCTGTTTGAGCAAGATAACATCGTATTAGGTGTGTTTCAACAATGGGGACAACTTTTATGGCTATCTAGATAGGGAAGCATATGATTTCTTCCATTTTCTTGCGATGAAAGTCTGAAATCTCTCTCTCATTCTACAGCCATTTCTCAACTCCAATAGTTTGATTCATCAGAGGTGGAGATATTGCAAAATCTCTATTGTAAACTCTAATTTATTACAAAAATTAGGGTTTGACAGTAAGATGGTGCTTAGAATTGAGGGCCTAGGACTTGAATTCCAGTACCTAAAATTAAAGAATATAATGGAGATTCAAGAGGCCATCCAAGAATGTCAATTTGGGGTTAAATTTGTCTCTCAATGAGTAGGGTGAAGGCCAGTTCCCCAAGCAAACCAAGGGGCAAATTGGTTTGAAGGCTTGTTGGTCAGTTTTGATAGTAAAAGGCCCTTGGATTAGCGTAGGGGATTAGAGAATCTCAGTTGTACTCCATCCATTTGCAGTAGAAGCTAAAGAAATACCGCAAGGGGCCCTAGTTTTGAGGCCAACAGGCTGTCCATTGTCCAAGATTAAGGTGGTAAAGTGTGCATTTCAATTTATGTGAATTAATTACGTTTGTAATTAGTGTTAAATTAGGTTAGCATCTCCCTATCCCAGGAAGAAGGCTGGTTTCATGGTTCCATTGCCAGGATACAATCAAATCCCTTGACTTAGTGGGCCTGAGGCACTTGATTGAAGGCTAGAAGTTTTGCTCATGTATTGAAATTATGTTCAGTTGAGCATTTTCAGTAAGTATGTTATCTTATAGTGGGATGGGATCAAGTAGTAATAATGCATCTCATTTTGAAAATGCACATAATGAAGGGGAAAATGCAATGCCTAATCTTAGAACAAGCTTGCAGCATGGACAGTAAGGAGAAAATGTGGTTATTGACTAGAAAGCGGGTCCTTCAAGGCCCAAGATTCTAATGACCAGCAAGTAGATGAAGAATTTGATGACTGGTTCAAGGCTTGGTTGAGGGCAATAGTTGACATCTTTGATCAATTGGCCAAAGATCCACAATTTGAGAGATTTTTGAATTCTTCCAAAAAGCATAGCAAGGGCAAGAATAATATGTCATCTTCAAAGGCTTTTGGGTAGCCAAAAGCTTCCAAAGGACAGCCATTGCAGCCTAAAGATGCACCCAAGGTTGGGGATAAGCAGAAGCAAATGGTACTAGTGGGATTGGATACCCAAATGCTAGGCCATATTGGTAGTACCAATTCAATGGGTTTTGGACAGCCGGGTGCGCATGCAATGATGGGGTAGCTAGGATACTTTGGTGGTGACACTATTTTCCATGCTATGGTGGGTTAGGGATCGCATATGGGAATGTATGGCACAACTTCTTATAGTATGTAGTAACCAATGCATGGTGTGCAAGGCCCAATGTATCTAGGTATAGCTGGTAATATGCATAACCCTATGCATGGCAGCATTGGTATGATGCTTGGGGCACTTGGTAATGCATTTGCACACTCAAATGCTTATGGGGCTTAAGGAATGAGTATTGGTCACGCAAAAGCTTCTTTTGGTGTTGGTCATGATGCAAGTATTGCAAATGCACCTTTTTTGCAATGGCCAGTGCATGACTTGACTTCCAAAGGGGCAGCAAAGAACTATGATGAGGGTGAAAAAGAGGTGAAGTTTGAGTCCTTTAGTGGTGCACAAGATAGGTTGAAAGTCTTGACTTTTATTCAGTAGTTTGATGTAGCCCATTCGGGGGGAAACTTCACCAAATCCTCTAAGATTTGGAAGGCGACCAATTTCTTGGAGGGAAATGCATTGCAATGGTGGTCCATGCTCTTAATGCAAGGTGGAGTACCGTCAACATGGGTACACTTTAAGTAAATGTTTTCATCGAATCAATTGACTAGTACACTTGAGATGGACATCATGACAACTTGGAACAAACTTGATGCAATGCAATGCAAGAACTTGGAACAATATAATAAGAAGTTTTGGGATGCCTTGCTTCCAATAACTTCTTATCTCTAGTTTCTCTTTATGCTTCCAAGAAAGTGGGGAAGCATGTATGTGGGTTGCCTAAGGGAATCGGGGATTTTTCCATCAAATCCACAATGTCTAGCATGTCTTAGCTCTTGGAGACTGTTGCTACAACTAATGCATTGCTACGTGGGAAAGATTCATGCTTCCAAGAAAGTGGGGAGAAGCTGAATAAGAAGTTGTAAAAGGTTGAGAAAAGGGGCAGATCTAAAAATCAGCTTGAAAAGAAAAAAGGGTTGGAAATCAGTTTCACAACATAGGGAATTAAGGGTTGTAAATAAATGCTTTGTTTAGAAGCCCAAAACATCAATTGGATTGATACCGGATGTTAGTGATTAACCCAATGATCATGCTACTAAGTTATGTAGAGCATGGGGCAAAATTAGAGATTAGCATACTTTGATGTTATTTGATAATGGAGCAGGTGCCAATTTTATCTGTATAGACATGGCTGTCCATCTAGGTATCAGAGAGGATGAGATGGACCCATGGAAGAAGTTGGTATTGCATGCAAGATCTATGCAAAGCTTGTCACACTCCTCATTGGAAAGCTTCATTCATAGACTCGAGGATATTTGGATAGCGAAAAGTTCTTTATTGCTCCACTTAAGGGTTGTGATGTCTTGCTTGGTATGCCTTGGTGCCATTGTGTGCGTGCAGTGATTGATTCACATAGTAAAGTGATCATTATTCAGCATAAGGACAAGATCCATACTTTGGATGTAAAGTTGAAAGGGGGAGGATTGCTACCATTTTCTAAGCAATGAAAAATCACATTTTAGTATACTTGGTTTTTACTAAGAATAAGGTTGATAATGAACATGTTGGGAACATGCCAAAGTTAGAGAATGATCACATTTTAGTTTTGAAAATGTATACTAATTGCTTCTCTCAGTCACTTTCAAGGGCAATTACAATGAAGAATGCTGTGGAGTAGCTATTAGGGTTTGTACTAAGGAAACACAAAATGTACGACCATGACACAAACACAATGATATACACAAAGGTGCAAAACTCAAACCCGAAAAGTAATACTTAAAACTCAAATACAGAAATAAACACAAGTAGAAGGAGAGAGATAATACAACTGTGAAGTGAATGAATATTGTAAATGAATGAAGAGAGTATAGAGTGCCTAAGGGCAGAGTAGTAGTATCAGAGAGTGACGTTCATTGGAGATGGATCCCAAGTACTGCAACCACCAGTCAGGGATGAGAGAGTGTTGAATAATGAAGGGCAATAGGTTGGTTGCCAAAACACAGGCAACCGAAGGTTAAAATTCGGTAAACGCAGTAGTGTGCCACCAAAGAAGGTTGAAAGCTGATCACCCGAGGCAAAGAACTGTCAGGCGATAACGGGAAAGGTGTTTGCTGATGTAGGCGGCTTGGTGGATAGTAAAAACGCAAGTTTTGTAGCAATCGCGTGGTTCGAGAGATGACAATAGCCTATTACTTAGCATCAAATGCTAAAAATGTAGGCTGATCAGGTGCTATGATGAGTAGCATATAGAGACCTCCAAACAGCTGGGGATGGTTGAAACCAGGCTGCCTAGGGTTGGATAGTGATGGGTTATAGTCGGTGATGGCCTGGACAATAGATGGTAGGTAGCTAATGGTTGAAATTTACACGGTAGAGTGAAAAACTTACACAAAAAGATGAAGAATGGGGATAGCTTGTCTATTTATAGATGTGGATGTATTTTTCCAAATTTAGGTTTCACAGAAACTCTCTCGAACTGCGCATTGTTTTTGCGTTTTCCATTAAATAAGCATGTTTTGGAGCTATTTAAGAGGCTAATCAACGTGTAATGCATTTCTTAGCTCAACATCCCTTCTTAGGTCCGAAATAGAGCTAGAAAGGAAGGCCAATGTAGGTTTTCCTAAGGCGTTCCATCCCAAAGCAGCTAGGGCATTGAACAAAGGGTGCATGGTGGTTGCTGAATCGCCTACCAAGACTTCAAGGACAATTGTTATCTTACCAAGGGAGTCCAAGTAGTCACCCTAGAGAGGACATGGTATCATACAAAGGGCGCACTTGGCTACCTAGTGGCATACCAAGTCTTGCAAAGGCAAATGAAACCATAATGAACATTGTTTTGGTTTTTTTTTGTGTGTTTTCTTTGGATTAGGTAAAGGTATTTTGAGAAATGGTTTGCGGTCAACTAAGTAACTGTACCATACGGGAGAACGAGAAGGGATGGTTAGATCCAACCCATCACAAAATAGACAAGCTACCCATCCAGATTAGGTAAAGGTATTTTGAGAAATGGTTTGCGGTCAACTAAGTAACTGTACCATACGGGAGAACGAGAAGGGATGGTTAGATCCAACCCATCACAAAATAGACAAGCTACCCATCCACTTGGGGGTGTCGATGATGAGGGAAGGGAGATGAAGTAATGATGGTGTGGTGTAAAAAGTGCCGGCGGAACCAACTTAGGATCTGTCTAGTGGTACACTACATTATGAGTTTGCTACATGTTGTGAAATGCTCATGTAGCAAGTGTCACTTGGACTTTATTTCTTGTGGGAAAATTGTTCACTTGCCCAAACGCCCTTTACAAAGATAATAAAATTGTGTAGTGCGAAAGGAGGTACAATAGTGAGGGAAAGGTTGATATCGAAGACAAGTGTCGATATCTCTAGAATATCTAGAAGGGTAGCAACACCCTTTCAACCTTGGATGTCAATGTTGAAGGAGGAAGAGGAGCTGGATGGCAGTCTTTGTATGGTGTCAAGAACCATGATGTGAAAAAACATCCCAATTGGAAGAACAAGATAGAAGTCATTGCCATGATAGCATCAAGAGAGACGTTGCATGATCTGCTTGGAGAGGGGAAGCTTCCATGTTGGCAGAAAAGCAAAACTCGTAGGATGATGAAACCATGAATGGTACAATGTGCATCCCAAGTCTCTAGCCTAGATAGGACGGGTGCAAACTTGCATGTTGGCCCTACACAGAAAACAAAACCTTGCAAAAGAGATGAAAATTTGCAAGCACCACAGAGATCAATAGTAAAATGCTCCGAAAATCAAAGCAAAATAGAAATGAAAAGCTAATTGAATGAATAATGCAATGATGCAAATGTGTATGTGTATGTGAGTAAATGCAATGGAAGACTTAAGAATGAAAATCTAAGGACAAAATCCTATGGGCCTGATTCAATAGCCTAAAGACCTAAGAGTTTGAAGATGGAGATAATCTAAGGATGTGGCCACCATAGTGTACGCCCACTAGTAATTTGGCATGCTTGGTATGCCTTTGCATTGAGTTCTTGGCATTCTTGGTTTTCCTTCTTGAAGAAGAGGCAACCAATCCCCTCTGCTCAGAGTAAGGTTGGGTAGAGGCTTTCTTGTGGATTTGATTGTGTAGCCCTACGTAAGGCAAGAACTGGCACTCAAACTCGTAGAAGGTCGGCAATCTAGGTAGTGAGATAATGTGTTGGATAAAATGGAAGTATTTTTCGGGTAACTTGTTGAAGAAGAACGTGACCTAATCATCATCAGACTTCGGGGAGTCAGTAGGGGCAAACTCCGCGAGTAATCGCTGATATTTGGCCAACTTGAATTTTAGATCATCCCCTTGCTTAATGGAAAACTCTTGAAGCTCAAAATCAAGATTGATATGCCGAGTGCGATTTCGTGCCGCATAGCAGTCAATGAGATGATTGCAATGCTCAGATGCGACGGGAAAATATTATAATTGAGAGTGAAACTTAGGAAGGAACCCCTGCATTAACTCAACATTGGTTGTGGGATTGCGGGCTCTCCATTGACAGATATGGTCAGGGTGGGCTAATTGAGGATCTGGCATGGGCTCTAGACCAACAACAAGGTCTCAAAGGCCTTGAGACTTAAGCGCTTGTTGCATGAAGTTTGACCAAGTGGTAAAATTAGACTCATTAAAATGAGTCTTATCCATGAAGGCATTCTTGGTCGTTACAACAGGAGTGGTAGTGCTAGGAGATGGATAAGGTGTGTAATGAGGGTAGGGTGGATAGGGTGGGGGAGTGGAGTACACTTGGGAATTAAAATCTTAGAGTGCCCACCATGCATGCAAGAAGTGTGCATAGTGGATTCGAATGTGGGCATAGATTGACTAGGCATGGGTATGGTAATTGCATGAGGAGCCCACGGCGGAGGGATAGTGACACATGCAGTAGAGGATGGGAATCCTTGCATAGGAGCGACCCATGGAAAGTGTGATGACGCACCATAAGCAAAGGATGGAAATCCTTGCGTTTGAGAGGTCAAAGGATGTGTGTGACTTGGGTTAGTGGGAGGGATGCCCATCACAATTGTCCAAGTAGCAAATGATGTGCTCACTTGCGTAAAGGTGGAGGGAACCATGTTAAAGGGTAGCATGCCTTGCAACAAAGCTCCATGGTGCAAAATGACTTAAGGGTAACTGGATGGTACAATGTTAAAGAGTGGCATTCCTTGTAATGATGCACCATGATGTGAAGTGGTAGGAAAATGAGAGTATGGAATGGAGAATGAGAATGTGCTAGTGTGGACATGGATGTTCCAACTCTTAGTATGGAGGATGTAGATGTGGAGTATAATCCAAGGTTTTGGAATGAAGAAGAGAGGAAATTGAGGTGTAGACTAGAAGAGGCTGGTTTTGAGAACAATGGCTTACATGCTCAAATGAAACAGAAGATGTAGATATACTTGATGAATGATGTTTTCTTTGAGAGCGCCTATATTGAAGTTTACATATAGAAAATCATTTGATCCTGCACCACCTAAAGGAGAAACAGGAGAGGGTTTTGATTCATATGACTTAAAGGGATTGTATGAATTTGATATTGGGCCTGGCTGAGATGATGAAGATGGGTTGCTAGTCATTCCAAATGTCATATGTCCTCCATGATCAGAGAGATGGCGAGTCTCACCAATTGATCTGAATGGAGTAGCAAAGTGGGTAGGAGGGGTGTAAGTTTGAGTGTGCGTGATACACAAGTATTCTTGAAACTCATCCTTTGACATGAGTTTGAAATCTAAAAGAGGAGAAAACAATGAAGATGAAGGTAAAGGTGGGGTGTCGTCTTCCTTGTCGAGTCCATAATGCCTTCTCAGGGCCGCTAGTGATGGAGAAGTTTGATAAGACCTCATGGGGTCTTGAGAAAAAGGTGATTGAGACATTGTGATTTGGTTACAAATCCTTCGTATGCCGTTCAAAAAATCAAGTCTCCACAATGTCTGTAGGATACTTTTTACAAGAGCATTGGCTTTGATACTATGAGAAGAAAATTATGGGGCAGCTACTAGGGTTTGCACTAAAGAAACACAAAGTGTACGACCATGATAGAACGAAACAGATGTAGATGTGCAAGACTTAAACCCTAAAAGCAAAGCTCAAAGCTCAAACATAGAAACAAAGACAAGTAGGAGGAGAGAGAAAGAACACAACTTTGAAGTGAATGAAAACTATAAATGAATGAAGAGTGTACAAAGTGCCCAAGGGTAGAGCAATAGTGTCGGAGAGTGACATCCATCAAAGACGGATCCCAAGCACTATAACCACTAGTTGGAGATGACATGGTTTTGAATAATGAAGGGCAGCAAGGTGGTCACCAAAACATAGCAGTTGGAGATTGAAATCCAGTAAATGCAGCAATGCACTACTAGAGAAGGCTGAAAACTGATCACTCGAGGCAGAGAACTGTAAAGCGACAATAGGAGAGGTGTTTGCTAATGTAGTTGGCTCCGTGGACAACATAAACACATGTATTTTAGTAGTCATCTAGTCAAAGAGATAGGAGCGGCCTGTCGCTTAGAACGAGTTGCTGAAAACACAGGCTAATCAGGTGTTCTAATGACGTAGCAGATGGAGATCTCCAAACAGCAGGGCAATGGCTAGAAATAGGCCGCCTAGGGTTGGATAGTAATGTGCTACAGTTGGTGATGGCTTGGACAATAGATGGTAGGTGGTTGATGGCTGAAATCTACATAGTAGAGCGAGAAACGTGCACAAAAGGATGAAGACTGAATGGGGGCAGCTTGTCTATTTATGGATGTGGATGGACCCTCCCAAATTAGGGTTTTATAGAAACTCTCTCAAACCATGTACCATTTTTGCATTAAGTTGACTAAGAAGCATATGAGATGGGTCAACTTTTTATCTACATTTCACTTTCAGATTGTGCACATAGATGGAAAAAAGAATGTGGTGGCTGATACATTATCACGTAAGCCTAAGATTTTGGCTATTAACATGGTATATTGAAACCAGCCTTCCTTCTTAGATAGGGTGGTAAATAACCTAATTAAGCACTTAATTACAACAATTAACAAATTCACAAAACTGAAATGCACACTTTACCATACAATCTTGGACATTGGATAGCCTACTGGTCCCAAAACTGGCGCCCCTTGCGGTATTTCTTTAACTTTTGTTACAAATGGATAGAGTATAATAGAGGTTCGTTGACCTCCGCCGCTAATCTAAGTGTCTCTTTTTGTCAAAATTGACTAGTAAGCCTCCAAACCAATGTGTCCCTTGGTTTGCTTAGGGATTGGCCTTCACTTGGCTCCTTGAAAGACAAATTCAGCCCCAAATCTCTTATTGGTTGGCCGGTGTTTATTGAGATAACTTAAGAGATGGTTGGGAAATGAGAAAAATGCTATAGAGAGAGGTATTTTAGAGTTTCATTGCAAGAAATGCTAAAAAACTGTTGTTGCTTTGCTTAAACGGTCATGGAAGCTGTCACCTATAGCTTAGGACCACCAAAAAGACTGTTGCGCTCTCTTGTATGGGGTCATCTGCACCAGAAGGACCTGGGTTGCTATTACCCTCTCTTGGAGGGCTCCAAACTATTGTCACTTGTTGTAGGACTGATTCTTGATGGTTGCAAATCACATCAACAGTCTCTCCTTACTCTCTAATAGTCTTGTTTTCTCTCACAATTGTTGAAATAGACTTCCACCAGCCCCTAAAAACGTTTTTCCCACTTGCATGGGCAAGTTTTGCCAAGTGGTAACCTTTTAATCCTATTTTTTAGCATTATTGAGCTTATTAAATTAATTTTAAATATTTTAAAAATTAATTTAATAATTATTCTAGTGCTAAAAAAATTAATTTCACTAGCCGATAATTAAATTTAGCTAGGCCAATTTATCTTTCAAGTATCCTTGAGTAGCTACTAGTTCTTAGATTGGCATTAATTAAGTAATTAATGTGTAGTCGCTAATGTCATCATTGACATTTTTCAAGTATCCCGGAGTAGCTACTAGTTCTTAGATTGGTATTAATTAAGTAATTAATACGTAATCGCTAATGTCACCATTGATATTAGTAGCCAATAAATTGGTCTAGGTCTAAATTTGACATTGGGTACCATCTAGTATCTGTTAAGCATAAATTATTGCGACTTTTGTCTTCAATACTAAACTGATATTGAAATAATTGACTTGTACCTCACATGTGCAAGTCACGTTAGCACATTTGATTAACTTTTAATAAAACACTAAGCAAAGCAATAAATATTCATGTCCTCGTGACATATATCACACTGAGTTGGATGCTACGAAAGATTAGTATGCTGCTTGTTTAGACTTGCAAATGTATATGATCACCTTTGCAATGGCCAGAGGCATGAGCACTTTGTGCTTAGAGATGGTTTTTTGATGATGTTGTGAAATTTTATTGCTTTGCTTAGCATTTGATTAAAAGTTAACCAAATGTGCTAATGTGACTTGCACATGTGAGGTACAAGTCAATTTCACAGTGTGGGATCCAATACCCTTGAAATATTAAGAGATAGGCCACCTTGTCTTCACTTTTCTCTTACTGCTATTGCAGGTTCGCATGGAGGAAGAGGGGTGTATGAGATTTCTCTCTTTAACTTTCTCTCTCATCCTACAGCCATTTCTGAACTTCCCTTAGCATTCTCCAACTATTTGGGTTATTAGAGGTGGAGATATTGGAAAATATCAGTTGTAAATCCTAATTCAGAGCAAAAATTAGGGTTTGATAGCCACTTGGAGATGGTGCTCAGAATTGAGGGTCTAGGATTTGAATTCTAGCAGAGTTGAAAGCTGAAATTAAAGAATATTAGGGAGATTCAAGATGCCAGCCAAGTAATGTCAATTTGGGGCTAAATTTGTCTCACAAGGAGCAGGTTGAAGGCCAACTCCCCATTTAAACCAAGGGGCAAATTGGTTTGAAGGCTTGTTGGTCAATTTTAATAGCAAGAGGCACTTGGATTAGTGGAGGGGAGTAGAGAATCTCAGTTGTACTCCATCCATTTGTCATAAAAGCTAAAGAAATATTGCAAGGGGCGCTTGGGGCCAATAGGCTATCCATTGTCTAAGATTAAAGTGGTAAAGTGCGCATTTCAATTTATGTGAATTAATTACTTGTTGTAATTAGTGTTAAATTAGGTTAGTACCACCCTATCTGGGGAGGAAGATTGGTTTCAAACTTCTTGAAAATGTAGATGATCAAGCCTGTGAAAAAAATGGAAATTGATTGTAGAAACAACAAATTGGAAGCAACAGGAGCCAAAACGATAGCTGTCAAGGCAAAAGACAAGCTGATCAGTCAAAACACAGGGTTGACACTAAAAAATGCGGGCCGAACAGGCGGCTTGGTAGTTGAGAACTGCTGCTCAGCTGTAGGAACCATCACTGGGCATACCCGAATTAGGATGGCAGCAAACACAAATTCTTGGAGCAATCTATTGTGGTCAGACCTGAGAATAGCTATCAAAAACAGCAACCAGCACCAAAACCAAGAGACACATGCTTCGATTTGATGTAAGAAAAGTGTGGAGCAATAGAAGCAAAGAGATGGTGCTGATAGATCTTCTGTAAAGACAATGAACAAAAAAGAACAACATAAAAGCACTCAAAGAGAATAGACTTGGAAACGGAATCCATATACCAAGGCACAAGATTCGTGCAGTGTTATGGGCTTTAGGAGAGCAAACAAAATTCAGTAGTCTTCCTATCTCCAACGGAAGTAGTGTGCTGAGTATTTGATGAATAAATATGTATACCAGTCAGCCACATTAAATGCACCAGACTTAGAAATGAAATGCACTTTGACAGGAGGTCTTGACACCTAGGGTCTGCACTTTGGCACCAAGATACATACACTACTATAGATTGGTGATGGTAGGAATTGTGCTCATAAGGGATGAATGGTGATGTGCACACTGAGTCTCTTTCATAGGACATGTTTGAGCTAGAAGAATGTCTAGTGTGTCATACAATTGTCTAGAGTGTTGTACAAAATGACAAGATGTCGATGCTGAAGTAGAAGAGGAGCTAATGTTGGTGGAGCTGATGAATGATGAAGCCTAGATGGAAGCTAACCAAAACTTAGAGCATAGAAGGTAATGACCAAAATCCTCTTTGGGAACCCAATGCAAACAAGAGTACTTGCTGTACCAAAACTGTCAAGAGCTGAATCATTGTTCTATAGCCAAACAATGGTTATCAATCCTCGATTTCCGTGCCCAAATTGATCAAAACATTAATTTAATACTGTACCACCACTTATAGCATGCCTTTAAAGGCACAGGAGCAAAAAGCTCCAAGTTTTTCTATATAAATTTTGAGAAATTAGAGAAATTCAAAATTACTTACAACCAACGATCAATATTGGTGATGAATCCCAAGATTTCATTGGCAATGGGACTTGATTTCAACAAAAGCACTACTTTTCTGATGGAAATCTCAAGAAAGTTCAGAAATTGGGCAAGTTGGTGGAAAACCCCCAAATTTCTTGGAACCCAAGGTGAGAAATTGGAAATTTCTTTGAAATTTGGGATGAGATAAGTAAGATGGATGAGAAATTACACAAATTTCCAAAAAGACCCAAATTCTATAATTAGGGTTTTTGAGTATTTCTACACAGCTAGAAATGGCAGAGATGGGCAAAATGGACCAGAAATTGCACAAATTTTCAGAAACCCTGAAATTCAAAAAACAGGGTGACTAAGCAGCAGTCCCACGCTCAAAAGATGCAAGTATTAGAATGATAGAATGAAAATACAATAGGTCCTAACTAAGTTAGACCTATCCCTAACTCAATTGGAGTGTAACTAACTCTAGAAGTAGTGACACAACTTATTAACTTAGTTGTGTCCACACCACACACTAAAATATTGGGCACTGCCCATAATGGAGCAATTGTAACATTTAGAAAACAAGTAAATAAATTGAAGCATTCTCAAAATAATGATGACAAAGGACTAGGAGAGCTTAGAGGTCCTTCTTGCTTCATTGTCTGCTTGACCCTTGGACAATCAATCCTCCAGTGGATGCCTAAGGCCACTTTCTCTGTCTGTGAGCAAATGCCTATGATTGATAGTTCTGCCTCTCTCGGTAGTGGAGGGAACAGTTTGAGATTGATGTCTTATTTGTACAGCACTGCCCACAACTAGGGGCGAATTTTGTGAGTGTAAGATGGTAATGCATGTTTTCAAGCACTAATACCCTTCTGCAGGTTAAAGGGCTCTCAAAGGAAGAACTTGCAGCTCGCCCAGATTTGGTCTTGGCACTCTCAGAGAGAATCGATGCTATCCCTGATGGCACGATGGGCACAGCAAAACCCAGTGCATGGGGTGGCAAAGCTGCAGGGACTCGGATGGAAATCAAGATCGATCACATGGATCCAGGTTGATTGTAAACATGTCTGGTTCTCTTCCTGTCTCTTGTGCTTATCTGTTTGCAATGGCTATGCAGATGATATCTTACGACCAGAACATTATCAACAAACTGAGGAGACCAGTCAATTCAGACAAGAATATGAAATGCGTAAAAGGAAGCAGGTTTGGTCACATTTTGACATCCTTTTACACAGCTCAGTTGCACTTTTGCTTTAAAAAGTGGTATTGGTTTCCATATCCAAAGTAAAAGACACTTTGAACTCAGGATCAAGGGCTAGAGACAATTTCTGAAGGACTTGCAACACTGAAAAATATGGCACAGGATATTAATGAGGTTTGTGTTCTATTTGAAGAGTGTTTGCTATGGTTACATTTGCACTTTATGTCCTGGTGTGTAACCTGTCAATACTTCTGCTAGGAATTGGACCGGCAAGTGCCATTAATTGATGAGATTGATACGAAGGTGAGAAATATTCCAAATGTTGGATTCATGATCTAGTGCTTGGAAATTTAGTTTCATCTTCTTGTAAATATTATTGTAACTGTTTGTGGACTCAAAAGGTTGACAAAGCAACTGCGGATCTGCGGAACACAAATGTCAGACTCAAGGAGACGGTCACTAAGGTGCATATTAGGTGTTCATAATATTGTTTTATGCTCATTCTTCTGCGGGCTTTTTTTTTGTTGTTTTTGATCATGGTTATCTGTTGCATATGTTTCATTCTCACAGTTACGCTCCAGTCGCAATTTTTGTATCGACATTATACTTTTGTGTGTTATACTTGGTATAGCAGCTTACTTGTACAAGTAAGCTGTACTGCCCTTCATCCTTTTACTTTCACTTGGACCACCTATGGTGCCTCTTTGTGATATTTCATCTTGATTTCATTTTGCAGTGTTTTAAAGAAATAACTCTCCAACTCCTTGTTGTGGATCTGGACACGTGGAATATGTTGTCTCTACTTGCTGGTGAAGGCATTGAAAAGTTATCAGCTTTATTTCCTGGAGTTTCTGCTGTTGTTGTAGTCTGTGTTTTTTTGTGGTTTAGTCCAAACCTTGCTTGCAATCCCTGAATTCATATTCTTTTGCATGTTTTATCATGTGAGAGTAACCAATTCTTGTTCTGACCGAATTGATTTTCTAAAAAGATACAGCTGTTATATTTGGAAGCATGACTTGTGTCTTTGGGTTCATGTAGTTGAACCGTTCACTGTGCTCATGATACTGAACTTTGATTCCTTATTCAGTTGGTCCAAGTAACTTGCACATGAGGTATTATTGTATGAAGTATTTGTACATCTGAAAGTTGGCCTACAATTTGAGCATCTTTTGTATAATATCCGAAGTTAACCTAGAATTTGAGCAAAGCAAAGTTCAAGTAATATATGCAATAGACAAGCCCAAGATTGTGATTCTCCCTTAGCCACCTAGGAACATGCCATGTAGTAGAACGTGCTGCATTAATTTACTTTTAGCAATAATTTATGGATAGTTCTTTGAAGATTTAATAAACATTGTGATGAACTGCAATTAGCAGAGTGAGATAAGTAGTATATTTATTAAAGGGCCGAAGTTTGGCAATCTACAAATTTAATATTCTCTCAAGTTGGATGGCGGTCATTACCCGCATGGCAGTTTCTCTCACACTTTGTTTTGTCCTTGTCAAATATGAATAAATCCCTTATCTGAATAGGGCTCCATTGATAATGCATCCAATGGGGGCCCATTACAGCTAATCATTCCAGCTCCCAAGCAGCTCCACCTCTTTGCACATCTAATTAAACTCTAATCCTCCTTGTGAAGGGTGGCAACTTGTGTTTTCAACTTTGTATTTTCTCCTTGAATGGCTGAATTCTTTTCAAGTAATATGGGTGCAATAGAAACATTGTCCAATGTTGCACTTGCATGTGCTTGAATCCTCCAGAAAATAGTGTGACCATCATCCTCAATTATAGATCTATTTGTGGATGGGAGCTACTATATGTATACCGTTGAACTCTTTGTAGTCTCATTGATGCCTTGCTAGATCTAGGAACCTTGATATTTGTTACAATTCTGCTTGTACATATATTGTAGTGTTTGATGCCAATTGCACGTAAATTCCACATTGGTTGGTTGCCCTACCCTTTTGCCCTTGAAAGGAACTCTATCCAACCCCAAAATTCAGAAAAAAGGACATATAACAAACACCCCCAATGAGGTGGCTCATTTGCCATGGAATTTTGTTTCCTTTGAAAGACATTGCTATCTTATATTTAGGAGAAACTTATGCAAGTGTAGTAAGCATGACCCTAGAAACTTGGCCTACCTTGCCTCCACCTTTGCCAACTTTGGGCAAATGGATGGTTGGAGAACTACCTCTCCATGTTTGTTAGAAGTGGAGATCTCATAAACATGTGGAGCAGTAGTGAGCCAAAAAAAAAAAACCTATATAAAAGCAAGTATACCACATTTGGGGCTAGTGACTCAAGAAAGGACTCTTGTAATACCTTTAGTATGACCTTGGAAGGAAGAGCTACTTGATGGCCTTGGACTTGGATAGATTGGATATGATTTGAACAAGTGGACTATTGTATATTACATGGCACACACATGTAAGTATTCTTGCGAGATGGTGCATTGCCAACTCTTGCTTGCAATTATAGTCAAAAGGATAAGATGTGATTATGTGCTTCAAGAGAGTTTCACAAGGAATTGCTTCCAAGGGACATTTTCATTGACAAGAATGCCCAACAAGGAAATACTCAATTTGGTAATGCATGCATGTGAAAACATTTGCGATACATTTTTTGGAAGCCATACCTATGGAAGTCAACTTGTTGGGGGTCAATGGTTGAAGTCATATTTGCCTACAAAGGGACATCACAACCGAAAAAGTATATCAAGCGAAGCAAGGCAAAGGATTCTAGTTAGAATAAGATATACAAATGGTCAAATTACCTAATGCAAGACAATTGATGAATCCCTAAATAAGAAGGCAGGCAAGGTGAAGGATTCTACCTATAATAAGATGTACAAATGAACAAATTAGCTAATGCAAGCCAGCCAATGAATAATTAAAAGTCCCATTTAGCCTAGGAGCAAAGTGTAATGACTATTGCACAACACAAATTATACCACTAGTCAACTCTAGACTAGATCATGTTGGACTCTTTTGGTGTGATACTTGTATTAAATGCTCACAATTATGTTGCTTCTTGTGATCAACTTTAGTTTACAAGTACTACTCAATCAAGGGTTGAATATACAACCAACAATATTGTAGATTTGACAATTAGAAAGGGAACTTTGGATCTTATTGCCCAATGGTCTCATGATCAACCTAGTTTGGCATATCACATCTAGATTGAAGAAATAGCCAAAGAGGTGATATAGAAGAGATGTCTAGGAAAACCAATGGGATGTAGAGCTTGGTGCTTTGTTTGTCTAGTACATAAAGTAGAGAGTTTGTATCCCATGTCTAGTATGCCCAATGTAGGTCATAATGATGATGTAGAGCTTGTGGCTTTGTTTACCTAGTACATAAGATATAATGAGACTTTTCTATATTGGTATATTAGCCCGATAGTATGTATTAGCGACAAATGATACGGTTACCTTGGTTAGAAAATCTAGACACATACATTGACTAGATAGGCACTCCTACCAATAGAAACAACAAATTCACAAGCTTTGTAGCATTGATTTCAAAAAGTTTTGCATTGTTGTGACCCAACCCTCTAGTAAGTTTGTGTTGTGGATACAAGGACCTGGAGCATACATGTCAATCTAGCTTGTGTGCTTCAAATGCAAGGATCAAAATCAATACACATTTGGAAAAATTGACATGTGCTTCATAATACAATCATGATCTCTAAGTTATTGTTGCATATAGCCAAGACTCATTGAAATAGGTTAGGTCTAGTCCCCTCAAGCACATGTTGAACAAGTAGTTCCTCTAAATGATGTTGATTGTCCATCCTTGGATGTCTATCCTTAAATACTACCAAAGTAGACTATGGGGACGTGTTGAAGCAAATATCTTCCCAAAATCACAATGAGTTACATGCTATTTGCATTGATCTTTAACATCATTTGCAAGGCTTGGGACCTTGCCTTTGAATGTATTCCAATGTTGGTGCATTTTTCTTTTCGTACATCAAAGCTGTAATTCTTTATCTGGAATCCACATGAATCTAGATATACGATGCCAAACACAAGGATGACGTGCAAAATGCAAGTGAATATGCAAAATCCAATGATGGCAATACGTGCATATGGGTTGGTTGTAAAAGCTTAACCCTAGGGTGTTAGGGACCTCAACATGAGTAAACTTTTGTTAAAAGAATGATTGGGATAGAGGGGGTAGTAATGCATGTGTTGCACATTGGTTCAAACACATACATGCGCACATGCACATGAGCACACAAACATGGGAGGGGAGACCAAAATAGCCTATGAGACAAAAGTACTAGGACATCCAAAACCTAGGGAAAACTAGTTATTCTAAGTAGAAAATGAAACATATGAATTTGAAAATGATTAAATACATCTTGCGGGTCAAAGTAGAAACAATGGCTTGATACAATAGCTAGGATGGGAATGATTCAAGAATGAAACTTGGTTATAATTGATGGGGCTCCCATCTCTACTTGGATTATTTCATGTGATCCTGTTGATTTAATCCTTATCATGTGGGATATTATCATCATGAATTGTCTCTCCATTTGCTCCCATCCATTATAGAACTCCCCTTTGCTTAATACTGGAGACTCTATTGTGGATCCACTTCTCTATCATAGAGGCTCAACTACTAGATAATGTCATCACATTGAAAGTGTAGGTTGAACCAATTTGTTGACTAACTAGAGTTGTGTCTGAGGATCATGAAACTAGACGTGTAAAAACTGGTTCTCCAGAGCTCTAAGTGCAGCATAACCTCTAGTTAATCTATCCTTTGCCATTCTCATTGTAGTGAAGCACATCTTAATAAAGGTGACATCTAAATAAATATATATCTTCATAGGTTCATTGTGAGGTTCTTGTCCTAGCAAAATGTTTATAATGCATCTAGGTGTCTTTGTAGTCCCTTTGATGTGTTTGAGATGAGTATAATATCATCAACATAGAGCAAAGAAGAATCAACACTCCTAAGTTCATGCATGGGCCTCCAAGTCTATCAATGTAATCACAAGTCTCATCAATATACATATTGAAGAGTGTGGTTGAGACTGAGCAACCTTACTTCATATTGATGGTGCTATTGATCTCCTTTGACATCCCCCTTGGAGCTCAAACTTGGCCTTTGGTTGACTCATATAAAGATAACACTCCATCTTATCTCCTTTGGTATATCCATGTCCTACACCCTCTACGTCAACCTCCCTCATTGTAGCATGTCGAAGCTTTTCTAGAAATCCACAAAGTAGCAATACACTCTTGTCCCATGGGCTATACTCTCCTCAATCATGGGTTAAGTGTGAAAATATGGTTCAAGGTGGAATATGTCCTAAAATCCATTTGTCCACATGCCTAATTCTCATGTATCTTGACCCAATTGTTCAATTCATGCTTTTGATTCCTTAAGCTTGGCTATCACGTGGCCAAGAATGATGGCCTATAGTTACTTGCAATTGTAGGATCATTCGCTTTCAAGATCAATATCATTGTACTAGTGGACTAGCTGGTTAGGAAACCCTTCCAAAGGGATGGATTAAAGAGATGGGTTAAGAGTGGTGCAACACATCTTGTGTATATGAGAGAGTTGTTTTACCACTAGTCCATCATGGCCTTGTGTCATTTATGGCATCTCAAATCATACAACCAAATAACAAATTGGACTAGATGGGTTTGCACAATGGTGGTTGAGGAAAGGTGGCTACCCATGTACATGGTAAAGCAAGGCATCATAAGTATGCCACACTTTTGATGATTTAATAAGTGTCTAAACTCAAGGAAGGCCAAAAATTTGCTAGGACTCCTTACTCTATGGTCCTAAGAAAATATAGAATAACTCATGACCAACTTCTCCAAGTAGGCTCGCTTCTTTCTTTACACCAGGGGACCAAAGGCCGCACATGCTTGGTGATGCATACAAATCCTCTATGCTTCCTTTTAAGTGAGGCAAACATGGGTTTCTTGATATTCATCATGTGTTCACAATAGCCAATAGGTTGCCAACAAGAATAGATAGCCTTGAAGTATCATAATCACTTAAGAACCATAAAGATAAGAAGAGAATAGAGATTTATAACTATGCATGAATAGAAGGGAAAAAATAGAATACACAAAGGTGCTCATAACATAGTAATCACATTGAATCTTAGAACGAAGAATATTAAAATGCATGAATAGAAGGGAAAAAATAGAATACACAAAGGTGCTCATAACATAGTAATCACATTGAATCTTAGAACAAAGAATATTAAAATGCATTATGGTATATTTGAATATATTGGGTAATGCACATAAGAGATACATCGCACTTGCATACAAACGGCACATCATATAAATGGACACACGTCCATTCATTCTCCTAGATACAAAGTGACACTGTATCCATCTAGACATATCTATATTGTCCACTTTGCTATCTATTGACACTGATGGCTAATGCATAGCATTGTCGATTGTTGCCAAACTTGTGACTCACAACCCACCCACTCTTGAATTTATCCACCCATTGAGAACTATTAGGTCCTTGAACTTATTGTAGCATGCCCCGAATTTAGGACTATATTGGAGAGTTGAATAGAGAGCTTTGATGGAGTAGCAACATATAGCACACCTCTAAATATAGTTGCCTAAAAGCCTCAAATAACAGATAACCATCAAAATTAGAATGAAACTTTGAGAGAATTGTTTGAAAAGTTTGAGAAAATAGGCTCAAAAAATCATGAATTTGAGCTTCTTCCTCATTTGGCCAGGTGAAAGAGCATGTTGGTATTCTATCATTGCCCATCCAAGATTATACACCAAGTCAAGAGGGCAAGAAAAAATTACCCTTCCTAGTTCCGACAATTTTGGCATCTACAACCCAAAATATTTATAGTCACACATTGTGGGGGCGATCAACCGCCAAGACCCATAGACTACTTATTGTTTCAAGCATTCTAAGCCAAGCACTAATGGCTATTTCTCACATAGCCTCTCACATAGCCGACACACTATCCATCTCTACGGGTGTAGTGAGCTTACCTCTATGCCCGATCGAGTTACCTCCTCTCCTGAACACTCCGATAGCTCCACAATCCAAGTGCAAGCTTCAAGCGAGCTCCATCCTCAAGCTCCATGCTCCAAGCTCCATTGCTACGAGCAAGAGAATAGAAGAGAAGAGAAGAGAAGAGAAGAGGAGAGGAGACGACATAGAGATTCTCCACCCCGGTCCCTCACCCTCACACTCTCACAACCCCTCTCTCAAGCACAAGCTCAAGCAAGTAAGAAGAAGAAGAAGAAGAAGAAGAAGAAGAAGAAGAAGAAGAAGAGGAGAGCCACTTTTGGCCACACACAAGAATGAGCTTCTCGTTCACTTTTTGAACTTTATATACATGCCCTCTTTCCCTTGGGCAGTCATCCCCTTTTTACATGGCCGGCTGTGGCTTAGGCCCCCTTTTCCCATTGTCCTCCTATCTTTCTAGCTTCCTTCCTACCGCCCCTCTACCTTTACAAATTGCATGGGTGAGAGCCTAGCACTCTTAAAATAAATCGGGGTGCACCTTGCACTCTTTTACAAAAGTATTGACTTGCACTTTTTCTTGTGCACATTTCTCCTTGATTCATGACTTTTTTGCACTTCTTGTGTCTCCATATTTCTCCTGGCACGCCTTCGTCTCCCTTTTCACTTTTGCCTTGACCTTGACTTCTGCTTTAGATTTTTCTGATTTTCCACCTTGTTTGTCTGAGGGTTAACATTACCCCCCTTTTAGATAAGTGCCAGTCCCATGGCACTCACCGTCATAGGTAGCAGACTTTGGCATACATCGAAGACGTGGGTGGCAGGGACATCTGTGTTTGCCTTGGAGGAGTTTTGGTGGTGGGGCAGATGAAGGTCATTGGGGCCACGTTGTTGGCGTGGGTGGCTGATATAGGTGGTGGTTTGTTGGGGATTCTGCATAGGACGAGGGCTTGCATGATGGGAATGGTCAAGAGGTCAGAATTGATTGATGATGAAGAGCTGATGATGCTTTTAATGGAGTTCTCAGTATCTGTGTGATTGAAAACCTTGCATATGTGGTCTCTCCTTGGGGGTAGTGCTAGTCTTTTATCGTGCACAAGATGTAGTTTGATTAGTTTGGGAGATAGGTGGAACTCTAAGCAATCTGAGAGTAATATCATGCGCTTGAGGACCCGAATTGTGTATTGTGGTTCAGATATTATGTGTGTGCCTGTGCATACTTAGATATTACGTAGTTAGAAGACTGCTGGTATGGTTCCTCGTAGCAATGGGTGGATGTAGCAAGGGTTTGATGGGGTGAGAAAAATTGTCGATGCTGAGGAGAAGCACATTTGAAGGCTTCTTGAGACATCGTTTGTGATTTGGACAATGCGATGTAGCATAATTGAGCTCATTAATGCCTTGGCTTTTGTAGATGGTGGCTACTAGTAGTGGTTGAAGAGTACAATGTACTTTCCATGGTCTTTCATGCCTTGCTTACCTCTGTTGATTGCAATGGCATTGAGTTGGAGTGTGAAAAAGAATCATGCAAATGGTTTAGGGTGATAGGTCGAGAACCATAGGCGAGATGAGCTCCCTAGGTATGTCTTGCCCTTGATGTGTCTTGAAAATTTGTGGGGGGTGTGGAAAAGGGCTAGGGGATTAGGGACGGAGCCAGTCGACCATGGTCACTAGACATACCTAATTTGAGGACCCCTAGGTGCTGTGCTGTGATCGTGGGTGTTTTTTTTTTCTTCTTTTCTTTTCTTTTACTCTCTTTTTTGTGTGGATAAAATGAATATGTCCATTGCAATACGCTGAGGCTATCAGCCTTTCATTTGGATTGGGAAATGTCGAGATCCAAAGGCTGTGAAAAATGGATATTATGAAGATGATTGTGTTACTAGCCTCGAAGCTAGAGGAACATTTGTTGAGATGGAGAGATACACTTGAGATTTTGCAAACCTCTTTGTAACACGTGAGACATCGACACAATTGAGGTAGTGACTGCAGTGAGCTATGCATGGACAAGGGCTTTAGAGCATCTAGTGGTGAATTGCATCCTAGTAGTAGATGAAGATACATTTTTCATTGTTGAGAGTGTGGCTCCTACCCGGATGTTGAGTTTGGCCAATAAAGAAAGAGTAGCCAATGAATATGCTTTGGGCCATGCTCAAATGCACTGTGTGCTTTCTACATGGTTGATTTCGTCTTCCAACGGGGCTTCCATCATGGCTCTTTGCTCTTGGTATTTCTATCACTTCCTCCATAACGGTTCTTTGTGGGGTTGGTGGTCTTGTGGTGACTTGGACATTGAACACTTTCGTACAAAGACATGTGTCATCTTGCATCCACTTGACAACTCATGAAAGTACATGCAAGTAATATGCTTCAATCATAATGAGTAGGTGCAGCTCAAAAAGACATCGCTTATCTAAATCCCATGGCATTGACTTCAATGCATATCACCTGTGCTTGATTATCATTGCTTGTATGTGTGGTGGTTTTATTTTTCATGTGTTATCTATACACAATCACTAGGATTGTACTGGAGTGTGGCACACGCATCCAATACTCGTGGCAGCCTACTCAATAACAACAAATATTTCGTAACATCGAGTAGCATGGTACCTTGTCCGAGTCTACTTGCAACATGTAGCTCCTCCTTAGTGAGAACCTTATCAACCAGATAGTTTTCTTGGCTACTTTCGGTTGAGTCCATACCCTGAATGGCAATCAGAACTCGAAAGGAATTTGGTGCCACATAGGTTGGGTCTCTTTGAGACCGCCATTTTGCAAATCGTTCCTCTGAGACCGTCATAATCTGGGCTCCCACTTCGGCCATTGTAACACGGTTTTCAAACCTACGTTTTTTGAATTGACTTCAACTCTCTGATTGTCTCTTTAGTTGCTCAATCTCTAAGAGATTTGGTTGGCAAAGCACATCATTGAATGTCATAGTTAAGTGTAAGTCGTCGGCTTCCTCGTCAGAGATGAGTTGCATGCGTTTATGTAGGAGCTTGTCATAGTGCTCATCAAGATATTCTTGCTCTTCCTAGGATAGAGGAGATGGCAAGTATTCCTCAAGCTGCTCCTTAGGGAATGTATCCATGTTTGCAAGGATGTAGACATGTGCGAATAATTTGAGTTTAGCATCCAACTCAGTCAAGCATTCTATGACACTTCTATGTTCTATGAAGGCTTGCTCAGTAGCCATCTCCTGCAAGGTTCTAGGAGTTTCTCTAGGCTTTAGCATAGCTGGGGGGGTCGGGTCTAAATGAGCAAGATTGGTCTCAAAGCTAGGATTGCTTACATCCTTGGGGTTTTCACGTTTCTTCCCTTGAGGCTTTGTTGCTATTGTATCATGGTTTCCCTTGAAAGTGACTGGTATAGTTCTATCAACCTGTTGTGACAGTGTTGTATCTACTCTTGATTGATCAATGCGAGTTCTGTTGTTGGTGGATTGAGTGTTGCAAGCAATCGTTGATGGTAATGGTTGCTTTGAATTATTAGAACACACGGATGTGCCTCAGGTTTCATTGCTGTTAGGAGAGATGGCCATGGGTTCCTTAGTGGGTAGACTAGATGCTTTATTCCCAAGGACTTCCATGCTCTCGGTCTCAATCTTCTTGGCATCCAGAACCACTTGTAACTGCCATTGTTTTTGTTGTTTTCTCCTCTTGTTCTTGGGCAATGAATGTGTGTCCCTTAAAGACTCAGGATCCTGAACTAGGTTAGTCGTTGATATGCTTGGTTGGATCTTAGCTCTCTCTTTCTTCAGTTTGTTCTTATGGGATGTAGCTGTGACCTGTTGAACAGCCTTGCTAGGTTGATTGGTCAGATGCGCCATCTCCTTGGCCATATCTTCGAGAGTTTTCTCCTCAAACCTAGGCTTTAGGTGCTTCGACAGTGTTGGAGGCATCAAGGATGTTGGTTGCGACACCTCTTCCACCGATGAATTGCTAAGGACACATTCCGCAAGGGACATCGTCACGGTCAAAGGCTGTGACTGCTTTGATTCTTGATTGGAAGTAGTAAAAGCTAGTTCAATGGACCGAGGTTACTATGGTGTCA
This sequence comes from Lygodium microphyllum, assembly GCF_053477565.2. Taxonomy (NCBI): domain Eukaryota; kingdom Viridiplantae; phylum Streptophyta; class Polypodiopsida; order Schizaeales; family Lygodiaceae; genus Lygodium; species Lygodium microphyllum. The sequence continues at coordinate 5,479,784 of NC_141164.1, read as the reverse complement.
AGTCCTTAGGCAAATTGGAAGTGGTTGTGTCTTTTGTTACCCTTTGAGCATTCACTTGTGCAGATCGAAAGCATTAGTTGAGCTAGTCACAATGGATTGGACATGCATATTCTTAGGCTGAGAGCTAAGGGTGGTGTCATGTTCCACCTCTTGGACATTCGGAATCTTAGATGGAGATAGAGATTGGAATTGAGTAGCCATACTTGACGAATGCCATTGTGCTTCCTATGTCCGTTTAGGGAAAGAGGGTGTAGGAGACTTGGGACTCCTAAACTGGCTAGAAGACTTGCTGGTTGTTAGATGGTTCTATCATTTGCTTTGTTGAGTATTTGACCTTACCATGAGCAATGTTGTGCCTATGATGCTTGTTATCCTCTTGGGAGATCAAAGGCTCCTTGAGTACTAGTGGCTTTTGAGTACCCTCAACGATTACATCCAATATCTGCTTGTCAAGGACACTAGGTTGAGGATCTACCCTTCGAATAGTCTCACTTGGTTTCTTGCTTTCAATCATGAAGGGCTCGGTTACTCCAAGATTTTTGACTCAAGACTTGGTTTTTTTTTAAGATTTCCTCCAGCGCTTCTTCACTCTTGATACATCATGGCCTTTGGCTGACAGAGGTGGTTTAGCAGAGGGTTTCGGTACCCAAATCCATTGGTTACCTGCATAATACCCTTGAGCATATAGCAATGCTTTGGATATCTATCACGACGTTGTGCTGGCTCTCCATTGATACCTTCTTCTATAGGACTTGGGCTTCTTTTGTGGTCTTCTAAGATATTTGTGGGCCCAAAGCCTGTCCTTGGCATTGTCTCCTAGCCTTCTTATTTCAAGCATGGCCTCACTCACTAGTTCTCTTTGTTTAACATGCGCCTTTATCAACTCCTTCACCCAGTCCTTACTCTTGTTACCAAGCTTGCCTAGCATGTCAGAATGTTTCTTATCCTTCCCTCGAGGTTTGATGAGGTCACCTTTGCTAAAGGTTGCGATTACCCTCACCCCCAGTAGTGTAAAGTGTATCCTCTGTGCCACATAGTCGGCCTCACACTTCGTCGCCCTTTTGAAGGGCCGTCCTAGGAGGGTTTCCTTTCCACAATTAGCACTATCTAGAGGAACATGGAATAGGATAGGCAAGCTTTCAGTTTCAATTGTAACAAGGATTTTGCACTTCCCTATAAGTGCTTGTGGATGTCCCCCATAAGAACTAAGAGTTGCATTAGTCGGTGTGAGGTGTGGTTGGCCTAGCAAAGTCCATGCTTCATAGGTTAAGATATTAAAATCAGCTCCTTCATCGATGAGAGCATCAATTGTGTGCTCTCTCTTTGTGGTGAGTTTGACCCTAAGATAAGCAGGCAATACCATGTCTTCATCTTCCGAGTCTTGGCTTATAAATTCAAGCCTTCTGATATATGCCTTTGAGTCCTCAACTGCACAACTAGATGTGGATTCTCCACTAATGTCTTGGGTTATTTGTGCAATGCCATTCAAGGTGCATCTATTATCAGGACTGTCATATCTAGTCATCCTCCCAGTTGTAGCTTGATGTTGTTGCATTTCACTTTGAGTAGTTGTAGTCCACATGCAACCTCTACATGTTTTTGTGGTGTGGCCTTTTTGCCCTTGTTGGCTAGATTGGCCCATTGAGGTTCTAGGGTCTTTGTTTGTCCTTGTTCGGGTATGGGTTTTCGGTTGCTGTTTTACAAGTGAGAGTTTTTGCTTGTGTAAAGCCATTACTACACACGCGTTTTCTCTCTAGCCTACTTAGGGGAGGTGTGGAGATCTCCCTCGACCCGTAGGGGCGTTACGATAAACACCATGTGTGATTTGAAGGACCGTTCGTAGCTAAGTTTTGAACTGCTTGCTCTAGATTTCAGCCTAGTGATAGATCTATGATGTGCTTTCAGCTCTATATGGTCTTTATGTCGGTTTCAAAATCTACATGTTAAAAATTTTGAAAAAATTCAAATTTGGCCCAGTAGGTCCGAATTGCAGGGGCTGAATGTCCGATTCGGCTCGTTCGAATGGCCGAGGGCAGAGTCAAGTGGGCCGAGTCCATGAGGTCGAGGGATGAGTCAAGTAGTGGATTTTGGCCGGGCCAAATGTCAGCTCGTCTGAGTGGGGTTGGGCCGAGTCAGCATGGCCGAGGGCCGAATATTGAGTTCGTCGGAATGGTTGATTCGGATGGGCCGAGTGGTGGGCATCCAAGTCGTAGTGGGCCGAGGGCCGATTTCGGGACTCGGCCTAGAATCGCAGTCACTCGGATGGGCCGAACGTGATGCAATTTTGAGCGACGCAATAATAAATCACTCAAATCACACGATTTAGGTCACGGCCTATCGCATACACCTCCACATCAAAGCTATGGGTGGAGAGGAAGAGTTGTATATACCTAGAATAGCAAATAGCCCTGTTATGATAGCAAAAATTCCAGTTCTTGTTTTTCTTCCTTTTTCTCTATTTTTTTCTACCCTAATGCATCCAAATCACCAAAAAAATACCTATACTACTCCAACATGCTTTTCCAAATCCAAAAAACCAAAAACCTACTTGCTAAGGAGATCAAATACCTCTTCAACTCCCTTGTTTCCTACCTATCTACCTCAAACAATGATTCGGGAAAAAGCCTACTTCGATGCTCGATTCGAAGCGCACAAGTGCTCAAGGCTTGAATCCATTGGTCCTGGCAATGAAACCAAAATGTGGGGGCAATCAATCGCGCCAAGACCCACGGAACACTTATTGCTTCAAGCATTCCAAGCCAAGCACTAATGGCAGGATTAACACACATAATGGAACTTTTGATGCAAGAGGAAGAGGAAGAGCTAGAACCACATGAGTTTGAGAAGGAAGAAGATGAGGATGGCAGGGTTGTCGTTGAGTCTAAACAATTGGTAAAAGATGCAAAAATGGGACACATATAGTATGATGCTCTTGCATAAATTGATGCATCCATTGCTATGTCCAATGTTCTAGGGGTCGATGATGCACCACCTTTATTACCAAGACCTAAAGATACACAGAAGCTTTAAATATGTCTCTCCATCTCCAAATTCTACTCATTGGTTCAAACCATCTAATTAGGAACCAAACAATTCTAGTGTTCTGGAGAATCAACAATTGAAATGCACATGTTCCAATTTTGCTTCTGGTTGTAGACCTTTAAACTACATAGTTGTGAAATCTTTTTCTTTCTCTTGGGTAGCATGGAGGTGAGGTGTCAAAGTTGCTACTAAACAAGTGGATTGAAAATGGGCTGCACAATCAACATAGGTGGCTTGTATGGCTTTAGCGAGTAGTCGACTAGGACTAGGACTGCGTTTGAGATGGAAGTGACTAGGTGGACCAAACTTTCTTTAGGATGCTCTTCTCTAACTACTGGATCTCCTCCACAACATGCTTATTAGAATCAATGAATTCCATTTCTCCACACTTGGATATGTTCATGTAGGGGGATACTTTTGGAAGCAATTTCCTAGGTATTGACCCATCACTCGAGAGGCAATAACATTAAAATTTAAAGGCATCAAGAATTAGAATTTCATAGACAAGCCAATAGGAGCTTGAACCATCACTAATTTGTAGACAATGGCATACCAAATCTAGAGAGTTGGGTGCAATAGTGGACACGATGGGAGTAGCCAAAGAGGTGTTACGGTGAAGACACTTGGAATAAAGTTGGTGAAGGCCTAAGAGCAATGTGGGAGGGAGAAAGTTGGTGAAGCCCTAGGAGCAAAGAATCTACATGTGAATCCACCACATTGTAGTATTGGGCCGATCTCATCAGCACGGGCCTCAACATCCTAGAAATTTGAAGTCTTTGAGGAAGCCCATGCAAGGGATAGCATGCTGTCTCATGTTTTTCTTCACATAGTACGGGTGTCTTGTGATGAATTTTTTAGGGTAGCCTCTTGTGATGAATGATGAACACTAGTTCTTCTTCACCCCACACCAACCACCTTACAACACTATGAGAGATCTTAAGAGATTTAACTTGCAAACAGAGAAACCTGTCTAAAACAATCTTAAGCTACCTTACATCTCTTGATCCACCATGTCCCTTATGCAATATTTGTTAAAGGTCGACACTCCAAATAGTTGTTCCATTTGAGGTTAGGATAAAAAGTGAGGCATTGATGAACTCCACTCATCATGTAGATGCAAAGCATGATCCACCAATGCATCATCTAGATGAAAAATTTGGCCACCAATATATTGTCACCCTTTTGAAATAGTTGAACAATTAAAGTAGCATGGAAGCTATACAAAGTGATCAAGATCAATGCATAAGAGCCAAAAGAGCTTATGATTGAAAAGACTATTCTCACATATGAGGAATATCCATAAAGGAAGTAAGGTGCATACTAATATTATAAATATTTTGAGGAATCAGTGTGAGTGAGTGAGTGAGTGAGTGAGTGAGTGAGTGAGTATGTGTGTGTGTGTGTGTGTGTGTGTGTGTGTGTGTGTGTGTGTGTGTGTGTGTGTGTGTGTGTGTGTGTGTGTGTGTGTGTGTGTGTGTGTGTGTGTGTGTTGAGGCCAAAATCAGCCTATGAGACAAAACTATATATAGTGTTGACTGCCACACTCAACATCAAAGTGTGACATGCTAAAAGATCAGTGATATACTATAAAATACTGTAAAAAGATGCTAAGGTGGTGTACAAGACAAAATAGTGCTCATATAAAGGTACAATAGGAGGATGAGGCAGTATGATATTCGTATATCTAGTTCCACCTAGTCAAAACCGGTGGTAGAGTATGTCATACATCTTGGATGAAATAAAACGATTGTAGCATCTAAGCTAGGTCTTCAACTGTGTTAGATATTGCTCATGTTGCTGGTGAAACTTCTTTATCTCTCTTTGATGTATTCTATGTCTAGTACCCCTATATCCATGGGCAATGTGCTTGATCTCCTTAGCTCTCTAGATTGTCACTCTTCTCTATATACATGCTGTGTGTGTTGTTACTATTCGAAAGAAATTGGTAAATTGTGATTGATGCCCCCCTCTCTATGTAATATCAGCCTATAGTAGTGACATGTGGGGCCTCTAAATATCAACTATATTGATCCAAAATAGGCGTGTGGACTCCATGACTAGTACAAGGAAGGTGTCTCCCCTAAATAGTGTGGGGTATCTAGCTCGTGCTGTGTTATAGGCTCCACATTTGCAGATGTAGTGATGCTCACTCTCCACTTCCTCTGGGCATAATCTGTAGATCTGCTCAAATTTGGGGATGTGAGAGCTAATTTCCTAGTCTCGATCTCAAGCTAGTGAGAGGATACACTGAGTTGGCCAATGGCCACCTATCTCTCATGTGGCATGTATATATCTAGGTATCTAGGTCTTTGAATGAAGCAATCCATTGTAGTTCTCATGAGGTAGTCTTTGTAGTATATATTTGAGGGAAGGGGAAACCAAGGTTAAATCCATGCGTGTCATATGTACAATCACTATAGGTCTTGCTACATGACTAAGTCCCTCTCTATGTGGAAGAGGTGTATGAAAGGGAAGTTAGGGTTATACTAGAAGGGGGAGGAGAATGTTCATGTTGATCACATATCTTGTAATCCACTACTTGACCTGTGCATACCATGAAGTCTCATGTCTTGCGTGAACGAATTGCCTAGAGGTCTCAAAGGCTCTCTTAGGTAGTTTATCTAGGTGCATGTCATATGCTCTGTGTATGAAGTTGATGGTTTGAAAAAGGTCCTCCATCATCATGGGACTTGCAAAAAACTCAGCTCTAATAATAATCTCATTTGGTGTACTAATGGTTTGTTTTAGATTATTTGTGAGAGTGTGATGACCTACGGTCTCATTAGTGGGAGTTTGAGGTCACTTTTTGGCCATTTAGCAAAGGAGAGAGAGTGTGCTCCACCAATGAGAATGCTTCTGTTACGTAACTTTTTTTCAAAAAATCATTTTGGTATATTTGAGAAATAATTTTGATATTTTTGACATTATAGTTTTATTGAAATGGCTTAAGTAATTGTCAATGGATCAATTGTCAGTTTCATTGAGATGGGTTGGAGTGATTGTCATTTTCCAATAGTAATGTTTTGTTGTCACATTTCAGCCATTTTTCTTATTGAGACCAAAAGAAGGTGGTAGAATCTTTTGTTTGAAATCTTTCGGTGTTCATTTCCTCCTCTCTTCCCTCCACTTGACAGCCATGTGAGTTTCTCTTTGTTTTCTCTCCACTCTACTACACCTTTTTACTTTCCATCTTCCTACTCCATGGAGGCATGTTGAAAACCAAGTGCTTGGAAGCATTGAGTCCATAGTCACTTATAATATGCTTGATGAGCAAGATAGGCGGGTTTCCTTGACCATAATAAAGGGAAGTTGCATAATCATGCACCGAAAAAAGTGGAAGAGATCCTCCGACAGCACAACCAACCCTTTCTTATAATGTTGGAAGGGCAAGTAATAGATTTTACACTCAATGGCTCCAAGATGACAATCAGAAAAGTGTGTATGTAGCATATTTTCATGTATAAGGAGCTTCACCTTGAGCTCAATGCCTCTAATCTCCCTCTGCATAGACCCACCTAATGCAATTTGGCTGTGTTTACTTTTTTGTACGAATGAAGGTTTACATTTCTTATACATCTTGTAAACTGATAAGACGACTTGATGTTAAGAGACTTGTATCCATCCAACCTTGAGTAGTGGCAGCCTAGTGCAATGTGTGGTAGATGTTCTAGATGTCATCCATGCCTCCATTGGTGAGGATCTTTACGAGGGGAGGACCAAAGTGGCACTAGTTGAGAGGGGCATATTCTTTTACGTTCATTTTTACATCCTACCTCCCTCCAATGATGAATGGGGAACCTTGTCCATCCTTCTCCTTTCAAAGTTTAAGAGCAGAGAGTGGCGGTTAGTAGATTTAAGGATAAAAAAGAGTTACACGTGGAAAATTTTTCATGAGGTACACCAACCCAGAAGTCGAGCTACAAGCCAAGATGGTGCACGCCTTGTTTTCTAGCCAAAGCTACAATGCATTGATGAGTAGGATCAATGTGCCGATGCTAGAAAGCATTGTAGCCAAGTCTTTAGATGAAGTGAATTTGAACGGCTTCGTGCGGAAGACAATGGAGACCTCAACAAAGGCACTAGTTATAGGTGGAAGATGCGCAAGTGGAGAGTCCCCACTCTCTAAGGCAAAAAATAAGTCGTCATCTAAGGCCTTGGCCATTGGATTTGGTGGGGTCTTGACTGGCATCGTCATGGAGGCATTTGGGGAAGCACAAGGCGACAAAGGAGTTGATGAGACACCAGACAAGTCACCTCCCCATCAAGATCAGGAACAATCTAGTGAGAGAACCATGAGTGACGAAGAAGGAGAACATGAAACATGGTCTAGCCACAAAGGGGACAAAAATTCCAAGAAGAAAACCCCCAAAGGAAGGTGGAATAAGAGAGAAGGAAGAAAGAAAAAGCTGACTACCTCAAGGCCCAAAGGGAATCCGAGAAGGTGAAAGAAGAGAGAAAGATCAAGTCAGATGAAGAGGCTGAGGAGCTTAGAAGGAGAGAAGAAGAGGACATAACTAGGGCCATTTGCATGTGAGTGGAGCAACCCTCCAGAGAGGAGGAGTTGGTTGCCATGAACCGGCACAGAGAAGAAGGCTTGGGGACAAGTTCTAGAGTGCCAAAAGTTATGCCACCCCTAGTTAAACAAAAGGCAAGGGCAAGGGTTTGATTGACCCTATTTCACATGTCCTTGTGCCTACCACCCCAATCTCTGCACCCACCCAAGGCACATCAACTACAATAGATGCTAGTAACCTTATGACTTGGTCAATAAAGAGATAGCTGAGGATGCAAGTGGAGGAATCCTAGTGATGGAAACAAAGAGACCGACAACAGTGGATGCATAGTCAAGACAAGATCCCAAGAGACAGAAGATAGAAGCATCCACAACGACTACCCCTATAGCACTACCGTCGTCTATGAATTATGATGATTATGTCAAAGAACCCCTCTCATAGCCAGAGAGAGCAAAGGAGGAAAAAAAGATGGTTGTTGCCGAGTTAGAAGCAGAGAAAGACACACTAGTGGCCTTCCAATCTAAGAGAACCCATCAAGTGGCCAATTATCAAAGGGAAATAAGTGAGCTAAAGGTGGCGCTCAAGGCTAAGGAGGAGCAAGAGAAAAGCTGGTGAAAGAGACTTGAAGATGAGAATCAGAAGAGCTGGTGGGACTTCAAAGGGAGTACAAGCTCTTGATCCTACAACAAGAAGAGCTGCAAGGATAGATGAAAATAATCGAGAATGCCATGGAGGAGTTCGCAGGTAGCCAAGAAGAGAGGGTCCAAAGGTATCAGAGAACATAGAAAATTTGGAGAAGAGGGTGGTTGTAGAACTAGAAGAGCAAAAGAGACTAGAAAGAGAAATCAAGGAATAAGAGCAAAGAATAAGGGCCTTAGCTCAAAGGCATAATGAATGCTTGGAAGAGATGAAAAGAAGAGCATATGAATGGGTGGACATGAGTGAAAGAAGAGTAAGAGACCTAGTGAGCCAACTAGCCCTTGCAAAAGGTGACAAGGTATTAGCAGAAAGCAGGGTACAGGCCGTGCAAATAAGCTTCAAAGCCCAACAATGTGCCTTCTTCAATACTCTCTTGGATGCCACACAATTAGAAGAGGAGGAGGCCATTGAGTCGCTAAGGAGAAAGATGGAGATTGCCCGTAGGGCTCTACGACATGGGCTACACATTCAACCTCAAGCAACAAAAATGAGGTAGGGCCCACATGATCAAAGAAGCTCCTTGCTAAGGGTAGGCTTGACGGTCCAAGAAGTGGACTCTCTAGGACCCAAGGAAGGAGAGCCACAAGAGCACAGGAGAGAGGACATGCAAAGGCCGAATGAAGAAGCAGGACCAAGCTTTGAAATGGGGCAGTAAGATGAGGAGTTAGTCCCATAGCCTCCCTCTCCACTGCCAGAAGCACAGTAGGAGAGGTAGACACCACTACGGAAAAAGGAAAGAAGAGATCAAAAGGAGGAGAACCATGTTGGACCATGTACACAGAGGAGACTAAGAGCTCAACTAGTAGTGGCTCCAAAAGTGCCCATCCCTCTAAGAGAAGACTCTTTCCCAATAGATTGGAATGCAAAACTCATAGTATGGGAGTAGAAGGAGAACGGTCATGAACCCTTCGATTTTAATTTTTTATTCCCCACTACATTGAGCAGAGTTCTATCAACCAAGGTGGTGGAAGAGGTGATTAATGTAGGAAGAAGGTTGGGAGATAGGTGGGTTACCAAAAGAGAGAAGAATCCTACCTTTTGGGGAACAAAGACTCCTAACTACTGGGAAAACAAGGTCATGGAGGTGCCCAGAACAATAAAGGGCTATGAGTGCCAGCCGAGATGGAGAAGGCGAATCTTGGACGGTAACATGGACACCTAGATATCATTTTGCAAAACCCTACTCTTCGAGAGGAATAACCCCACTTACATGCCATATCCTAGAAGGGTAGGAGTGGACTTCAATCAAGACGTCCATGGAGGATATGACTTTCCAAACATCTATAATGTCAATGCCACCAAGCTCGAGGAAGCACTCACATTTTTTGAGCAGGATTTTGTATGCCTCTATTAACCATTTCCTCAATGAATTCAGCTCTTGCTTAGGTGACCCCACTTTCCTCACAACTTGTAATTACCTTAGACTCCTTAGAGTATTATTAAGGCAAGACCCTACTCCGCAAAAATACACCTCTTGCCACTATTTTTGGATCTCAATGCTGGCATAGATAGTTGTGCAATGGCTAGGCTAATGATGCGTGCTACCCTCTTACTATCTTTTTGCATAGCCCTCTTCGAGGACATGAGTGACAACTGGTTTACTACCTGCAACCACTCGTTTTTGTCTACAACTCCCTCAACGTTCAAACAATCCCAAAAGAATATATATAGGGGGAAAGCTTTCTTAGTATGTCCCTTAAACCCCCCACTTCTCCGTCTCATGATCACGACGACGACGAGGATTAGCTCCTTGTTACAATTTATAATTTGAGAGAGAGAGAGAGAGAGAGAGAGAGAGAGAGAGAGAGAGAGAGAGAGAGAGAGAGAGAGAGAGAGAGAGAGAGAGAGAGAGAGAGAGAGAGAGAGAGAGAGAGAGAGAGAGAGGAAAGACGAAAAAAGAGAGAGAAAAGAGAAAATGGAAAGGACAAGAACAAGAGAATAGAGAACTCATGAGTGTCACAATCACTGCACCTAGGGGTCCTCAAGTTAGGTGCGTTCGGTGGCTTTAGTTGGCTGGCTTCGTCCCTAACCCCCCACCCCATTTTGATTCCCCACTTAACGCTTAGGACACATCAAGGGCAGGGCATACCTAAGGAGGTCAACCTCGCCTATGGTTAGACATATCTCCCTAAACTGCACCCATTGCACCTCCCTCACACACGAATTGGGTCCTAAAGTGTGGGACAACACGAGTCTTTTGCATGTGGTTTGGACCTAGCTCTCCGAGTTCCACTAGCACGAGCACAATGCACTGCACGGTAAGGTAGACACATCCCCTAGATAGTGCACTTTTCTTCCCTTTGCAGATAGATTCGAATGCTCCCAACTAGCTACATCGGAGACCCTGCCATCCACTCGATATACCCTCGGTCTCCACTATTGCAATCAATTGAAAAGCTTTTCTCCCGTGAACAATCCCCACAAAGCCCCATCATCAACTCACATGACCACCCTTCAAATCGTCGAGCCCTCATCCACAAAGACCTGTAACTGCCATGGGGCTAGCACTCGACTAGGAGGGGGGTAATGTTAACCCCCATATGAGATGAAAAAAAGAAAATTTAAAATATAGATTAATGTGAAAAAAGATAGCCCAAAAAACAAATAAGAGAGGAAATGCTAAAAGTGCAAAAGGTCAACTCGAAGGTAAAGGCACATTTTAAGATATAAAGGCATCACAAACATTTTGTAAAAGAGCATCAAGCTCCCTCCTATGCAAATCATAAAATCTAGATGAGCATAGGTGAATGGATAAGGTACCTAGAAGGGAATAGGGAAAGAGGACCTTGGCAAGATGCCCGGTCATGTAAAAAAGGGGACGTGTGCCCAAGGGATTTAGGGCTTTTATATAAACTCAAAAAGTGAATGATAAGCTCATTCTTTGTGTGTGGCTAAAGTGGCTTCTTCTTCTTCTCTTCTATTCTCTTCTCTCCTTCTTTCTTGTGTGTTCTTGTGTTGAGAAAGGGAGTGTGAGAGTGAGAGGAAGTGAGTGTGTGAGGGTAAGGGACCAAGGAGGAGAAGCTCTCCATCTTATCCTCTCTCCTTCTCTTCTCTTCTCTTCTCTTCTCTTGTCTCGCGTGCGACTATGGAAGATGGAGCTGGAGAGAGGAGGGTTGAGGTTGCTTGAGCTTGTTCTTGGATCGTGGAGCTACCGGAGTGCTTGAGGAAAGAAGCCACTCATCGGGGCATTAAGCTAAGCTCACTACACTCATAGGATCGGAAGTGCGTTGGCTAGGTGAGAGATAGCCATTAGAGCTCGCTTGAAATACTTGAACAATAAGCGGTCCGTGGGTCTTGGCAGTTGAGTGTGAGCTCACTACAACCATAATTTATATGAAGGAACCAAAGAAGCTTTTGATCAACAATGAGCAATACTACTCAAGCCAGAGCACCTGCAGCTAGCAGTCATCTCCAGTTGTCACCAAGACGACCCTACCTTAATCCAGTTAATTCATGAATCCCCCTTGTTGCATGATGATTTTGACAACAATGTCAAGAGAAAAATCAAGAGGGAAAAGGAAATGAAGTTTGTGATTTTTAGGAAACTAATGGATTGTTATACTATAAGGATCTACTCTACATCCCTCCAAAAAAGCTGGGACCCCAGATACTCCAACAACACCATGACACCCTAATAGGAGGATACTTTGGAGTTAATCAGAACTTAGAGCTTATTTCAAGAGATTTTTGGTGGCCCTAGATGTGAAAAGAAGTTAAGGAATATATAAAATAATGTGATACCTACAACATGGCGCTAAGGTACCTCGTCACAAACCAAATAGTTTCCTGCAAACCTTGCCCATTCCAACGTGATCTTAGTCTTCTCTGTCTCTGGATTTCATAACAGATCTTTCCAAATCAAACAAATATGACTCTATTCTTGTTGGAGTAGATAGGTTCACAAAAATGGCACATTTCATCCCTACCACCAAGACTATCACAGGCATAGCTATTGCTAAACCCTTTCTCATATACATTTTCAGATTATATGGACTCTTAGATGACATCATCAGTGCAATTAGGGTCCCCAATTCATATCTAGCTTTTAGAAGAGCCTTTACAATCTCCTTGGAGTCCAAGTTAAGTTATCCACGGTCAATCATCCATAGATTGATGGTCAAACAAAATGAGTAAATCAAGTCTTGGAACAATATCTGTGCTACACCATCCACTACCATCAGAATGATTGGTTTGAGTTCTTTCCCTTTGCAGAGTTTGCTTATAACAATAGTATCCATGCATCTACTAAGCAAACTCCTTTGTTTGCAAACTATGGCTAGCATCCAACAATGGATATGCATCTCTCCAATCAAGTAAAGAGCCCTACTGCCCAAGATGAAGCTCAACACCTAGCAGATATACAATAAAAACTCAAGCAACAAATCCAAAATGCTCAAAATCAGTACATGCACTATGTGGACTAGCATCATCTCCAACATCCAACATACAAAGTCAGTGATGATAAAGTTTGGTTACTCAAGCATAAGCTCCAAACAACAAGGCCCTCCACCAAGCTAGACCACCAAAGATTTGGGCCCTTCACTATCATAGCCCAGATCAACCAAGTTGCTTACTAACTCCAACTCCCCAACACCATGAAGATCCACCCAGTCTTTTATATTTTCTTGCTTGAGCCACACCATAGCTCACCACTGAGGGGGGAGAGATCTAATCCCCCACCACTTGTCTAGATTGAATATCACAAAGAATTTGAGGTCAAGCATATCTTAGACTCAAGGATCTCCCGGTCAATTGGAATACATAGTTCACTAGAAATGATATGACATTGATCGCACTTGGGAATGTACAAAATATCTCCAAAGAGCACCTCCCAAAGTTAAAGCATTTCACAACAGTAATCCCACAAAACTTGGACCAAAGCACCAAGCCTCTCCTCATGGAAGTTTTTGCTAGAGGAGGGGTTGATGTCATGGACATGCCATGATCAAGTATACCAATTAATTCTTGCTTATGCCATATGAATACACACCCCATTCGAACGCACCCTTAACAGGACATCCTCATGTCAACCATAACAGTCAATGCATTTTTTTCTATTATACCACTTAGCTTTGCAATGTTGCATTAAAGAAGTTATGGGAGCACTAGGCTGTGCTCCCATAACATTCAATGCATTTTTTTCTATTATACCGCTTAGCTTTGCAATATTGCGTTAAAAAAGTTATGGGAGCACTAGACTGTGCTCAAGAGACTAGACTAGATGCAAGATTTGTTATAAGAATTTTGATTGCAAGATGATCCCCTGTAGGGGCACAAGGTACAATGATAACTTAACAAGATATGGAAAATCCCACAACCCGCAAGGTCCCTAGGGATAGACAACATGACTTGATAGGATATGAAGGATCCCACGACTTGAGACCATAGATATGGATACAAGATATCGAAATTACAAGATCTCCCTCAACAAGGATGAACAATATACAAGACAATACTAGACAAGATCTTGTACTACGAGATTACAAGGTGGTGAGACAACACGAGTATAATGGAAGATAAGACAAGACTAGATATAATGACTAGACAAGAACTAGAATTGGAACTCAAAGTTACTTGGAGGTATTGACTCCTTGAGCTCCTAAGACTGGCATTGGCAAGACTGCGGAGCTCTATGGTGAGCCCCTCCTTTTATAAGTGTTGGAGAGGGGCTAAAAATCTTCTAGAATATTCCATGATGACATCATTGATGATGCACATGGTGACATGGCATATCTTCTAGAAGATTCTATAATGGCATAGCAAGGGTCGGTTTGCATGGTTGCCTCGAAGATGTCCTATTAAGGGTGCATTCACATGGGGTGTGGATTCATATGGCATGAATAATAATTAATCCGTACACTTGATCATGGCATGTATGTGACACCCCCTCCTCTAGTGACGAGTTCCACAAGGAGTGGCTCATGGTTTGGTCCAAGTTTTGTTGGATTCCTATTGTGAAATTATTTAACTTTGACAGGTGCTCTTTGGACATATTCTGTAGGTTCCCAAGTGTGATCATTGATGTCATGTCCTTGCCAATGAACAAGGTATTCCAATCGACTTCGGGAGATCCTTGATTCTAAGATATGCTTGACCTCAAATTCTTATGATCTTCAATTTGGACAGGTGATGGGGGATTAGATCTCTCCCCCCTTAGTCGGTGGTGAGCTATGGTATGGCTTGAACAAGGAAATATGGAAGTCTGGGTGGATCTTCATGGTGTTGGTGGAGAGTTGGAGTCGGTAAGCAACTAGGTTGATCTGGGCTACGATAGTGAAGGGCCCAAATATCTGGTAGTCTAGCATGGTGGAGAGCCTTGTTGTCTGGAGGTTATGCCTGAGTAACCATACTTTATCACTAAGTTTCTATGCTGGATGTTGGAGACAATGTTGGTCCGCATAGTACTTGTACTAGTTTTGAGCCTTCTGGATTTGTTGCTTGAGTTCTATGTATATATCTGCTAGGTGTTGAGCTTTATCTTGGGTAGCAAGTTTCTTTACTTGATTGGAGAGATGCACATTCATCCTTGGATGTTGGCCATAGTTTGCAAAGAAAGGAGTTTGCTTGGTAGATGCATGGATACTATTATTAAAAGTAAACTCTACAAAGGGCAAGAGCTCAAACCTATCATTCTAATGTTAGTTGATGGTACATCAATGGAGATATTATTCCAAGACTTGATTTACCCATTCTATTTGACCATCAATTTGTAGATGATTGGAGGTAGATAACTTAACTTGAACTTCAAGGAGGTTACAAAGGCTCTTCCAAAAAGTAGATATGAATTGGGGACCTCGATCTCATTGATGATGTCATTTGGGAGTCTATGTAATTTGAAAATGTATGTGAGGAAGAGTCTAGTGGTAGTAGTTGCACTTGTGATGGTCTTGGTAGTGGGGATGAAATGTGCCATTTTCGTGAACCAGGGTTGCACTTGGATGGGCAAGGGTTGTAGGAGGCCATGTGGTTTGTGATGAGGTATCTTTGCCCTATTGCAAGTATCACATGATTTTATATATTCCTTAACTTTGTTCCACATTTGGGGCACCAAAAATCTCTTGAAATAAGCTCTAAGGTCTTATTAACTCCAAGTGTCATGTTATTGGGGTGTCATGGTGTTGTTGGAGTACCTAGAGTCTTAGATTTCCTAGAGGGATGTAAAGTAGATCCTTATAGTATAAGAATCCATTAGTCTCATGAAGCCCACAAACTTCATTTCCTTTTCCTCTTGATTTTTTCTCTTGACATTGTTGGCCAAATCATCATGCAGCAGGCCTTCATGGATTAATTGGATCAAGGTAGGGTTGTCTTGGTGACAACTAGAGATGGATGCTAGCTGGAGGTGCTCTATCTTGAGTAGTATTGCTCCTTGTTGATCAAAAGCTTATTTTCCCTTCTTAGGTATCAAGTAGGATCTTCTTGATAAAGCATCTGATTGGCATTGTTGGCATCCTAGGCAACAAGAGATGACAAAGTCAAACCTAGATAAGAAGTTTTTCAAGCGGGATTATCTTCAATTGAGGATGCAAGTTGTTATAAAGTATTCTAGATTTTTGTGATCTATATAAACGATAACTTTATGGATTGCACCCTCTAGATGGTGACACTAAGTACTAAAGGCATCTACAATGGCAAGGAATTCTTTGCCATGGATCTCATAGTTTATCTTCGGAGGGGAGAACTTCCTTGAGTGGAATGCCACAAGATGCATATGACCATCATCTCCATGTTGGGAAAAGATGGCTCCTAAGGCATAGTCTAATGCATTGGTCTCCAAGAAAAATGGCTTGGTACAATCTGGGTGAACTAGGATTGAGGCAGTGGTGAAAGTGGTCTTCAGGGTGGCTTGGAAGGCCTTCTCGGCTTCTAGGGTCCATGAGAACTTTGAGTTACTTGTGAGTCTGGAAAGTGGTGTGACTATCTTTGAGTAATCCTTGATAAATATCCTATAGAAGTTGGCAAAGACACAGAAGCATTGGACATTGCAGACACATGTGGGTGTTTGCTAGTCAGGAATAGTCTCAATTTTCTTGGGGTCCATGAAGATTCCTCTCAAGGAGACAATGTATCCCAAGAATTCCACTTCCGTCAGATGGAAAAAACATTTCTCAAGTTTTTCATATAGTCCTTTTTTTGTGAGCTTTTCCAAAACTAATTTTACATAGTGCTCATGCTCCTTTGGATCTTTTGAGAATATCAAGATATCATCAAAGTACATAACTACAAAATCATCTAGATGCTCTCGGAAGATATCATCCATCATATATTGAAGCATTATGTAAGCATTGTTCAAATCGAATCACATGACAATATACTCAAAGTGACCATACATTGTGCAGAAGGCTGTCTTCCATTCATCTCCTTCTCTGATCCGTACAAGATTTTAAGTCCCTCCTAGATCAATCTTTGTGAAGATCTTGGCTTTTCCAAGGCATTCCAAGAGCTCTGGTATCAATGGAAAAGTGTATCGATTCTTGACTGTTCTCTTGTTGAGTCCCCATTAATCCACACACATTCGAAGTGACTCGTCTTTCTTCTTCAGGAACGGAATTGGGGCTCTAGTAGGAGACTTTGAGTGCCTAATGAACCCCTTGGCTAAGTTATCATCGATGGTCTTATGTAGTTTAGCTAGTTCATGAGGGGATAGCTTGTAGATGGGTGCAAAAGATGATTGCGCCCCCTCATGGAGTTCTATAGCACAATCATATGATCTATGTTCGAGCAAGAGATCTACATTATTTTTTTCAATGGATTTCTTGATACTAGCTTGGTAGCTTGATTGACTCATCCTTACTAGATTCTTGAGCTAGTATATGATATATCATGTAAGTCAGTGCCTACCTTGCTATGTGCATAAGGCTTTGGCTCCTAGATATACCAAAAAACTTTCTTTTCATGACGTGCAATCTTTTTTTTAACCTAATCAATCTCTGGTTGTGTTTCTTTAGCCAAGGCATCCCAAGGATGATTGGATTTGTGGGATTCGATATGACATTAAAGCATACATGACATTTGCACCAAGAGTTACCATGAGTGGTTGGGTTTTCTTGGCAATATCTCTAAATGCTAGAGATCTTCTATCCAACAACTTTAGCTGTTGCAAGATTGGTCTTTTGGAGTATTGGAATTTGGTATTCATTCACAAATCCATCATCAATGAAACATGCGAAGGCCATGTAGTCGAGCAGGGCTTTGAGGAAAAGGGTCTTTCTTGACAAGAAAGTTTCCATGGGTGTGGCTAGGATCAAGAGACTCTTTCTTATATCAATGTCTAGTTGTACAGTCTCATTTACAATCGAACATCCTTGTTTTCCTAATCAAGGATGGTTGTAGCAACTCTTGGGGTTCTTGCCCTCTTATTTGCGCAATATAGAGTGATGTGTCTAGGGTTTTCACAATATAGGCATAGATGATTCTCTTTATTTTTGCTTTTCTTATAGGGTGAAGGGCTAGAATTTGGTATTATCTATTTGCATCGATTTGGGCTTGGTTTCTTCTATGATTGGATCTTTGATTGGGGTTGGGTTCCTTGATGAGGCCTTAATTCTTCTTGCTTTTATTGCTTTCTCTCGGAAAATCTATTATCACACTGGATGGCTTGCATGATATAATCGTTGAGTATTTTTGCCTCAGGCATTGTGAGTATGAGGTCCTTGATATCATCTCGAAGACCCCATCTAGATTGGCCAATAAAATACACCTCTTGCCAAGTGAGGTCACAAACTAACCTAAATTTAGATGCATGAGCAGAGACATGGTGGTTATATTATCATAGCTTTCGAAGTTTTGTTTCTACTACTTGACCGGTGTCTGCATCTGCAAACATGGAAGCGAGCTCACAAAGAAATGTCTCATAGTAATGAAGTATTGGCATATTCTTTTCCAAGATTAGGGTGATCCATGATACATCATCTAGATACCTATCCAATTGCAAGTGGATATAGAACTTTACTTATTGCAAGAATCCCTTGAACTTCGAAGGGTCACCATTGAACTTCTTTGGCATGCTAATCTTAGGTTCTCTTTTTGGGGGTTGATAAACACGTAGAATCATCTAATCACTTCTTTTGTTGTTTTGCAAGTCTTGGATCTAGTCTTGCATCTCTTGAAGCATAGGGCCTAGATGCATAGGGTGTTCTATATGAATTTGTGCTTGTCATTCATTCAATTCTTGAATTTGTTATTCAAAGTTTTGAAGGGAGGCCACAATTCTTTCAACAAGAGTCATCCCCATGGTGCTTAGTAGGGCTAGAACGTGGACTCCACTCCAAAGATTACACTAGATGAAAGAGTTGTTACAAGTATTATGATTACAAGATAATCCCACATAGGGGCATAATGTACAATGATAACTTAGCAAGATACAAAAAATCCCACAACTCGGGACCGTAGGTATAGACAACAAGACTTGGTAGAATATCAAGGATCCCACAATTGGGGACCATAGGTATGGATACAAGAAGATATCAGAACTACAAGATCTCTCTCAACGGGGATGAACAAGATACAAGATAGTACTAGCCAAGATCTTGTACTATGAGATTACAAGATGACGAGACAACACAAGTATAATGGAAGACTAGACTAGACTAGATACCATGACTAGACAAGAACTAGAACTAGAACTGGAAGTTACTCACTTGTAGGTTTTGACTCCTTGAGCTCCCAAGACTGGCATTGGCAAGAATAAGGAGCTCTATGATGAGCCCCTCATTTTATAGATGTTGGAGAGTGGTTAAAGATCTTCTAGAATGTTCCATGATGACATCGTTGATGATGTAGACGATGACATGGCATATTTTTCAGAAGGTTCTATGATAATATGGCAAGGGAGGATTCACATAGTTGGCTCAAGGATGTCTTGTTAAGGGTGTGTTTGCATGGGATGTGGCTTCATATGGCATGAGCAAGAATTAATCCATATTGTTGATCATGGCATGTCTGTGACATAATTAAGGAAGATATCTTTGCATGTCAAACATAAATGTATTAGGCTAATTAGATAAGTAAAATAAACCCCCAAGAAAAACAAGAGGGTGAGATCCTTGATGGGTTTGTTCTATGGATGTGTGGTCTTGGTGAACCAAGAGTTTTTCTTAAGGCACTAGACTTAGGAAGTGGCCGAATGTGTGACTAGCTAGTATGTTGTCTTAGATAGTGATCAATGTCATTTTTAAGGAACGAAATCAAGACTATATCTTACAGATAGAGTCGTCGATGTGTCTCACTCCCTTCATTTCTCACTCACTATGAACCAAGTGTAGCATTGATCTACTTCCGATTGAGTTGAGCCCAAGGACCAAGGTTAGTTAAGCTATTAGGTGACCTTAGTTTCAAATCAAGAACTTACATATCAAGATCAATCCTTATGGGTTATGGCTGAAACCCTACATTGTGGAATGGACTCGAGGAGCCTAGGAAACAAACCATGTGTTATTCTAAGGAGCATTGGGTGGCATTGCTTATGAAATGTCTCTCGATGGATCACTAAGTTGTGGGATCGAGGGCTCATTAATTGAACACATTACATACATGACCACCTTCTTTAGCCACCAATCTTGCCTTACACTTAGGCAACACATCAAATGTAGTTTCCTTAGCTTGTAGACCCAGTTACATGGCAATGCATGTTTGTCCTTAGGCAAAGAAACTAACTCCTAGATAGAATTCTTTTCCAAATAATCCACATAGTTCTCTTCCACTTATGATTGTTATCCCTAGTCATAGCATATACATAACAAGAAGGCTCACCACAATCCATAACCATGACATGGTCTATAGATGGAGTATATCTATTTGCCAATCTAGAAACCCTCATAAACCTATGTAAAACTGACTCAAGAGGAGCCTCTAGTTGTCCCACCTATCAATCCTATAAGGCATGAGGTTGTCCACCATTGTATAGCACTTCCACCTCAACATTTGCTGGCTATCAAAGCTCTTCATCATGTGGAAAGGCCATACACTCTACTCATATGCTAACTTTCCATTTTTTTGAAATACCACTCTATGGATCTTAGCCATTTTGATATATTGCTTATGCATCTTATCCTCATTAAAGATGACATTAGGGTTGTGTACTACCTTCTTTGATTTAGGATCCCACAAATGATAGCCCATTTCACCTGACTCTCCATAGCTAAGAAAAATGTGTTTAATCTTACTTTGCTTGTCTAGATATATGCATGAATGCCTCACAACAATAAACAAGCAACTGATCATAACTAGGTATCTTGCCAGACCATAACTCCTCTGATATATTATCATCCAATGGCTTGCTAGGAGACCCTTGATCAAATGCATTTATGTCTTTATAGCTTCAGCCCAAAATCCATTAAGATCCCATAAGAGATATACATTTCATCTGACTCTCCATAGCAAAGAAAAATGCATTTCTTAGACTTAGGATCAATTGTACTCCACTTGTCCCTAGATATATGCATAAATGCCTCACAACCAAAAACACGCAAGTGATTATAACTAGGTCTCTTGTTGCTAGACCATAACTCCTTTGGTATCTTACTATCCAATAGCTTGTTAGAAGACCTTTGATCAAATGCACTAATGTCTTTATATCTTCAGCCCAAAATCCATAAGTAAGATGTAGTTTCCTTAGCTTGTAGACCCAGTTACATGGCAATGCATGTTTGTCCTTAGGCAAAGAAACTAACTCCTAGATAGAATTCTTTTCCAAATAATCCACATAGTCCTCTTCCACTTATGATTGTTATCCCTAGTCATAGCATATACATAACAAGAAGGCTCACCACAATCCATAACCATGACATGGTCTATAGATGGAGTATATCTATTTGCCAATCTAGAAACCCTCATAAACCTATGTAAAACTGACTCAAGAGGAGCCTCTAGTTGTCCCACCTATCAATCCTATAAGGCATGAGGTTGTCCACCATTGTATAGCACTTCCACCTCAACATTTGCTGGCTATCAAAGCTCTTCATCATGTGGAAAGGCCATACACTCTACTCATATGCTAACTTTCCATTTTTTTGAAATACCACTCTATGGATCTTAGCCATTTTGATATATTGCTTATGCATCTTATCCTCATTAAAGATGACATTAGGGTTGTGTACTACCTTCTTTGATTTAGGATCCCACAAATGATAGCCCATTTCACCTGACTCTCCATAGCTAAGAAAAATGTGTTTAATCTTACTTTGCTTGTCTAGATATATGCATGAATGCCTCACAACAATAAACAAGCAACTGATCATAACTAGGTATCTTGCCAGACCATAACTCCTCTGATATATTATCATCCAATGGCTTGCTAGGAGACCCTTGATCAAATGCATTTATGTCTTTATAGCTTCAGCCCAAAATCCATTAAGATCCCATAAGAGATATACATTTCATCTGACTCTCCATAGCAAAGAAAAATGCATTTCTTAGACTTAGGATCAATTGTACTCCACTTGTCCCTAGATATATGCATAAATGCCTCACAACCAAAAACACGCAAGTGATTATAACTAGGTCTCTTGTTGCTAGACCATAACTCCTTTGGTATCTTACTATCCAATAGCTTGTTAGAAGACCTTTGATCAAATGCACTAATGTCTTTATATCTTCAGCCCAAAATCCATAAGTAAGACTAAGCATTGGAGAGTATACTCCATACTCTTTCTTGAATGGTCCTAGTCATCTTCTTAGCCACATCATTTTGAGTAGGATTCTCAAGAGCTATCAACTCTCTTTTAATACTACTGCTTGCACAAAAGTTCATAAATGTATGCGAGGTGTACTCTCCACTATTATTAGTTCTCAAGCACTTAAGCTTCTTGCTTGACTAATTCTCTACAAATGCAAAGAAATTTTGAAATGCATCTAGCATATCACTCTTCTTGTGAAGAGGATGAGCACAAACCTTCATTGTGGCATCATCTATAAAAGTGACAAAGTATGATGCTCCTCCCAAAGAAGCCATGGGTATTAGCCCACACAAATTACTATGAAACAAATCAAGACATTCTAATATTCTACTCCCACTCCTCTCTTATATGAATTTTCTTTTGCTTTCCAAAGAGACAATGCTCACAAAATTCAAGAATGAAAATTTTAGATAAGATAGTTTAAATAGTACAGAGCTTTCATTCCAATGATTGACATATGGCCCAAATGGTGATGCCATAAAGAAAAAAATGGTTGTTTAGCAATAACTACAATATGACCTTTAACACCAAAAAACATATAAAGGATACTAGATTTTGGCCCTTTGGCCAATCCCTTGCAAATCTTCCACGCATGATCACCAAAGATCACTCTATAGCTACAATTATCAAGTTGTCTTTTATTGATCAAACTTTTTGTCAAGTCTAGAAATACATTCCACTAGACAAAAGAAGAACCATTTGGCAATAACAAATGTATATCCCCAATGCCAACAATACTACATGCATTGTTCTTTCCAAGACAAACACATCCTCTCTTTCCAACCAATATCATTAGTAGAGAACCACTCTTTATGTGGAGTAATGTGAAATGATGCTCAACAAGCTAGATTTGAGACAATAAATCCATCAAATCTATATGCAATCCAAAGCCCAACCCAACCACATTATTCTACTTATATGCTAACTTATTTCTTGAAAGAAAGTTCCAACTACATGGATTGAAAGGAACCAAATGATCTAACTATCTTCAATATTTTTCCAATCTTCATTTAAGGTTAAATATCTTTGACTTGGCATGATGTCCTGATCATCAAGTTTGCCTCATCGGTAAGCGAATTTAGACTAAATATAGGGAGTTCTTTCAACCTTCCGTACACCTATGAATTTGCTATAATAATATATATTGTATAGTTTTAGAAAATATTTTTGAATAAATAATGATGGATAATCAGGTTAAATGAGGTTGCTAAACTCTATGAACATGACTTTAAATAACATTAGGGGTGTTCCACACTTATTAATGGAAACATATATCCACAAAGGAATAATGTAAATAAGGGACATGGCCATAGCCTTACAATGAAGTAGAAAATACTGCTACATAAAAGGTGCAATCTAAAGATATTTTTCACAGAATATACATAATGAATGTTTACATGTCATTCTTTTAACATGTAGTTCAAAGCTTATGATCTATCCTTTCCTATGAATTGTAACATTTTCTCTCTTTTTTATATTAAACTCATGAGTATCTACTCATGGAGCTTGGAGGTTCTTGGATGCCATAGACATTCTCTTTTGCAGTAACATGTGCATAGCTCTACAAAGTTATATGATCACTTAGAAGAAGCCATAAACTTGATGCGTCAAAAAGATGAGGTGAGATTAGAGTGGAGGTGCCAAAATAATGAAGCAACAAAACCATTTTATACAATAAGATGCCAAAAATATTATATTTAAATGCTTAGATCGAGGAAGATGTTTCTACTTTTTCAATTTTGAAGGCACCTAAAAACTATGCCAATTCTTGAAAGTCGCATCAACTGTTGTGCTTTTGGCTAGAAATCCCTCAAATGGATAATTTTAAAGATACTTTGTGACATTTTTGCTAAAAATATATAAATATTGGTCTACTTAGTTCAAAATCAAATGTTACATTTAACCATCCATTCCCTAATCTCATTATTAGTGAAAGTTACTACTTGGCCCTCCTTGAGGAGTTTTTGTCCCTAATATATGTCATGATCAACATGGACCTTGACAAAGTATATGATAGGGTGAGATGGAATTTGACCATGCTTGTGATGAAGAATATTGGGTTTGAAACTATTATTTACACATAGTTGGATGCATGCATTAACATGCCTTTTTCTAAATGGATATATACAAGCATTCTTTCCTTTGAAGAGCAACTCTTATTTTGTATGGTCTCTATTCTCATGTTTGAAATGTAGACAACTCTAAATCCTCACATTGCATTGAGGAAGACAATAGTTAAGATCAATGACATTGATTTTGGAAAATCATCATGAAACTTGGCTATCTAATCAAGATACATATTACTAGGAGTCAAAGGTTTAAGTGTCTACTTGGAAAAATCAAAGATAATGGAAAGATGGAAGGATGCATCTATGTCCTTGATAGTCAAATATGTCTTATAATAATCCATGAAAATATATTTATGCCACTACTTTTCCATTGTGTAAGAATTATTGGATGTGGTTCAAATATAGTTTTTAAAAATTTTATGTGGAAGAATGGGGTTCAACAACAATTGCATTTCATTACATAGAAACAAGCCACTTCCTCAAAATATTTGACATGAAAATAGTGTGAAATAAGAGTTTATGAGATGAAGCACTTGATTCACAAGCCTAATTTCTATGACTATGAAGACTCTTAATAAAGCTTTAATAAAAAAGCACACAATAATAGTTCAAATGATAAACTAAAACTAAAAGTAATACAAAGGGCAATTAAATGAGATGGAAGTAAAATGGGCAAAGCATCTCTAAAGGATGAAGAAAAGGTTCTTTCCCACCTTGATAAAATCAACATTAAAATCAAGCCACATTGTCATTCAATCACTAAAGAGAAGTAGTTGCAAGGAAAGCAAGTGTTTGTGTTTCCTTTCCTCCTTCAACCCATCATGATATATGCAACTTTAGTGAAAGAGCCTTATGGTAGGTGACCATTTCATATAGTTTGGAGAGCTTCATTCGGCTTATGCAAGTAGATAAAAGTTATGTTATTTTATCACTTATATTAAAGTGCCAAAATGTGGTGGTCAACTCTACTTATTATTATAGAGAATTGTTACATTAGAATGTTGATCTTAAGATGTTATTTTTGTGTCATTATTTCCAAGATTCCCTCTATTAAGAAAACTATTCATAAGAAGAACTAATGAATTACTTCTTTGAGGTACACAAAGTAGTGGAGCTAATCATAAATTGCAATGCAATAATAGTAGGAACTAGTAATAGATTGCAATGTGACAACTAAATTACTATTTTATGCACATAAAATAGAGGAACCAATAACAAAATTTTATAATAAAGAGCTCGTGTAACATATTTTCTTCATATATCAATTGTAAAAAATATAACAATCAAAAAAGCAAATAAATTGAAACCATTGATAATTAAAATGCACCCATCATTATACCTAATGCACCTTGATATTCTTCTCATCATGTTTGTTTCTTTGAGAGATAAATAACTCCAACTATAGGGAACCTCATGTGTTTCTAGAAGGACAATGAATAGAACTAAAGTGTAGTAAGAGAAGACTAGATTAAAAGGGAATGGGGCTAAAGAGAGGAACCATGGGATTGAATCTCGTCTTGGTAGGTGTTTTATTTATTATTTTCTTGAAAAAACATTCATTGATGTATTCTTCAAACCTTAATTATAAGGCTATTATTTTTCCCTAGAAGTGGCTAAAGAATATTGAATCTCCTCAACTTTGATCTTTGTTACTTAAGAATAGGATAACTAGGACTCCAAAGATAGAAAGTTATATCAAGTATTACCAAGTTGGAAAGGTTATGGTGAAACCTAAAAGGATTAAAATCAATTTTGTAGTTCTCCAATTGAGAGAGATGCTTTTCTATAATTATAGTTTTATTTCAAATTTGTAGCTTCTCAATATAAAACCCCCCTAGTGGTGGCAAACCCTCATTAAGATCCCTACAAATGATGGATTAAAGAAAGGGACTCCAATTTATATTCTTACACTTCTTTCTACAAATCAATATGTGGAAGGATTATCGTTATAAAGGAAACATTACACATAAACACGAAATTTTATATATGGGACATTCTCGTGCAAGAAGAATTAGTAAGTAGGTGTACTTATGAAAGCACGATATTATATGTCTCTTACTTTGAACCATCTTGAGGATAGATTTTCAATGCATTATGGACGGTTATCTATTCAAGTGATTTGTTCATTACCCAATTGTAAGTTACCTTAGGATGTTAACACCTATGTGAGATAGTTATTAAATACATTAGGATGGTTATCACTTCATTTCAAATATTGGCTACCCTTACATACAATGATTGGATTTCAATACATTGGGAACAGTTATTTACTAATTGTCACCTTTTGATGTGAATGCTAATGTAGTTAAATTTTAATCATTTTTGTTTTTTAACCTACTTAATTAAAAATAAAAATAAAAGAAATATTTCTAACTATTATATTAGCTATAATGCTCTACTACACTTGATATGATTTTGATTCTTGCTCATGTTTAGGGTTCATAATCTAAGCTATGCATGATGGAAGCTTTCTAGCTAATTCATCTCCTTCTTCCAACTTCGTATACTCCTTTTAGATTTGATATTCTTTTAGGAGGCTCATTATGCTGCTTACCTTAGTGCAATGTCAAGGGAGTGATATTTGCCTCGAGCCTCTCATACTAAAGGTACTAGTAACCTAGTAAATTACCACAAGTATAATAATCATACTTGAATCCATGAGGAATAAATGCAATAGAGAAGAGAAACATGCAATGTACCATATTTCTCTTCCCTTCTTCCCCAATGGAAATTGCTTCCATACATGATTTATTTTCCATTGAATCGAACATTTTTCTTTGTTTTGAATGGTTTAAAGAGTAAAATTGCTATGTCTATTATTGTCCAAATCATACTAGATTGAATGTTGTTATGATCATGGATGGTTAGAGGGTGAAAGAAATCCTAAAATTAGTTTCATATCAATCTAGATTGCACACACACACACAGACACACACACACACACACACACACACACACACACTCTCTCTCTCTCTCTCTCTCTCTCTCTCTCTCTCTCTCTCTCTCTCTCTCTCATGTGTGTGTGTGTGTGTGTGTGTGTGTGTGTGTGTGTGTGTGTGTGTGTGTGTGTGTGTGTGTGTGTGTGTGTGTGTGTGTGTGTGTGTGTGTGTGTGTGTGTGTGTGTGTGTGTGTGTGTGTGTGTGTGTGTGTGTGTGTGTGTGTGTGTGTGTGTGTGTGTGTGTGTGTGTGTGTGTGTGTGTGTGTGTGTGTGTGATGCATGCCGACTATATAATTTCTTAACAATGCATCAATTTGATTACTACGAGCCACACAAGTGCAAAGTGATCAAGTTAGCTTTCTATCAGATCCATCTTAAGGAAGAATTATTTTCATGTTGTTTCATATAGAAACACTAGGTGGGGCTAGTGGCAATTAAGACCTCCTCCCAAAGCTAAGAGAGCACATGATTAGGGGCTATGCAAGCAATAAGTTCTCCCATAACCCTTTGGGATTCTGAGAGGACTTTTTCCACACACCTTCATAACATGAATGATCTAAATGTAGCTAATGTGGAACCAAGAATTTTCTTTATCTACAAGATATACAAACATATCATGCACCACAATCTCATATCATCTAATGAATGCAAGTACTATAAAAAAAGAAGCAGCCTGCAAAGATGCTTCTAACATCCCCAAATTTCCACACTATTATGATAAGCTTAAAGCCTAACCTTGGCAACTTGATCCACTAGGACCTTTGCTAAATACTTCCACTAATAATGGCAACATAAAGCTCAAGAGCAACAAATAGACCTTTAGGTGTCATGCATCCCTAGTTAGCCAAAGCAATCGTGCCACATGACAACTCCATGGTAGGCATGTACTCATCAAGTGATTATTGCCCCTACCCATTTGAGTATAAGAGAACTATTAGAATTGGCAATTAAGAGCTAGAAGACATGAGAAACATGAGTCTACTAGTTGCTCCATTACATGCTCTCCAAAAACCTCTTTGAAAGCTATCAAAGTAAATCTCCTTGTGGGCAATCAACTTCTCACTCTAACACTGCTTACAATGTTCTTGTGTGCAACATTTAAGACCATTGTTTCTCATTTATGTGTCTATTATCTTTAGTAGATAATTGAATAGATTTATGTGTCTATTAACTTTAACAGATAATCCAATAGATGGGACAATCATTCGCATTGTACCTAAGCCATTGCAACTTATGAAGGTCCCACAAAAAAAAAAGACTTAGCTTCCAAAAGCAAAGGTATCACTTTTCCAACTCCTAAATTATTCAACATTGATTCACCCAATGTTATGCAAGCTCCAAAGCTCCCACAAAGTCATCTTCTTTGATTCTACTTTAGGAAAATCCACTCTACCACATCAACTATACTTTTTATATCCACAATAATCAAAGCCACATTTATCCTTGTAAACTAGACGATCCAAATGAGGGACTATAGCTTTTTATTTGACAATGCAAGTGGAAAATAACTTGTATCCTTTTGAATTGATTTGTATTGTTAGTTACTCACTGGATTTTTTTCCTTTATAGCTCACAATGCAAGTAAAAAGAAATGTGTATCCTTTTCAACCAATTTGCATTCTTAGTTACTCATTGAATTTGTTTTCTTTGTAGCTAATGGATATTTAGAACAATTAATAAGACCTAGCCACTAAAGCAGTCAAAGGTTGTGATCATGCCACACTCTGGGTTAGAAGAGACATAGTGCACACTTCTATCTGTATGACTCAATTGGATACCTATAACCAGAACTCAAGCATATCACAATTATACTCACAAACATAAAAGATTAATATCTTGAAGTCTAGGTTAGATCCACCAGAATACACAGTTATAATCAGATGTTAATGATTTTGAATATTTTATACAATGTGCATATGAAGGTTAAATATTTATGCACATATCTTTCCAAAAAAAACTAATATATTTTTTAATATACTAAAAAAAACTTTTACATGATATCCATATTAGGAGGGGGATCATTGATTCCTAGGAGATCCCTAAATTTTCAGAGATTTCTAAATTTTAGGAGCCTTAGATTAACCTAAGAATATTATGGCTGAAAAATAAGGATGAAATTCTAATAATAGTAAGTTTGTGTTCTAAGAGCTCTACTAAATTTGGTTATTTCTACTTCTTAGTAGTTTTCAACCAAAAAGAAAATCCCATAAAGAATAGACAAATATCAAGGCACTTGTCTCTTAAGCTTCCAAACATCCTCCACTTGTCTCACTTCACATGCTACTCCACTTTTCCTCTTTGCACTTAGTCTACCTTCCTTCTATGAAAAACAAAGCTCATTTTCTCTTGTTCCACACCACATTTCCTTGCTAAAACTCAGGTATAATAGCTAAAGATAGGCCCAAAGTTGATCACGGTCATCTCGATCACATCCTCTATTTCTTGTCATCAAATCTTTCAATTTCCCTCTTCTCTCACTACTTTTTAATTAAACATCAAGCCTCTAAATTCATTCCAATACCTCTTTTTGAAAGTCTTCTTTCACAACAAAGTCAAGGTTAAGAAGGAAGCCACATCGATATACTACTGATCAACCATGAACCTTCCACTCAAAAAATTTATTAAAAATCTACAACCACTGTGAGGTCCATCCTCAAAATCACTTTAAAAACCCATCTTTCATGGCCACTTAAAATGGTTGATTGCTTCCAATGGGATCACATTCCTTGCTTTAGAATAAGAAAGTTTGGCATACTTTTGGCCTTTTCTTGGCTTTAAATTCTACTCTCATTGGCGAACATAGGATAGAGCGACTCGGCCCATCAAACCCTTAAACAGATTTACGCACAAAAACCATAGAGAGCATCAAGTTGCTTCCAATAAAATATACAACAGAACACAAAACACAGCCCTCACCCTATCCCTTGACAAAATCAAGGCATGAATTTTACAAGGGATAGGCTAAGCGCAACCAAATACGAGATTAAGAGCTAGCTCCAAACCAGTGCTCCAACACAAGCTGACTAAAAGAACTATCAAAGAATTAAAATCAATTGTTTTATTACATAGAAAGTATAGACAATTAATGCTTTTGTGTGTGTGTGTGTGTGTGTGTGTGTGTGTGTGTGTGTGTGTGTTGGGGAGGGAGGGTGGGAGGGGAGACAAGGGAGTGGTTTTGTGTGTGTGTGTGTGTGTGTGTGTGTGTGTGTGTGTGTGTTGGGGGGGGGGGGAGGGAGGGGCAGGGTGGGAGGGGAGACAAGAGAGTGGTTTTGTGCCCATCTTCAACCCTCAACTTATCTAAATTTATCTTATGTCCATGGTGTAAATTTCTAATCAATTATTGAGCATGCTACTTTTTATGATGCATTTGTATTGGTATCAAAGCTTTAGCTCAATCCTCATCCCAACACTAGTAGTGCTTAAAATTATAATTTTTTCTTATTTTCAACCATTGCATTGAGTGCTTTTTACATTTCTCATAAAGTCTCAATCAAAGAGCTGAGTGATGTCATTCAAGCCATTTAGAGCCTTAGAGAAGAGAATCAACATATTCTGGAGCAAATTTTTAAACCAGAAAGAGTTGAGAAGCGTAAAGAATCCAAGGAAGAATCCCATCTTATTCATAGAGACAAAGACATCAACAAATATCAATCAAGAAGCCCAACTACTTCCAAGTGGTAAACTAGAACAAATAAGAGGATCAATTTCACTTCAAGATGAATAAAGAGCTTGTATCCAAGCCCATTCTCAAATTTTCAAAGACATTTGGTGCCTTCTTAGATGGATCCTCATCAAGTGATAAAGAGTCACTCTTCTTGTGGATGATCTCAACATCAACAAAGGTATCATGACTCTCCACCCTTATCTCTATCTTTATGCTAATCAACCACTTCATCATCTTCAATGTCAAGATATAGACATGGAGGAAAAATTTGAAATCATAAATCTAGGTTAATATCTTAGTTTAAAAATATCAAATCACCTATGTGTGATGGGTCATAATGTTGATCTTCTTCATAAGTTTATTTGTCAAGTCTAAATATTGTAGTGATGTAAATTACAAAGAAAAAGAAAGATTAAGTCTATTTTGCGCTACATTTTACCAACCTATCCCAAACTTGGTGGATAGGGATGGAATATGATCACATCCTCTCAAGGTCATGGAGATCCTTTGTTCACACATTACAAGGCCAATTCTTCCTACTCATTCCAAAACAAATGTAAAGAATAATTTGGGATCCATCTTAGCAATCAAAGAACGAGTCATCTGATTACTAACTTTTGAAGGTCCAATAAGCTAAGTTCCAAGCATGTCTACATTTCAAACTTCATACTTTTCTTAATGATAATCATTATTCTAGGTTGAGAAAACCCGTCAAGCATGATGAGACATGGGAAAGAAAGCACAATGGTAAAAAATTATTCTAAAGCAATGATAAGAAAAGACCGGCTCACAATGAGGAATATTCAGTTCTCAAAGAATAAATAACAATAGCAAAAGCAACCATCAAATCAAAAGAAGATAAAGCCCTATACACCTCCAATGCTCCTTAATTTTGCTTCAATTTATATCCACGAATCAAAAAGCAATTCAAAAAAGACAAGAAGCACTAAAAAAGAAAAGAAAAGTGGTTTAATTATGGACAAATATGCCACGTAGCAAAGTAGTATCTAAATAAAGGCCAAGCTCACCATTTTGTTCATCGAATCTTCTTGTTCATAAGAAGGATGGAACATTCAAGATGTGCATTCATTATTGAGCCCTTAACAAAATGATTGTAAAGAATCTAAGTCTTATTCCTAGAATTGATAGCCTTTTAGATCATCTAAAAGACTCCAAGATTTTCGACCACATTTATCTAAAGAGTGATTATCACCAAATTACGATAATATTATAAGATGTACACAAATTGCTTCCGCACTTCATTTGATCTTGTAAGCTTTTCATGGTTCCTTTTGGCTTGACCGATATGCTAACTGCCTTCCATCTAATGATGGAATGCACCTTTAGAAATCATTGATAGTAAATCTACACTTTAATGGTATTCTTTTATTTAGCAAAATGAAGAGAAATTACCATTCTACAACTGTTTTAACAAAATAAACTCTTCATAAGTGGTAAAATGAGTGAATTTATTATGCATTAAGTAAATTATTTTGGGCAATGTTCTCTCTTCTAAAAGGATCAAATAGATCTTGAGAAATCAACATGATTCAAGAATCTGATGATCTTTCTTATGTACAACAAGTATGATCTTTTCTTAGCTTATGCTCCTACTATCATTGCTTCATCAAGCATTTTACACATATACCTTCTGCTCTTCATGACTTTATAAAGAATAAAGCTTCTTTCAATGGAAGGAGAAAAATGAGATAGCCTTTATAAAGCTTAAAATCACTTTCAAAGTTGTTCCAAGTATTCTAGATTTGGTAAAACCATTTGTAATGATTGTACTGGCGCATTATCATTCAAGAAGACCAAGCCATAGCATTTGAAAATCATATGACGGATGTGGAAAAAAGATTTGAAATTCATGAAAAGAAGATCTTAGTTATTAATTCTTTCAAGATATAAAAGCATTACCTTCTAGGCAATGAATTGCTCGTAATAACTTATCATTAAAAATTAAAGTATTTTAGGACTTAAAAGCATTTACAATAAAAAATACAAGATGGAAAAGTTTCTTATCAATGTATTGTGCTTCTCTTTGCACAAGAAACTCGTTTAAGGATCCTGGAATCATTTTTGTAGTCTATTTTAAAGGAGCATTCACATGATATCGATATTGGAGGTGTCCCTAAATTATTAAAGCTTCGAATTCGCTTAAAAATGTGAATCCTAAAAAAATAGGAATTACATTTTAAAAGTCATAAGCTTATATTCTTATAGTTCTAACTATTATCAAGCCTCGTTTCTTAAGCTTACAATTGTCACACTATTGGTCTCACTTTATGACATGTACACTTTGCCTTACACTACTCTACTTTCCCTCTTTGCAGTAGGTCTATCTTTCTTCAATAAAAATAGCTAATTTCTTCAAAAATTCATTCCAACCTCTTTTTGAAGGTCATCTCCCATATCAAGATTAAAATCTCTCTTTCCACTCTTAATTTGTAAAGAAATCACTTTGTGCATGATGCAAGTATACATCCTTTACATGATATTGTGAGTAAGAAATGCTTCTCTTGACTCTCAAGTTGATCATAACTAAGTCCCTAGGGACATTGATCGAGCAAAAAATACATCACTTTACGTAATTAAGCTCGCCAATGGAAAATGCAAAGCCATTCAACTCTCAATTTGTATCCATGGTGGTGGTTTTCCAAATAATTATCATGTTCAACAACCATTTTCTTCAAATGTTTCTCAAAAATAATTAAATATTATAGTTATCGAGTATACTAGGATTTGCAAACATTTATATCCCAAGAAAGGGAGTCATCATGAAAAGATTTAACTTCTATCCTTCTACTCGAACAGCATAACATGGTCCTTCAAAATGTGGAGGAAAGATAGGATGTACAAGGACACGGTTATATTCTTGAAATCGAGGTACCTTCAAAACTCCATTCTAATTCCTTGAAAGGGCAACTCGGAAGGTTAAAGGATTTCAATGTCCCACGTGACTCTACAATAGCAACACCAAAGCTCTGGTGAGATCAATGTAGTGTCCTTCAAGAAAGATCCTGTTCTGCTTAAATAGGGTTGGGTTGCTAGATGACAGGCTCTTTCACTTCAACTTCCCAGATGGACCCTTCCACTTCAGCTTCTTGGATCTTATTGCCTTAGATATGCTTGCCTTAGACAACACTTAAGGCTTCCTAAGAATGCTAAGGCTCTATGCTGCCTGAGACATCTATGGTTAAGACATTTTGGAAGACAACAAGCTAAATTGAAACCAACAGCCAAGACCTTTAGATAAATAACTTTGCCTTTGTTTGCATAATATCACCACTGTAAGTTGGACAATTTGTTGCCGATGAGTGACTTGATATTTATCTTTATAGACACAAATTCCCAACCCATAGTAAACAGTAAGCTTCACATTCCTACATGGAAACTTTCTTTAGCCAGTTGTTCTAACGTCAATCACATGCTTCTATTTGCCAAACTAGACTACTTCATGAAAGATTTTTGAGTTACACTGCTCGCTGGAAAAATGCTTGCCTCTTAGATTCCAGGAAATCTCTAGTAATGAGCTCGAGCTGTCTATTTTCTGTGCGCATACACAGAATACACCAGAGAGAATTGTTCAGAGTGTTCAGAAACCGAATTAACTTAACTCATACAGACCATTTACTCCTGCTGTTTGAAGCTACTGAGCAAAACTTTCAGGCAAAGGAAATTTTCTTGATGCTTCCCCTCTGCATGCTCCAGATCAGGTACTCATCACACACTCGTAAAACCCCTGTACTCTCAGATTCACACGAAAACAGCAAAAATTCCATGCCATAGAAAAGGCAACATCTACTAACTTTCGGTAGCTTGTGCTAAATGCAAAATAATATCTGTGAACAAAAATAACCAGATTTCCAAGCGTCAGCACTGTCCCCGCACTGCCAGCAAATTAAGTTCAATAAAATGCCAGACCACCAACTCAAGGCACCTACATTTTATATCAATTGGCTAGCCGATCTATTCGTGTAAGTGGTTGTGTGCCAATAATCTACTAGTGGAGTGTGTTATTGCAAGGCCACTCAATGCCCTAAGTCTGTAAATACCTACTTCAGTCAGTTCGTTACAGGTTCAATTCTCTGCTGTGATCACTGAAACAGAGATCGAAGCTCTGCAAAAGAATACCGTTTACAGACCCTTGGCTAAAATTAGTTAGATTAAGCAAATGAAGTGAAACACTAGGTAAGTTTTGATGTTACAAAACATGCCCAGAATGTTCCAGCTTGATTATACAAAACATGGCAATGGCTTTAGTGGTTTCTAAGTTCCTGTGGATGATCCTTTTGGTTTGTTTATGTATACATGGTTCATCATATCCTAGCAATGTCTATAACAATTACTCTGCCAGAGAAATAAGGAAGTATTTCCAGTGTGTCAAGAGCAGAAGATGAAGGCACTATGACAACTCCACCATCAGGCCAATGAAGACACCTAGTTTTACTGTTGAACTGTATTGTTGCTACTGTTGTTACCGAAGTTATTTGAAAGGAAGTGAATTGCATTAGCTATTTGAAACAAAGCCATATTGTTTTGTCTTTCATTTTCTCGTTTTTCCTTCTGGAGTTGTACATTGGCTTCAAACTCACTTCTTCTAATGTCAGAAAGCTCTCTTTGCCATTCATTGCGCTCTTCTTCCACCTTTTGAAAGATGTCTACCAACTTTCTGAAGCTTTCTTCCAAGTCTTCTTTTATCAAAGGAGCCCCCTCAAGTTTAAATCTTTTGTAGCCATTACTGGACTCCTTTGCATTGCGGTAATAATCATTTCTACATGTCACATTTGTGACCAGGTCTGCTTCATCAGATGATGCATTTTCAAATGCATGTGCACGTGCAATGCCATCAACATCAAGTTCCATATGTTCTTCACGAGCATGCACACTGTCAGTGGCATCAGATCCTGGTAGGTGCAGTTTGTATGAGAAAACTAAAGCAAAGTGCAGATGCAAGGAACACATAATTTGCCAAAAATTTTGTAATTTTAAAACAGAGAAGGCAAACCTAACATGTCCCCAGCTGAGTCCATTAGCATGTTGCCTCGGAGGTTGCCCCTTGATCTACCATAGCGGCTCTCTATTGCCTTGTACAGATCAGAGTCAAATGTGCCTGGCAGCTTCGCAGATTTTCTTTCACGAATCATCATGGACCAGTATGAATGTTGGCCAGGTGGAATATTCTGCTCATAGTTGTAAATTGCTTTCCACTCTTTGAGGACCCTGTTCCATCTGTTCATGCATTGGGTCCCAGTTCTTCGAACCTCTGACTTGGCACACACCTCAGATATATAGTCCCACCGCTGATTTTTGGATTTCACATCATTAGGAAGCTTCTTGCTCTCAATCAGCTCTTCAAGGCGAAGCTTGGCAGCCACCAGCACAGTGGTCTCAAGTGGGTCCCAGTTGTCAAACGATGCATTTTTGTTGCCGTCTTGCTGGTCACCACCAGAGCGAGCCACATCGTCTCCCATTTCTCCACCAGCCTCAGACTGGGCACCTTGAGAAGCTAGTGGGGCATGAGGCAAATCGAAGTCAGTACCTTTACCAGGAGTATTGTTACTGTTGTTATCAATGGAGGGTTGACCTTGAACTGAGGTCCTTGCTGTGATGCCTTTACGCTTCAAAAGGTTTTCACTTGCTGATACTCGTGAGGGTGGACTACTTCCAGCAAGGCAGTTCAGTGGCATTCGAGATGATGGAGGCATCCGAATGGGTGTTGTTAGGCCCCTTGGAGAGGGCGATACTGTTTGGACCCTTGGATCCAGAAAGGGAGACAAACTTTTGGAAACAGGAGGGACAGTGGACTTCTCCATGTCTTGATTCCAATTAGCATTCAAGTCCCAGGATAAAGAAGAATTCATGGCAAAGCCACACAAGGAAATCCCCATATTTGCTGCAATCAAGAAAGACTATTTTGTTTCACTCTTGTACAAAAAATTATACACGACAGTGAACCACTGAAGCATGTGCATATCCATTTAAAACAAGGCATTTGATGTCCTCCGCAACAAGAAGCACATGAAACCTGGGCCTAAATGCCTGTCACATGGCACAAGAGCTAGTAAACATGCATTAGAAGCCAGGCATTAAATACACCAACTTCCCATTCTATGAATGATCATCAAACCCCAATGTC
Source organism: Lygodium microphyllum (assembly GCF_053477565.2). Classification (NCBI taxonomy): domain Eukaryota; kingdom Viridiplantae; phylum Streptophyta; class Polypodiopsida; order Schizaeales; family Lygodiaceae; genus Lygodium; species Lygodium microphyllum. The sequence goes on along the minus strand of NC_141164.1, from coordinate 5,443,040 downwards.
CATTGTTTCTGCAGTATACCTACCAGCTATATGATTAGACTGAACTACATGATGTATATGCACTAGAAGACAGGCATCCAAACACACTTGCCATTCTGTACAGGTCATCACTCCAAAATATGCGCTGTTTCTGGAGTAGATGTATCAGCTCTATAATTTCACTTGACTGCACCATGTGTGTGTATGAATACATGCCTTTTCTACATACAGAAAAAGATCTAAACCTTGCAGGGTACTTGTGATAAAAATGAAACAATCATGAGTTTGATAGAAAGTAAAAAAACACTGTTTAATGATTTTAGTAGACATGATATGACTAGGGGATTCTTTTAAACAAGATGGGGAAAGCTATAAAGATACGTAGGGTTTGAAAAGAAAATATTGAGTGTGTGAACACACCTAACGTAGAGTGAAGATGTAACCAGCCTTCCTTCCATGGATGGGTGGTAAATCCCTGATTAAAACTTAATTACAATAGCAAACAATTAATGCAAATCTGAAAATACAAATTTGCCTACTCATCTTGGACAAAGCACACCCGATTGGCCCCAAATTTGGCGCCCCTTTCGATATTTCTTTAGCTTTATTGAAGAAGAAGTTGATTTACAATGGGATTCTCCCATTCCCCATTGCAATCCAAACTCCCCTTGCTATCCAAAGTGTGACCAATAAGACTTCAATTTGATTTTCCCCTTGATTCGGGCACTTAATTGGCCTTCACCCACAACATAGACGATAGAAATGCCCCAAATTGAATGGTTAGCTAGTCATCCACCTGAATTTAGCTGAAATTCACCTTCAACCCTGAAAAATCCAAGTCTTGGAGCTTCCAATTTCTGGCACACTTCTCGAGGCTGCAGCACAAAAATTTGTAATTTCTCAACCTCCAAGGATCCAAATGCTAAGATCTTCAGAGCAAGGTTGTGAAATGGCTGGGAGATGAGAGAGAAAATTCAGAGTTTTGTCGTGAAGAATGACTGAAAATCAGTCAAATGTAGCTGTTGCCTTGCCCCAACAGCTTGTAGATGCAAAGAACTGAAGAAATTTAGTAATTTACTGCTGCTGCCCTATCTCAACAACGTGTAAATGCTATCACCTATTATTGATTGGTCTTCTCCTACCCCTCGCTACCTTAGAAGGTCATCCAATGGCGGCAAATCAAACCAGTAGCATCTCCTCCCTCTCTCTTGAAAGTTAAATACACTAAAAATGCCTCTCTTCAACCTCTAAAGACGTTTTTCAGTCTTGCATGGGCATTTTTGACAAGTGGCAGCCTTTCCAAATAGTTTTTTCAACATTACACATAATTAAATATTAATTTTCAGTCTTAAAATATGAAAAATTAATCTAATAATTATTTCGATGCCCTGAAACATAATCTAACTGGCCAATAATTAAATTGGCTAGGCATCTTTCACTCGTGAGTGTCTCTGTGCCATCTTTGACTATCAGATTGGCGTTAGGTATCGTGAAACACCACTTCTATAGTGTCACCAACTGACACTTAATGGCCAAATGAATGACCTAGGCCAACAATTGACACCACATACTACCAAGTACCTGTGCAACATAACTTATAGCAACTTTTCCCTTTGATATCCCATGATTTCTCGGATCCCGGGCTCGTAAATTTACTCTAGTCCCCACCTCACATGTGCAACAGTTACTTAATCATGTGATTAAAAATTAATCCACATGTTAAGTGAGGTTTCAAAAATACATGTCCTCATGACAGAAGAACTCTTAACGGTTGAGAATGAGAATCCCATGAGCTGCCCCCTGCTTGAAGCAAGGCCCCAGCTCGTAGCAAAAGTCAATGCACGCCTGAATTGTTGACACAACCTACTCATCCTGAAGCCATGTATCTTCCCACGCCCATCCGCTGAAGCACTATCACACACAGCCCCATCTCACACAGCCCTACTCACCACAATCTCACCACCACAGGCCCGTCATCACAGCCCTACCAACACAGTCCACCACCAGAGATCAGACCATCCTACTATCACTCTGTCCACCACACCACCACAACCCTACCACCACCTCTCTGACCTCACCTTGTCACCACCTGCCTGCTCTTCGCTTGCAATTCTGCCCACACCATCACCACAGCCCTGCCATGCCCCGTCTCTACCCAGTACAAACTCCCAGTCCTGTCGCCGCCCACTATTCTGCACAACACTCCCACCCACTGCTGCCCCTCCTCCTGCCTATCTGCCACACCCGCACCTACACCAGCCACCTGACAGCGCACCTTCCCACTCCACCCACCCTACTTTCCCCCTTGATAGAGGTGCGCCCTTCTGCCTTCGGCCTCCTCATCCACTTTTGCAACCTCTGTACAATTTCTCACCCAAACAACCTCCATCTCCCCTGTTCTCGATCAACCACAATAAGCATTACTACAGCATAGTTGACCAAGAAGTGTCCACATCACATACACCTAGAGCTAGTGTATCACCCAAGACTGCAGCCAGTCATCCACCACTACTAGGGAGTTCCAATGCAGCCCCCCATCCACATGCGGCTGATGCCTTCCCACCCATTCACTTCGCACTGGACATAGAGTTGGCACTCAGGGACAAAGTGATGGCCCTTGAAACGGCTTCTCTAGCCTACAAAATGGTTGGGGCTCACCCGCCCATTTACATTCTTAAGGACTCCATCCAATCAGGTCTCACTAGCATCCCAGCTAGACTCACACAAGTGGTACCCCTAGGGAACGGGTGCTTTAGGCTTCAATTCAATTCACCTTAGCAAATCAAGGCAATGCTTGCTACCAGCCCGCTCGATGTCACATCTTCAATGGGATACTTCAACAAATGGATCGGGTCACAACTACTCCTCACTCAGAGATGGCACTATCATCACCATTCGTTTTCCCGGTCTTGATGAGTACTTCATACCATACATTTCTCAAATTGGTAGTGCCTTCAGCCATGCCATACAGAGGGATAGGACCTTTGCTGATAAATCCAAATTATCATACCCACACAGTCTTTACACTCCCCCAAGGGCCAAACCATCAAGATTTCCTTCATCCATGGATGATATCTCACTTAGCCACTCACATATACAAAACTCCTTGACCAGTGCTTCGCATGTAGAATGATTGCACATCTAACAACGGAATGCCTTAAGACACGATAGTGCCAGAAGGCCTTCAATGATGAGGGAGGCAATCAACCAAGGCTGTGAAGGAGAGGTGACGCAAAGCACCAGAGATGACACAACACTAGACAAAGGAGGTGGCAATGCCAATGATAGCAAGAGTACACAAATGAGAGACAAGAACAAGCACAGGAGCAGTGAGGCCTAGAGCTACAGAGACGGGCAAAGGGGCAATAGAGAGTGGTTAGGGACCTCAAACAGCCAATCCGCATTGAAACATCCCCCTAGGATCCAACTTGCATACGAGATACGACACGAGCCACATTCACAATGAATATAAGGGACTAGACATCAAACTCAACTCCTAGCTATAGAGCCAAACGAACTCATCCCTCAGCCTAGGAGCTAGCAAATGCTATGTCACGACAACATCCCAAGGGTTGGCATCTATTATATCATCCAGATGGGTGCTAGAAGCATTGGTCATAGGGAAAAACACCGCTCAAAGGCACAAGCTACTTGGGAATCAATACCTTTGTTGAAGAGTTGCTTTTCCTACTTCCTTCCTAAGAATATTGCTAAGGACAACAACCATTCATAAGGGGGGAAGTGTTATATCCTTGGATACTTGGATGAACACTAGGAGCATTGGTCATGAACTAAGGGCACTTCAAGGTTAGGGCAACCAAGTCCTATTTATAAAACTCAAGGCCCTATTGTACACATTTATTGTGTGATCACTACTCTTGGACTCTTGGCCCGTTGGCCGACACATCCATAGACATGGATGGTGTGGGCTAGTGGTATGAGACACCACTCCGCACCTAGTATACTGTTGAGAAACCCTTCACCCGCAGTTTGCGTTTTTGTGTTTCTATGTTTTGCGTTTAGGGTTTGCAGCCCCAAAAAGGGGCGCCACCCTAGACTGACTATGCCTATTTATAGGCCACTCTCTCACTCATTCTTTACGGTTGATTCATTCAATATGTCACCTCTTCTCTCCAGCCTCCCCACTGCCCTCATACCCCTTCAGGAGGACATTGTGGTTCATGGTTCGTGGCTATCTTTATCATCTTCCTTGTGCTACGGCTTGTTCCCTTGTATCACATTCAGTCCATGATTCAAAACTTCATCATTCCATTAATCAAAGTTTCTTCTCTCTTCTCTTCTCTTCTCTGTGTGTGTCAAGTTCACTCCGTGTTCCTCCCCACAAACCCTACTGTCTCGCTGGTACGTCATCTTCTAACATGGTATTAGATCTGGATTTGCTCAAACAGCAGCAAAGATCCTCCACTCTAATGAAGGCAAAGACCGGTGGCAAGTTCGGCATCCACTTCTCTTCTTCCGCTGCATCAACATCCTAATTGGCGGCTACTCCCTCCTGTGTTTGCTGTTTTCCAGCATGCATTCAGGGCTGTTACTGCCACCTCTACCTCCCTGCTACTAGCGGCTCCTCCCTGCTACTGGCCGCTGTTCTCCACAACATGGTTGCAGATTTTCTCTCTCCTCCCTACTGTCGCTACTGTTTTTTTCTCTCCTCAGCCTGTCGCAGTAGATTTTCTCTCCACTGCTTGCGCTTGCTGTTTTCTCTCTCCTACAGCCTGTGTTTTTAGTATTTCTCTCTCCTCACCTGCATTTTTCTCCTGGTTGCAACCTCTTACTACTAATCACATCCTTCTTCAGCAAGGCACACTAGTATCCATGGCTTCTTTACCAACAAAAGACCAGACTACTAGGTGCTCCTATTGTGGCATCATCGAACACACCACCAATGCCTGCCGACTTTGACCTTTGTTCCCCACCCCCGAGAGTATATGCGTCTTCCACCAGGCACTCCTTGTGCCACCTCTCCTTTCTAGGCAACAGAGATCGTTATGTATCGACTATCAAAGTACTATGCTCAAGGCCATAAGACGCATCTAATACGCACTAAGTCCTTTCGAGCACATGGAATATCCATTGGTGCTACGACCTCCTGGAGATCGTCACAATGCCAGTGATAGTCTTCCCCCACCTATTTTCGAGTACAGTGCCTACCACGGCCAGTGGTTCTACAATCCACTCCATCAAGAGACAATGAATGTTTGATACCATCTCGTCAGTCTGCTCCTTCGAGAGACATTGGCTGCTCAACTCCTTCCTCTTCTATGGCTTCTCAGTCCACTCCATTGAGAAGCACCGCAAATAACACAACACACGAAGACATGCAATCCAATGTGACATCCTAGGTGCTGTGAAATACTAACTGAGTATGCTAACTAAGTAAGCTAAATCTGGCCTAGTGTGAATTAATCAAAGAAGTTTTCCTACAACAGAACGATAGGTGTGTGCATCGAAGGGCTGTCCTAGGGTATCCTTTGACAAGTGGACAGTAGGATCAAGAGGCATGGCCACTGACCGTGTCTGATCCGAAGTGGTAAGCTTACCTATCTTGTCATTAGGCGTGTGTGTGTATGTACGACACCCGAAGATTCTGAAGTGGAAAATAACAGGCCGAGAGCCAGAAAATGCCTCATACGCGGTCTTCTGAGGAAGAGCGGCAGTCGAACACCGGTTGAGGATGTACACCGAAGTGTTAACAGCCTCGACCCACAAGCCCTCAGGAAGCTCTGCTGTGAACATCATAGAGAGTGCCATTTCCATGAATGTGCAGTTTCTACGCTCTACGACTCCAATCTGAGAGGGGGAGTTGGTAGAGGTGAGCTGGCGAGAAATATCATGCTTCTGTAGAAACTCGGAAAACTCATGGGAGATAAACTCACCGCCGCTGTCACTCCTCATGCACCCAACACAATGACCAATCTGGTTATGAACCAACAACACCCAAGCAGAAAAATATGTGAAAGCATTTGACTTATGCTTGAGAAAGTACACCCACATGTATCGAGAATCATCATCCACTATCAAAAAAAAGTACAGTGCGCCATTCAAAACAACAGTGGATGTCGGCCCACAAAGATCAACGTAAATCAATCTAAGAGGCTCCTCAACTCTATGTGTAGACTGCTGAGGAAATGGGGTACAATGTTGCTTTCCGAGCTGACAGGCTTTACAGACATCTCGAGCTAGCTTCAAGCGTGGAAGGCCCTCAACCAGCTCACGGCGTTACAACTCATAAAGTGAGTCATAATCAAGATGCCCTAAGCGAAAATACCAAAGACACTCATTGTGTGTAGGCTCCCGAGATGTGGCTAAGGCCTGGAAGCTATGGAACACAGAGCTCTCGGCACTCGGCTCGGTGAGAAAATGAGTCATGTGGTATAGGCCATTAGGTTGTGCCTCACCGCAAGCAATCACTAAACCAGTCTGAGAATCAAGGACCTCGACTGTGGTCATTGTAACGAAAACTGCTCGCCCCAACCTGCAAAGCTTCTGAACAGATAACGAGTTCACCCCAAGCTGAGGGACATGATATATATTGTCCAGCAAAAGCCAGATACGGACCTTTGTCAGTGGTAAAACTGACGCAACCTTGAGCCTGAATCTTGACCGAGGAGTTGTTTCCTACACCGACCCACTCGGCTGCAAGGGGTCAGGTACGGAAAATGTTCTCTATAGGAGTCATGTGATGTGTAGCTCCATTGTGAAGTATTCAGCTGTGACGAGTGGGCCTCTGTAGTAACCTCGTCAGGAGACAACTCACAGATATGAACGAGACTTGGATCGGATGTCTCTACGGAGACGATGTGGGCCTCTACAGACCAGTCAAACAAGCCCTCTGGAGCTGAGAACATTGTCGATTGAGATGGCTGTGCGGTGACAATGTGAGTCTGACCTTTAAACTACCCCTTGCCGTCACCCTGCCTCCCCTGCTGGGGGTTGCCTGACTGAGGGGCGGGGGTCTGAGACTTAGGTTTGGTGCTGTGTCTCATGCCTTTGATCGACACTCGTCGTCAAAATGGCCAGCCTTTTGACAATGTTGACAATACCTATTCTTTTTAGGTACATTCTACCACCCAAATTTGAGTTGTGACTAGGAGTTTCCTTGAGAATCCCCAGATTGATTTAGCTTTTCAATTTAATTTTGATTTTGAGTGGAGGTTTGCTTTGGTTTGCCCTTCCCTTGTTGCCCTTTTTAAGAATGGCTAAGAAGAGCCCCCTCTGAAGAGGAATTCATACGAAACTGATCAAACCACCGTGCGTAATGCAATTGCTGACACTCAAATTCATAGAATGTAAGCATGGTAGGTTTTGAAACTATTCCTTCCACAAAATTTAAGTATTTCTTGGGGAGTTTATTTAGGAACAACGTGACCTGATCGTCAGAGGACTTGGGAGTTGCCATAGTGGAGAATTCAGCGAGGAGACGCCAATACTCAGTCAACTTGACTTTCAAGTCATCCCAGTCAGTGATTTTGAAAAGCTGAAGCTCATGGTCAAGATTAATACGACAGGTCCTATCTCGAGCCGCATAGCGGTCAGTCAAGTGTGCCCATCACTCTGACGCTAAGTCAAAATACTGAAGCTGAGAATGAAACTCTAGCAATAAGCCCTGCATCAGCTCGACAATAGTGGAGGCATTCCTAGCCTTCCATGAGTGGACGACCTCATATGGAACAAATGCAGGATCGGATTGGGGTTTCAACCCCTGCATTAAATCCCATAGATTCTGTGAATCAAGAACATGTCTCATCAAATTCGACCAAGTAGTAAAGTTTGATCCGTTAAAACGAGTCTTGTCATTAAATGCATTCTTGACAGAAGATGAGCTAGAACCATGAGGTGTTGGACGGGTGGAGTAAGATGATGGTGGAAAAGATGGTGGAGGTGAGAGTGTCTGATAAGAGTAAGGAGGGAGAAGAGGTAGGTAGGCAGATGTAGATTGTGAGTTTCCAATGAGTGCCGATTGATGCGGAGGCACTGAAACATGAACGTTTCCATAAGGTGCCAGTGTAGGAGGAGGTACTCGGACACAGTAGCCTTGTCCAAAGTAAGGCTGGGACACAGCATTATGACCAGAAGGTCCACTGGGCAATGCCATGGAGGCAAACTGTGGAGGCAACTGATCCACACTCGGGAGAGACCGAGTGAAATACCCAAGCTGCAATGATCCCAAAAGTGTGTATGAGGTAGGTGAAACACCACCCGGTTGAGGGAAGGATGAGGTCCTAAAGGATGTGTCTATGTTTCCATAACCCCCCGATCTGATGTGCGGTGTAACATGAGGTGTCTGAAATGGAAATGGTGTAAATGGAAGTGGCGAAGTAGTGGAAGAATATGGTGGGATGGATGGGTTTTGAAAGTGAGATGTATGAGGTGCAGATTCTTTTTGTTCATTTTTATCATTTAAAGACTAAAAATGAAACTGTGAAGATGATGATGATACACCATATAATGAAGTGAAAGAAACACAAAATTCATTCTGAGAAGGACAGAATAAGAGTTATCTGGCTTTTTCTTATAATCCCTGCGACGTGTATTAACATACAAGAATTGGTCCTCTAGAGAACATTTTCCGTAGTCAACAGACTGGAATCTTTCTTCCACATGATCTCTACCAGTATATTGCAAAACAGAAGAGATAAAAGAAAAAGGCACAAAAGACAAATCAAAAGTACCTTGCACCGGAGAGAACGGAAGAGTCTGAAAAAATGGAACATACTCTGGATCTTGCTCTCCAAGATGGGGGTCCATCCCTGATGGAGGTCTCGACAGCCCTGCAACATCATCAAACTTACGCACAACATCTGAAGAGTGAAATCCATGCATATCTTCATTTAGAAGCTATATGACAGCAGTGCAGATGATCAGCAGTCATTTGCCAGGTAGAAATAGCAGCAATCAGCGTGTGGAGGGCTGGAAACAGATGCCAGACTGTAGGGAACAATGATGAACAGCAAGGGCTGAGATGTCCTCTGTGACTGGGTTGTGGGCAGCAAGCTGGTAACACCTAAGACTTGCAAAAATGAGATTGTGAAAGAGTGGAGGGTTGGCTGCCAATTTATAGAAAAATAAGGGTTTTAGATCCTCTCCCACTTAACTTTCTCGATCCGCTCCCCATTTTAGGATTTTGGCTAAAATAAGCCTAAAATAAGCATGTTTTGGAGTTGTTTAAGTGGCTAAGTGCATTTCTTAGCACAACAGGGATTTGTCTCCAAGTGAGGAGCCTTTGGAAGAAACTTTTGATAGGGAGGCTTCAAGATATGACACCTTCACATGGAGGACCATGGCAGCCCAGCATCCACTAGATCGTTTAGGAGATTAGGATTGTAGATTTAGAGAGAAGCTTTGAGGTCAAATGTGCAGCTGCCATTATCAGAACATGGAGATATATATCATCCAGGCTTCACCAGCTACCTCTGACTAGAATCAAAAGAGAAGAGGCTGCCATTATCAAAGCATGGAGATATATATCATCCAGGCTTCACTGGCTACCTATGAGTACAATCAAAGAAAAGAGGAGGCAGCCCCTTCTCTTCAATCACTATTTGAGATTAGAGTAGGGTCATACACTTGGACAAAGGACATACTTATCATGGCGAGATTCTCTTTACAAGTAGCTTCATCCATGGGAGATTGGTTTACATTCCAAGAGCTACCACATGAGACAAAGACAGAGACTACAAGGTCTTAGGGGAGCTTGAGCTATGAATCATGATTCAGGCCATGACAGAGGAAGTTCCACCAAATTGGCGTACAAATATGGGCACTTCTCAAACTTGGATCAGTCCCTTCTCTAGAGGGGACATTCTTCTATTAGTCATTGTGACTAGCAAAATCAGGACATTCACTTCAAAGGACTGTGACCAAACAACATTCACTAGATGCTCCAAATAAAGGGTTGGAGTAGTGGCACACTTTGAGAGGAAGTAGCACATCGACCTAGATCCAACCACCTGTCTTGTAGATGGATGGAGATATTGGGCTTATGATAGGAGACCTTTATAGAGATTACAATGGGATCCACAAAAGTGAGTGCGGAGGGATCTGTTCCTTAGTAGACCATGTGGCATGGCCTTCTTTGGCTACACTACTAGGCTAGGAAGGAGGATACTAGCTAGGCCAACTCCCATTAGCACAAAGAGGGATCTCAGATGAGTTCTTATATGACTTTTGGAGAAGGCTACATGATAGCTTTAGACCTAGTAAGATATATCTCTTCCTACAGCTTGTAGCTCATGAGAGCTTAGCAATGGCACTTGACTTGGATACAAAGGGGATGCAGTAACATGCACAACATGTACGAGCCACACTCCACACACACGAGGGGATTCCCCTAGAGCCCAAGAGGTATGGAGGAGAGCTCTTAGGATGGTAGTCCATGGCACAAAAAAGACCATCGTGGCGACTTGGGGCGTTGTCATTGGGTCATAGATAGAGGCCCAACATGTAACTATAAGGAGGGAGTTTTCCTTTTCTTATCATTGGACAGCATCTAAGCAAGATCCTCACTCTAGATTACTCGAAAGACTGATTCGCAAGGCTAAAGACAACAAAACAGCAGGTTGGATATTGAAGCACGTTAGTCTCTGGGGCTGGAATGACCAAATGCAGCAGTGTACCACCTAGCAGCAATCTCTATGCAAAGGTGGAGGCACAGTGCTGGCAGCCACCCAGAAGGGGTGGCAGCCATGCAGCAACGATGCAACCACCAGTGATGAGGGCAGTGACACCAAAGGGAGTGTGGCTGCCTACAGCAAGGGGGCAGCAGATGGAGATGACGATGACGACAATGACAATGACAACAACGATGATGACGATGATGATGATGATGATGGAGGGCTGGCACAAAGTGTGGAAAAGGGATGAAAACCGGCGTAGCTAGAATGAAACAGAGGGTGTTGGACAGCTAGTCAACAGCAGCAGATGTGGAGAGTGCTGGCAGCCAAGGCCCGAAACGCAAATGGCTGGAGTGCTCTGAAGGCTGGTTGCAGCCACCCAGCAGGGGTGGCTGCCTGCAGCAAGGGGGGCAGAACACGGAGATGATGATGATGATGACAACAATGATGATGGAGGGCTGGCACAAAGTGTGGAAGAGGGATGAAAAGTGATGTGCATATAAATCCCTTTTATGGAACATTCTAGGCCACAAAAATGTTGTCTTGTTCCAGAAGCAAAAATGCCTTTCTAGTACTGTTTAATGAGCCAAAACAATATGATAATTTAGAAGGAAATTTTAGGTAGCTCAACAAAAGCCAATATGATTGAGAGACAAATATCCGCAATAATTCCCCCATTTTAAAGGACAGATCTATACAGTTAATAAGATGAATGATCCATCTAACTCGAGAAATCCATGCATTGTCAATTCGTATCAAAATTCGAAATGTTCCTAGGTTTTGAGACTCTTGTTAGCAACAGAAAAACTACCCCATATTGTAACATTAACAGCAAGGGGGAATCTTTCCACGTATGGTCCCAATACCAACATCTAGACCACACAAGGGAATCACCTATTCAGGAGAACTGCATGAATGCAAACATCTAGACCACACAAGGGAATCCAGTATTCAGGAGAAGGCCAAAACTTTCCACTATCAAACAGCCATTCCGACTGTACAGTGTACAGAAGTACCAACTTAAGAGCAAAACTTCAGTTTCAGCCCTAAATCCCAGCAGTCCACCAGTGCCAGCGAGCTACACTCAGTGTGCTGCAAGACCCCTGTTTATTCCCTCCATGCTGGCCACTCAAGTGCATGACAGCCAATACAAATGAGTTCACAAAGATAGACAAACAGATCATAACCTCAAAAAGCAACTGAGACGTTGTTTGAACAAGGGGAAAATTTTAGGCAGCAGCTCACAGACTGAGATGAGAGATTGAGGGCTGTGATAAAGAAGAGGAAGTAAGACATAACAGGCAAAGCTGGAAGCATTGGTGCTGTTGTTCCCACCTTTTGAAAAGGCCCTTTAAATTGGACCTGAAAATGGCTGGTCTGACTGGTGTCGTGACAACGGCATAGGCAGGAAATTTGGGAATAATCACCACATGTAGAGTAAAAAGAAATTCCAGGGAAACAAAAAAGCAAGCACTGCTCAAGAAGTATGCCTTACTTGTGTGAACATGTTTTGGGCAAAACATAAAGGCATCAGTCTAGTGCGCACCCCATTGATGTGATTAAAAGGCAGATGGTCAGTAGACCAAAGACTCACATTTAATTTCCTAGTTGTTTAACAATGGTATCAGAGCCTTACGCCTCTCTGATTCTCCTTCTAAGCTCTTCTAAAGTTGCTCCACTCATTCTCTACAAACGTTCTTTGAAGCAATTTGTCACAAATTTGAAACAAAATTTCAATATCTGCTGAATTCTGCATCAAGACAGCAGAACTCATTTTCTCTTAGCCTTCACACAGATTGAGGGGAAATTTAAGTGCAACAGCAAATAGTTAGGACAGCCATTAAAACTTGCTTTCCTTGGCTATAATTCAGTAATCAATGCCAGAAATTCTCATTGATTGAAGAAGAATTGATCGTGGTTACTTCCTTTGCTGCACACAGCCCCACAACACACTAATTCTGCTTTGCTGCACACAGTCCCCCAACACCTGAATTCTGCTGTGTTCAGGACAGAAAACCCTATCTCTGACACACCCGAACAGAAAACCTGAATTTGACTGCACATGATTCAAGGTGCCTAAGAAGAAATTCAAATATACATCTAACACAAACAGCAGCACATTTCAATGGCTGGAGCAAACAACAGCAAATTTCACCCCAAAAATTGCTGAGACTAATTATTTAGAAGCTAAAGACTGTTGCCATCAGCAGTGTCTGTCAGAAGTGGTGCAGCAATGGAAGCATAAACAACATGCTGAAATGGAAGCATAAACAACATGCTGAAACACAAGACGAGAATGAATGAATAAACACAAATACAGATGAGGACTCGATGTATGCTTGGGAAACGGAATCCATATCAAACATGAGACAGCAACATACAACAGTGAGTCACTGGCTGTGTGGGCACCCTCGCACCGGCTCCTCTCTCCTCAAAAGAATCCACAAATGATGGCTGAAGTACATAGAGGAGGAGGAGCCCTAGCAATATATAGGCATAAAATGGGGAGAGCAATAAATGCAGTCGGCCAGCATTTAATGCTGGTCAGCCAGCATTAAATGCTCCCCAGCCCTAAAAAGGGCACCAGAAAATGCCATAAAAAATACTACATAAAATGTTGTAGCCTCTATAGCATAGATTCACACCTAAGCTGACTAATCTGCTAACACCCTCTCTCAGATCAGGGGTGATCTGATACAATACAATAGTACAATGATGGGGTATCATAAACATAGAACCACCAAAAGAACCATGGATATCCAAGCAGTGAGTGGCCAGCACACCACCAAGATGCCTCGGAGAGTATCTGACGTCGACATAGTTTTTCCATACGTGAATCAAACGTCAAACGCAAACGCGTATGAAAGTATGAAACGAGTATGATTCAAACCCTAGACCTGAATCATACGTGACCCTAATTTTTTAACATATTCTTAACAAAATATGAGAAAAATACACAACTTTAAGATATGATAAACATGATAAACATGTGCTAGTTTCAAAATAAAAGAACAATGCACAACTCTTGAACTTTGAAGACTGAGACTCGAGAGTTTGAGTCAATATAGAAGGATTCATGATTCATCATTCAACTTTCAAGGAATTGACATGATACATGATACATCTGTCATCAAGATTCAAGCCAAGTTGCCCAATGCCAACTGCATAGTAGACTAAAAACTGAAAGGGAACAACCAAAAGAAAAATTGAAAACTGTATAATTGAGTCACATCATATATCATGATTCATGATTCATCTGTCATCAACTAATCTACTCATCATCTTCATCATTCTCAAGAGTGCAGTCCTCCTCCTCCTCCTGCTCATCATCATCATCATCATCATCGTCGTCGTCGTCGTCGTCATCATCATCCTCCTCCCTCTAATGTGGACCAAGAGAACTCGAGCCAGAAGCATCACTAGTGCTTGCCTCCCTCTGTGGCACTAGCAATGAGACTACGATGTCCTCTTTCTCTCGTATCTGCTGCAATGCAAGCAATCTATCATCATCCTTCTCCTTGTTAAGCATGTCCAATGTAACCTCAATCTTTTCATAGCCTGATTCCTTAATTTTATTAATAAGACGAAGGTTTGTATGATATATACAAGCTGCTCAGTACGTTTTGGAAGCAATTTATTCCTTCTCTTTGTTTGAATCGGTGAAAATGTGCTCCAATTTCTCTCACAAGGAGAGGCACAAGATCCTTGTGAGAGTATTCTTAAAGCCAATTGCTGCAATCTAGGTACGCTCAGTGCTCACAGGCTGAAGCCTGAGAGAGAGAGAGAGAGAGAGAGAGAGAGAGAGAGAGAGAGAGATCTTACCTAATGATCAAAAAGTTTGGGGCAGCAGTATTTCCAAGTAGAGAGCTGTGTTTCCCACAGTTTGTGGAGTTCCTCAGGCTGAGTTCAGTCGTTTTCAGTCACGATTCCTCAAGAGTGTGTGTTTCAGACTACCTAGATCCAGGGAAAGAGTCGGCAGATAAAGGCGACCACATTCTATATGCTTTTGTGTAAAGTCGTCAACATTTTTTAATTTAAAAAAACGTCAAGTCTGATATGGGGTTTTCAAACGTCTGTTTTTTAGACGTTTACAGACGTCTGAAATTCATTTCAGACGCGTCTGAAAACAACTATAGACGTCGATGTCGATCACAACAGCACCACCTGAAAATAGAGATGAATCATAGCAGCTCTCTGTGTTATGTCACCTATGTCACTTAGGACATACAAGACCAATCTGCCAAACATGTCTCTGAACATGTGACCATGGAATCCCCACCTTTAGCCAAAACCACCAAAGTGTCCCCTCATGTGAGATTCAGACGAAAGCCTCCCGCTCTCTATCAAGTAACCAGTCCTTCATGAACCTGGATGTCAATCCTAGCTCCACGATTTGTACCTGCCAGACTTCAGTCGATACGTCCGGAATGTCACTCTTTGGATCCTATGCATCTGTATAGACATATAGATGAGGCACGGCTACCCCATCTCACCATCCTCTCACACTCCCTCTCTGGCATTGGAGAGTCGTGAGGGATGTTCGCATCACCACCACTAGAAAGCAGCTGAGGAAGGGGCCACTAAGCCCTTCCCACAATCCGAAAAAGAGGATCCCTTCCGCGCCTTGGACTTCACCTTGGCTGGAGGATTGGGATCAAAATCTGAGCCAGAGGATGACTCGTCGGAGGAGTCCGCGTCCCGCTTTGTCTTCTGCTCATTTTTCTTCTGGGAAGCCGCTAACTCTTTGCAGTCCTTCCTTAAATGACCTTTCTTGCCACAGTGGTAGCATTAGACCTTCGACTTCTTCATCTATGAACCCCTCTCTGAAGCTGCAAGAGCCTCACCTGAACCTCCATAATGTGACGGAAGCCTCCCCTATAGTCGCAAAGTAGCTTCAAGCTCAAGTAGCATGGAGGACATGTGAAGAAAACTGACAGGAGTCGCATATGTTTGCGCCCATAAAGCATTCGCCACTCCATCAAACACTCGAGGAAGCTTGTAGAGTACCATACCAACAAGATGTGCCTCTGATAGGGCAGACTGCATAGTGCTAAGCTGGTCCTGGAGTTGGATAACACGAAGTAGGAAGGATTGAATCGTATCTTTGGATTCAAACTTCAGTTGCTGGAGCTGGCCATAGAGAGTAATGGCCCTCATGGTGAAAGAAGCCTCGTACATCAACTGTAACTTCGACCATGCATCTGAAGTTGTCGTACAGGAGGTGACCGCCGGTAGGAATTCTTTGGAAATACACCGAAGTAAGGCCGAATAAGTACGGGCATCATCCGAATCCCATATAAGCACAGCCTCCTCATGGTTGTCTTCATCAAAATCAGATGGAACTAGAGAAGGTTGTCGAGGACGTGCCATAGCTCCGTTAACCACATACCATAACCGCTTCTGAATAAACCAAGCCTTCGTCACTACACTCCACGTGTAGTAATCAGGTCCATGGAGCTTGTCATCAGTGGATGTGCATGGAGGAGCCATCTGGAGAGGATTTAGAAAAGAAGTAGAGATAAGAAGGGATTGGGAGAGGGAACACAACCAAACCACGAGCATAGACTGCAAAAAACAAGAGTTCACATGTAGTATAACCCAAAAACTGATCAAAATAAAGCCAAAATCTGCTGCACAAAGTCAAAAAATCAGTTGAAATCTACTAAAAACAGCAAAAACGGCCTGTTCTGCCAGTTGCCCAGCCCAAAATAGTGCTGTAAACAGCAAAACACAGGCTGCACACTACCTAAACAGGTGTAGGGAACTGTCGCCAGCAGCCTGATGAGGAAAACACAGGCAGCAGGAGGTGTTGGACAGGCAGGTGATGCATATGCTGACCTAAACGCAAAGTATGGAAGCCAAAATCTGGTCGCAATCAGGTTGACAGCAGTCGCCAGGGCAGCAAAGGGTAAATCAGTCCTGAAATCAGTAATAAAACATAGCAGAAACACAAATCTTGAAATTTGATACCATGTCAGAAGTGGTGCAGCACTGGAAGCATAAACAACATGCTAAAATAAACTGCTGAAACATAAGACAAGAGAATGAATGAATAAACACAAATACAAATGAGAACTCAGATGTATGCTCAGGAAACGGAATCCATATCAAACACGAGACAGCAGCATACAACAGTGAGTCACTGGCTGTGTGGGCACCCTGGCACCAGCTCCTCTCTCCTCAGAAGAATCCACAAATGATGGCCGAAGTACATAGTGGAGGAGGAGCCCTAGCAATATATAGGCATAAAATGGGGGGGAGCAATAAATACAGTCTTCTAGCATTACCAACCCTAAAAAGAGCACCAAAAAATGCCATTAAAAATACTACATAAAATGTTGTAGCCTCTACAGCACAGATTCACACCTAAGCTAAGTAATCTACTAATAGTGTCATGTCATTAGTCAACCTCTGTTGCTGCCACATGGCAATCCCAGCCTATTGTCATCCTGGTCATTGCATGATAGCAAGTGGAGCATTCATGTGTATGTATCCCTCATGCCGCATATAAAAGAGACCACACTCTTTAAAGAATCCCAGCCGTCCAATTGGGCCAGAGAAGATATTTGGGTAATTTCAGCAAAGGATTGAAAAATCCGGGTTAAATTTTATTGTATCCTCTAGGTTGTGACCGTTGAGATAGATGAACATATTACCTACTATTGTAGATGATCCAGTAGAAAAGGATCAAGTTCCCATACAAGAAGAGACTGAGGAAGAAGATGTGGTACAAATGGGGCAGCTTCAGCAGTTAAAAGTGCACAAAAAATTACAGAAAGTTGTCTCATTGGGATGGATTAGAACACACCTAGGAAAGTATACACATTCACAATACTAAACAAGAATATAAGTGATTGTCACACAAAGTAAACAAGCTTTTGGGACATCCCAGTTCAATCAAAACGTAAAAACCAATACTACTTAGATAGATAGATTTTCGAGTGCCTACTATGGATAGAGAGGGTTTAGGGGAACCATAAAAAGTGTAAGTGTGGTGAGCACACAAAGGCCATGCTTATTCATGTGGTTAAAAGGTTGGTCTTTTAAGGCTCAAATTTAGTTTTCTAGCCATCTAACAACTGGCTTATCCTATTGATTATTAACACTCTGATCCACGTCCTCCATCTGGCTTTGTCTAGCCTACTTCCATCAAGTCCTATCTAGCTTCATCCAATTCCCTCCACTATACATGCAACATCATCATCATCAACTTCCTTAACTTTAGCTGCTATTCACACATTAAACAGGTTGATCCCGTAAATTAATTGGCCTTAGCCAATGCAATAGAAACATGGAATGGGGAGCAAGGAATGGGTACGGGACCGGGAAATGCGATAGGACAGGGAGACCCCATTCTGGGAATGGGACATTTAATAATAGATAGATTTGGGATTTTTCATCATTCTGAAATAAACAACTTCTTAAGTGTGGCACGGACAGGAAGGCTGATAGCTTGTTCTCCAAGTAGTAGATGGAGAAAATAGCACCAAAATGGATCACAAATGGGGGCAGCCACACAGAATGTGGCATTTTCAATAACATTCCTCCAGGTTGGAACATTTCCTGTGGGAGATACTACTGAGAACATGACAAGGAACGTTCCTAGCAGTAAAAATCCACTCCACATTGCCATCTGTTAGGGAAGGGCATTTCCACATTTCAAGTCCCCCGTCCCCTATGTTCCATGCTGAAATGGCCCATGTGCACAAGGGTGTTTTGCATGCGCATAACTGTCCCATGCCCTGAAACCCACGTGTATTCTATGATATGGCTACAACTCCTAATAATAAAATGCACACAGAATGTGGCATTTTCAATGACATTCCTCCAGGTTGGAACATTTTCTGTGGGGGATACTACTGAGAACATGACAAGGAACATTCCTAGCAGTAAAAATCCACTCCACATTCCCATCCGTTAGGGAAGGGCATTTCCACATTTCAAGTCCCCCGTCCCCTATGTTCCATGCTGCTATGGCCCATGTGCACAAGGGTGTTTCGCATGCGCATAACTGTCCCATGCCCTGAAACCCACATGTGTATTGGCTACAACTCCTAATAATAAAATGCAGGCTTTCATATACCAACTTACCTTCCCTTGTATTCCATAGAAATCAGAAGGACAAGCATATGGCCATGGTAGATCATGAACAAATAAGAACCCCATCAACCCTATGTCAAGGGTGAAAGTTGTACTCCGGAAAAAGTACCCCACAAGTACTCAAGTTAACAGGTGCACTCACATCTGCATACTTGAGCCCATCATTAATATACGCACGTAACTGAAAGCTTTACTTGGGGAAAAAGTACCCACAAGCACCCAAGTCAATGGGTGCACGTGCATTTGCATGCTTGAGCCCATCATTCACATACTCATATAACCCATGGGCATGTTTTGCCATCATGTGTAAAAATATTTGTGACCAAATGCAAGCTCAAAATATAACAATAACTATGGAGACTATGAAACTAAGAAAGCTTCAGCAATTACTTCTGTAATGAAAAATCATATTTCTGCGTACTTGGTTTTTGCAAAGCAAATTCATGAAGTTGACACTAATATGTCTATACTAGATGAAAGTAGAAGGGCTTTCTTGGATAAGTTCAGTGATTGTTTCTCAGATTCGTTACCAGGAGAGTTACCCCCTGAGAGGCTTGAAGATCATACCATAGATCTTATTCAGGGACTAGTCCGCCCAATAGGCCACCGTATAGGATCAGTGCAGCACAACAAAAAGAGATTATGACACAAGTTAATGAGCTTTTAGAGAAGGGACTAAGTCAGCCCAGTAGTTCTCCGTTTTGTTCACCTGTGTTGCTAGTTCAAAAAAAGGACGGCTCTTGGCGAATGTGTATTGACTATAGAGCCTTGAATAAGAACACGATCAAGAATAGGTTTCCGATTCCGAGGATAGATGACATTCTTGATCGATTACAAGGAGCATGAATGTTTAGCAGGATAGATTTGAAAGGTGGGTACCATCAGATCAGAGTCCGGCCAGAGGATATCTATAAGACTGCTTTTAGAACGACATTTGGTCTCTATGAGTTTTTAGTCATGCCGTTTGGATTGACCAATGCTCCTACTACCTTTAATAGGATGATGGATAGAATTTTCCGCCCTTATCGAAGTTTCGTTGGCACATTCTTTGATGATATGATTATCTTTTCAAAAAATGAAGAGGAGCATAGAAAACACTTAGTTACAGTCTTTAATGAGCTTAAGCATAATAGACTGCTCATTAATGGCAAGAAGAGTGAATTCTTTTTTAAAGAGATTCACTTCCTTGGGCACATAGTTTCTAAAGATGGTGTGAAGATGGATGCTGCAAAGATAGAAGCAATTGTCTCTTGGCCAGACTTGAAAACCGTTCATGATGTCCACAGCTTTCTTGGCCTATGCTCTTATTACAGAAGATTTGCAAGACACTTTGCAGAGATTGCCTCTCCTTTACATGCTCTTGAAAAGAAGGATGTCAAATGGCAATGGACTGACAAAGAGAAATCAACATTTAGATGTTTGAGGGGGAAAATGACTACAGATCTAATACTTATTTTGCCAGTTCTGTCTAAGCCATTCGTAGTGCAATGTGATGCATGTGGAAATAGCATTGGTGTTGTATTAATGCAGAATGACCATGTTGTGGCATACGAGAGTAGAGTACTTTCTCTCGTTGAAAGGACTTACCAAATTTATGAGAAAGAGTTATTAGTTGTGATCCATGCACTTTCTAGTTCAAAGCACTATTTGCTTGGTGCTGATTTTGTAGTGCAAACGGATCATCAAACACTTAGATACTTTCTTACACAAGCTAAATTGTCAGAGAAACACATGCATTGGGCAAAATTCCTATCTATGTTTTATTATAGTGCATGTGGAAGGCAAGAAGAATATAGTTGCAAATGCTTTATCTTGCAAACCACAGGTGTCAGCTGTTTCAATTTCTTATCACCATGAATTTGATGATATGAAAGAGCAATATGCCGATGACGAAGATTTCTCTGAAATCTATGAACAATTGACCAATGGCCAACATCATGATCATTATGTGTTCAAAGAAGGCTTTATCATGATGCATGGAAGACTATGCATTACAAAACAACTAAGGCCAAAAGTTTTATTAGAAAGTCATGCTCCACCATATGCAAGACATCGTGGTATTGATGCTACAGTCAAAGCGGCAGAGACGTTCTTCTATTGGCCAGCCTTGATATCTAATGTTGATGAATATATGAGATCTTGCAATAACCCTAGTTGCAATGACATTCTATGAATATATGAGACAGAAGGCACCAGGGTTATTGCAACCACTGCATATTCCAAAAAGGCCATGGGAAGTATTGCCATGGAATTCATTTTTTATCTTCCAAGAACTTCTTCAGGGAATGATGGAATTTGGACTATCATTTGCATATTCAACAAATAGGCACATTTCATTCCTGCAAGGAAAAAGGTTAAGTTAGAACACATGGTAAAGATATTTATACGTAATATCTTCAAGTACCATGGAATGCCACAGTCAATTGTCAGTGATAGGGACCCAAGAATGACTAGCTTATTTTGGAAAGCATTGTTTGAAAACATGGGCACTACGCTGAAATTTTCATCTTCTTTCCATCCACAAAGTGATGGACAGTCTGAAGAAGCAAATTCGACTATTTTAGATCTACTAAAGTGTTATGTTTTAGATCATAAGACTTCTTGGGAACACTACTTGCCATTGGTTGAGTATGCATACAATAATGCAGTGTACTCATCTACTAGCAAAGCACCTTCTGAGATTGTGGAAGGTGGAAAGAAACTGCCTCCCATTTTGCAGACAAAAGATAACATTTTTGAAGTAGATCGTTATGTAAAAGATTAGGAAGAAGCATATAAAAAGGTCAAGTATGCCTTAGAAAAGTCACAAGCTAAATAAAAAAGAGCTACTAATAGTCATCGTCGGGAACTCTTGTCCAAAAACAATGATTGGGTCTTATTGCGTTTTAAAAATGCACGTTTGAGAAAACAGAAGGGTAAGAAACATTTGTTTCCAAAGCTGAGTATGCGTTACTATGGCCCTTTTAAGACCTCAGAGAATATCAATGATGTGGCATATGGACTAAAATTGCTAGAGAATTGGAAAATTCATAATGCATTCCGTGTGAGCCTATTGAGACTATTGAGGCCTTTTATTGGTGAAGTGCCAGAAGATATGGTTTAAGAGGAACAACCTTAAGTAGAGGAATTAGATGAGATTCTAGTTCCTGAGCAGATCTTGGCACATAAGGATAGGAAAGTGAAAGGTAGAGTTATAAGAAGATTTTTGGTGAAGTTCAAGAACTATTCACCAATGGATACCAAATGGATGGAAGAGGCTGAATTGGCAGATTCACCTCAATTATTGCAACTCTACCGAGAAGCTTTCTTACTAGAATCTACAGTGACTTAGAATGCTTTTTGAAGCAATATACATTCTCTATTGTACAATTGAATACTGCATCTCATTGAATAATGCACAATGTATGGTTTACACTTAGCATTAACATGTGTATCATTGAATGAAATCTCAGTGCTTTGAAGTTGTATTTGTTACACTTCAGTTGAATGATTATACATGTTGTGACACTAATAGTTCAGAGATACGTGCTATCGCCCTGTGTTGCATCCGGAAACATGTATATTAGAAAGGCTCCTAGTGATCATAGTTGGATATAAGATGTGATCCTCCACCTATGTGAGACTTGAACTTGCAATGGCACAAATGGTAGTGGGAAAACTCCTACCATCGCCCCGTGTCATCTGTTAGCAAGTGATACATGCGATGGCACTAATAACATGGAGAATCTTGTTATCATCCTATATCATCCGTTAGCATGTGTGGCATGCAATCGAGGTCGCTTGATTCTTTCAAGAGAGGGATATGTCACCGGGTGGTGATACTTTTTGCAGTTGCTTTCCTTATTTACTTATATAAATATTTTATTTTTCTTTTCTTTAGTTACTGTTGCTTTTTACCCCCAAAGTTCTCTTGGATTAAGCCGGGATCTTTGCATGGTCAGAAGAGGCAGCCATTGGGACAAATTGAACTAACGGTTTGTCTGAGCCTTAGGACCAGTTCCATATTGAATGGGCACTGAAGAATAGAATGCCAATGGTTTGGGACTATGTGCTTAGCTACCGGAGATTGGTGCAGGACAATGAACCTGGCGAAGACAGAAGATGCACATGTGAGAATGCTCGCAGAATAAAAATCATCGTAACTAAGCCACATTACACTTTTTGATGTGGTTGCAATCATAAAAGTTGCTCAAAACAACTTGAGAAATGTAGAGGTCACCACTCCTAAAATTTAGGGAGTTACTATTTTTGGACCCCAGAATCTGTTCACGTCATTATCTTCGTTTTTCCACGAGGATTAATTCTCTGGTCTGTGCAAAGATCAAATTTTGCACCAATCATGGAGAATTTTAGGCCGGAAGGTTTAAATGGAAAAATTGTTACATGTATGCCATGTGGCACAAATTCCCGAGAGAGAGAGAGAGAGAGAGAGAGAGAGAGAGAGCATTTTTTTAAAAAACGTAATAGGCATGGGAGGTAGATCTGAGAGTAAAGTTTTGAGGAGCTGAGGGCAGATTGCTACATCAGCTATGGAGAGTACTTCTTCGTCTAACTCATGTACGAAGGTAGAGCTTGCTCCCTCTGGTCAACTCTCTCTCTATTCTCAAAAGGAAATGCCATGCATGATTGACTGATTCCATCGAAGGTACAATTATGTGTTTTCTTTGCACTTTTCTGAGGCAAGAACCTCACTGTCCAGGTTCAAGAGCAGCTGTTGGCTTTTCCAATGCAAGAACTAAAGCAAGTGATGACCATGCCACACAAGAACAAGATTTTTCAGTTCTGATTTAGTGTTATTTGTGGGACTGTTTTACTACTGGAATGATGCTTTCCTAAAAGGGATGTTGAAGGGATGTTGTTCTGGATATGCTGGAAAGTAAGAATAGTGAATACAGAGTTCTACAAACTGCAATTCTGCACATGAATCATTGAGTTATGGTCACAGCAAATGCTTTCCTAAAAGGGATGTTGTTCTAGATATGTTGGACAGTAAGAACAGTAAATACAGAGTTTTGCAGACTGCAATTCTACACATGAATCATTGAGTTATGGTCACAGAAAATGGTTTCTTAAAAGGAATGTTGTTTCGGTCATGCTATACCGTTCTTATGTAGCTGAAATTTACTCGAAAAAGATGAAAACCAACTGTTCACAGGTTATGTATTTTGAAACATTTCAGTTTTGTAACTTTTCATCTTTTAATTGATAAAGAAATACCGAGAGAGGCACCGGTCTTCAGGGCCAATCTGGAGTTGAGCAAGGGAGTGAGGTCTCTATTTGTGTGTGTGTGTGTGTGTGTGTGTGTGTGTGTGAAAAGACCAAGTGTTAATTGAAGGAACTACCGCTTTATGTGAGTCTTAGACCGGTTTCAGGTGCAGCTGTCTCAAGCAGTCTGCAAGTCAGGCATGACCTGTTTCAGGCACGCGACAGTCAATTTTCAGTCAGGTGACACCTTTTTCAGGTCAGTGCACGTCAAGCGAAGCCATTATAGGTCAGGCACAGGTCACACATGTAGTGAGACAGGCAACGGGCTGTTCCAGGTCAAGCGCGGCAATTCACGTTTTTTTTCTGGTAAAAATCACGTTTTCTTTCAAAGGTTCATCCTTTTAGGCAAATTTGTGAGCTGTCACGTGCTGCTAAGCAAAAATTGAAGAATCTCAAAGATTGTGTATGCATTTACTCCCTGAATTTGGGGCTTCTGATGTATGCTTGGAGATTTTACTCGGTGAGTAAAATTTGTGAAATTTGCACACATTTGGAGCTTAAATTTTGCAGTTTTTCATGTACTTCTGGGAATTACACAATGACAAGTACTATTTCTTGAAATTTTGATACATTGGGCCCCGTGCAATTTGGGGCTTTTGCAAAATTTACAAAATTTGTGTCAAATTTGGTCTTGAAATGCACTTGTGGTACAATTTCTATGCAAATTGAGCACATTGGACCCCGGGCAAATTTGGGGCTTTTGCAAAATTTACGAAATTTTGGCAAAACTAGCTTGTGAAATCTACTCAAGAGTTATGTCTAATGCAATTTAAGCAATTTGAGCAAAGGAATTTTGGGGCTTTTGACCGTGTGGGTCAAATTTGTGCCCATGGATAAATTTGGGGCAAATTTCATAGCTAAAATTTGGGGCATTCTCATGCAATTTGATGTATTAGCCCGAGGAATAGCTGCAATCAATTGTGTGGTGCAACACACATTTTGTGACTCTGAAAATTGATTTGCTGATCTGAAATTTCTGCAATCACTTGGTTTTTCATTGCTGGTTTATACTTGTTTTGTACCTTGGTCATTTGTGTGATAATTGGGCTTGTATTTGTTGACTTTTGAGTCATTTTTGGGCTATAAATCATGGCTGGCAGCGGTGATAGCAACACTCTCTTGCATCAAGAAGCTTGAGCGTGCATACAACTTTGTTGTATGGCAGAAGCAGTGCTATAATGTCTTGGTGCAAAAGAAACAGGTGAAGCCCATAAAGACAGAAGGGGTAAAACAAGCAACTATAGATCAAGATGAATGGGATGAGTTAGATGAGCTTGCATGCTCTACCATAGAGCTTTCACTGTCAAACACTCTACTATTTAACATAAAGAAATTGAATTCTGCTTATGGCATGTGGCAAAGACTTGAGGATTCATATGCTCAGAAAAGTGCAACAAAACAAGGTTTATTGGTTGAAGAAATTGATGGACCTTCGTATGAAGAAAGGTATAGCCATATCTATACATTTGAATGAGTTATAACTCTATTTTCAGCCAATTGGTTGCTTTGAAGTTCAACATTGATGAAGAGATCAAGGCAATATTTTTGCTATGCACTTTGCCTGAAAGTTGGGACACTTTTAGGACAGTAATGAGTAACTCCAATGCCATGCTGTTATATTCAGATGTGGAGAACTCTTTACTCATGGAAGAGCTAAACAAACAAATTAATTCAACAAGCAAGTCTTCCAATGCATCATTGTATACTAGATGCAAATCCCAACAGAAGGGCAAGTCTGAAAACAAAGCACGCAACAAGTCTCGTGGAAAATATGTAGAGTGCCATCATTGTGGCAAGAAAGTGCACTTCAAGTGGGATTGCTTGAAGTGGAAGAAAGATAAGGGCAAGGACAAAAGCATTGATGATAGCAAAGACGAGAAAAAGCACAGCCAATATGCAAAGAAGAGCAATGTGAAGATAGAGGAAGTCAATGTAATCAATCACGAGAGTGATAAGTAACTCCAATGCCATGCTGTTATATTCAGATGTGGAGAACTCTTTACTCATGGAAGAGCTAAATAGACAAATTAATTCAACAAGCAAGTCTTCCAATGCATCATTGTATACTAGATGCAAATCCCAACAGAAGGGCAAGTCTGAAAACAAAGCACGCAACAAGTCTCGTGGAAAATATGTAGAGTACCATCATTGTGGCAAGAAAGTGCACTTCAAGCGGGATTGTTTTAAGTGGAAGAAAGATAAGGGCAAGGACAAAAGCGTTGATGATAGCAAAGACGAGAAAAAGAACAGCCAATATGCAAAGAAGAGCAATGTGAAGATAGAGGAAGTCAATGTAATCAATCACGAGAGTGACAGTGGCAAAGATATACTCTTTGCTTTTTCTTTTAGTCCATAGTCATTGATTGCAAAAAAGCCACTCACAATGTGGTGTCACATGGAATGAAGCATATGAATCAAGAATCCAAGTGTGCATGTCATCATCAAAAGCCACTCACGGTGTCGTGTCACATGGAATGAAGCATATGAATCAAGAATCCAAGTGTGCATAGTCATTGATTGCAGATTTTGATGATGACATGCACACTTGGATTCTTGATTCATATGCTTCATTCCATGTGACACCACACCGTAAGTGGCTTTTTGACTATAATGGCGGCAAACATGTTGTCCACTTGGGAGACAACTATGCATGTGACATTGTAGGGATTGGCAGTGTGTAGTTGGCATTTCAACATGGTTCAGTGTTCACCTCGCATAATGTGAGGCATGTACCCCAGCTCAAGAAGAGCTTGATAAGCACAAGGCAACTATATGATGAAAGCTATCACATCACTTTTAGGAATGGCAAATGGAAGATATGTAAGGGATCTAGGATTTTTGCTAAAGGCTCTAAGAGTGACACTTTATATCAATTACATGTATCTAGTGTGCGTGACCATGTTGTCACCATAACCAAGCAGCCAAGTGTGTCTTTGTGGCATAGCCGGTTGGGACACATGAGTCAAACTGGAATGAAAGTGCTTCCTCGTTTGGGTTATTTGCCGTGTTTGAGATATGCTGATTTTAACCATTGTGATTATTGTATATTTGATAAGCATGCCTAAACGTCACATAAAAAGTCTCTTTCATTAAAGTCTTCACCCTTAGAGCTCGTACATTCAAATGTATGTGAGATGCCAAGGTTGTCTCTAGGGGAAATAAATATTTTATCATGTTTGTTGATGATGCTACATGCAAAGTATGGGTTTATCCAATTTTGCTGAAAATATGACCAACAAGACATTAAAGTGCCTTCACTTTAACAATCGTGGAAAAAATGTGTCAAAAGCATTCCAAGCCATTTCTGACAGCAAAGGGATAAAGAGGGAACTCACTAACCCTCGTAATCCACCCCAAAACGGTGCTGCAAAGCATATGAATAGGACTATTCAAGAGAAGGTTCATACCATGCAGTCTCATGCTGCATTACCCCATGGATTTTGGGTAGAGGCTGTTATGGCAATCGTACATTTGATAAATCGGTCACCAAAAAGGTCTTTGGGGGAGAGCGTCCCTCAAGAAGTGTGGTCGGGCAAGCCACCTTCATATGCACACTTGAGAGAGTTTGGTTGCGAGGCATTTGTGCATATACGCAAGGAACAACACAGCAAATTGGAGCCAAAATCCTATAAATACATTTTCCTAGGATATGGTGATGAGGGTTGAAATGGGATACAGATTATGGAATCTCGAGAAAAGGAAAATTGTACGCAACAATGATATTATCTTCCGGGAAGGTCGTATGCATAAATAGCCCAAAAAGACTAAGGAAGTCAAAAGGATTGTAATCTGAGAAGAAATACTTGGACAGCACAAAGTGCCCGATGTACAACAGCAAATATCTGTTGTATATGACCCTATAAATGCAAGGAATGATGCCGAAATTGATCAGCAAGAACTTGCCTATGATATATCACAATTTCAGTAAGAAAATGAGCCATTAGAACAGCTGGAATAGGCAAGGCAGCATGCTGAACCATTTGAATAGCAAGCTGTTAATGCAGATTTGCAAGTTGAATAGCCAGCAAACACTAATCATTGGGTTAGTAGATCGACTAGAAATACCAAACAGCTGGATAGGTTTGTTCTTGGTGCAAACTATGTTGCTGATTATGTCATGTTGACATACTGTGGTGAACCAGCATGCTTCAAGGAAGCAATGGACAGAGAGGATAGCAAGAAATGGTATAAAGTTGTGCTATCAGAGAAGAAATCTCTAAAGAAGAATGGCACTTGGGATTTGGTTCATTTGCCCAAGGGGCAGAAAGTCCTACCATGCAAATGGGTTTACAAAATGAAGGTCACTTCTAGTTCCTTGCCACAAGTACAAAGCACGGCTTGTTGCAAAGGGGTACAAGCAAAAACATGGGATTGATTTTGATGAGATCTTCTCTCTTGTAGTCAAGATGACTACTTTGCAGACTATATTGGGCTTGGTTGCATGTAAGGATATAAGACTCATACAGATCGATGTAAAGATTGTTGTCTTACATGCTAATCTGCATAAGAACATATATATGCAACAGTTAGAAGGTTTTGTGGCAAAGAAAAAGGAAAAGATGGTATGTAAACTCAACAAAAGCTTGTAAGGGCAGAAATAGTAACCGTGTGAATAGTATCACAAGTCTGATACATTCATACAATCTCAAGGATTCAAAAGGAGTCAAGTGGATATCTGCTTATATATCAAGAAGGGAACAGATGGCAACCTTATTATGTCAGTTTTGTATGTGGATGACATGTTGATTGTTGGTAGGGTTGTTCATGCTTTGGACACATTGAAGCAAAACCAACACAACAATTTTAACATGAAGGATCTTGGTGAGACAAATCACAATCTTGGCATGCGTAAATCGAAAGGTCTTCTTTATTTGTCATAGCAAGAGTATGTATCAAAGATTTTGCAGCATTTCAATATGTAAGGGGGGAAAGCAATTGGCGTACCATTGCCTCCATATGTGAAACTTAGTGCAGAGGACAGCCCTACATCTAATGATGGAATGGCTGAAATGGCCAAGATTCCATATGCTTCAGCTATGGGTAGCTTGACGTATGCTATGGTTGCTACACACCTTGATATAGCATTTGCAATGAGAGTGGTTAGTAAGTACATGGCACATCCTAGCAAAAAGCATTGGGAAGCACTAAAAGGTATCGTGAGATATCTTAAGGACACAAAGGATTTGTGCATCTGCTTTGGAAAGTAAAAGGCATCCGTCATTGGCTTTATGGATACAAACTATGTTGGTCATATTGAATGCAGAAAGTCTACTTCAAGGTATGTATTCACCTTCACAAGGGAAGCAATTTCCTAGATCTCCAAGCTATAGAAGTATGTTGCATTATCTACTACAGAGGTAAAATATGTGGCTACGACTAAGGCATGCAAGGAGGCTTTACGGCTTTCGCGTCTGGTAGGAGAGCTTGGCATTACCGAGATCCATGTCCTCCATTGTGATAATCAGAGTGCTATCATGCTAGCACGGAACCCTGTCTTTCATGCAAAGACGAAGCACATACACGTAAAGTCTCAACTTATCAAGGATGAACTTGACAGCAAAAGCATTGAGCTTGTCAAGGTCCATACAAATAATAACCCTGCAGATCTTCTCATGAAGGGTCTTCCAACAGAGCGATTTGCTCATCGCTAACGGATAATGGAAGTTGGATAGTATATGTATTTCAACTTTGTACATACTTAGACTTAGCTAAATCTTTTCCTCAACCTTAAGATACGTTGCCTTTAGGTGGCAGGTTGTTGGGAATAAAGGGCCACTGTGCCTTTTATATGTGCATGGGTATGAATGCACCCTTAGCACTTGTAATTTTATATATCTATCTCAAAAACCTAAAAGAGATACATCTATTGTAACCACACATCATGCATCTCTCTCTCTCTCACTATTGCTCTACTCCTGCTCACGTTTTTCTCTCTATCTGCCATCACCATTTGCTGACCATTGCATCTCCACTGTGTATCGCTCACTTCACATGACTTTTATGTTCCCACTTATCACTAAAGAATGCACTACTTCACAGGGAATTTGGGGCATCATAGACAAATTATCATGTGTTTTGCCGAGCTCACCTTACCATTGTATGCACTCTTAGGGGATTTGACTGCAAGAGAAACATGCTATCAAGGCTTTCACCAATGTATGTCGCTTTATTATCAATACTACAGCTTTATAATTAAACTCATGAAAAACAAGACCTAACCTCTTTGAATCATGATAGCCAACATGGAAAGGTTTCTCAAAATTAAAGTTATTCATAATATATTTTGTTGATCATAAATTTCACTCATATACAACAATAGAAACAATAGGAGAAAGCACTAACCCAAGTATCCAGGTGAATAACCCAATTCGCGGACACCGTGAAGCCATGGAGGTGGATCTTTATCCTAAAGAAAGATAATTTAGACATTAGCTTGACTAAGATGTACCTTCAAACTAGATGTCTTGCACCAATACACAAGCATCACAATAAACAAAAAGAACCTCCAAGCTACGAATTTTGCTTAGTAAATGATAACATGCTTTATCCAAATGTGTAGTCCTTTTGAGTATAATACCAATAATATGGATTATTATCAACATGCTTACATAAATCAAAGTTAGAATGTTGATTATTATCAACATGCTTCAACCATCCCATGACTTCATTATTTACTTTACAATAAAATCTCTTTTGGTACATTCACAAATTGTACTTACAATATGATAAACATTCGAAAAAAGTCACATAATGGAATCAAGTCTTGAAGTAAAAAGGGTTGTGAGTAGGACTTTGGGTTGCTTTCTCTAAGGATCATGGTACAATCCATTCTGCATATGTTTTTCTATAGACATGTATAATTGGCATTATGGCTAGAAATACTTAAGAGGTTTTAAAATTGAACCACTGCAAACCAAATGGATCCTACTTTATGGATCTAGAAATCTTGCATAGACATGCTAACTATCATAGCTACTCTAGAGAGTTTGTATGAAGCAGGTTGGAGATGGGCTATGGTGTTGAACTCTCTTAATGTTGTTAGAAATATTAAACTATCCATATTGGACATTATTGAAATGATAGTGGTGTTGTTTGAGCTGCACCAAAATGATTGTTGACATTAGAGTGTAAACCATTATCCTAATGCAATTTAGAGTTCCACAAGTCCTTATGGAGCGATCTGCCCTCCAAGATGGTTCCGCAATGAGTGAAAGTACAACTTATGTTTAGGTCAAGGGTTGACCTAACCAACCTTCCACCAACTAACTAGAGTTAGGTTTATTTTACTCTAGAGCCTAGTGTCACTACTTTAAGTTTCTAAGACTCTAGGTGTACATACCTTACATTGACACTTTAATAAGTGTCCACACCACACAAATTACATCGGGCGTTGCCCATAGAATCGGCAAATTCTAACACCCCCCTACAGTGCCAATGTGATGAAGTACAAGGATGATCAATCACCAAAGGGTGACAAGTTTAATGAGTTTCGAAATGCCTCAAACTTCTCATGCGGTAGTGCCTTGGTAAAAATGTCTGCAACATTTTTCTGTGTGGGTACATACATCAAGTTGATCTCTCTTGCATAACATCTCTCTCTAACATAATGGTAATGCACCTCTATGTGTATCGTGCGAGCATGAAACACAAGATTTCGTGCTACTGCAATAGCACTCTGACTATTAGAAAGAATGGGTGTAGGACCCTCCAATGATAAATGTAGATCAGCCAACAATCTGCGCAACCATATACATTCCATTGTTGCCGTGAAGGTTGCCCTGTACTCAGCCTCACAAGACGAGGTAGTCACTATAGG
Organism: Lygodium microphyllum; assembly: GCF_053477565.2. Taxonomy (NCBI): domain Eukaryota; kingdom Viridiplantae; phylum Streptophyta; class Polypodiopsida; order Schizaeales; family Lygodiaceae; genus Lygodium; species Lygodium microphyllum. The sequence continues at coordinate 5,411,249 of NC_141164.1, read as the reverse complement.
TTGTTTCTTACTTAGCCATGAAATGCATGAACGGCCTAGAAAGAAACAGTGTCCACTAGTAGATTGCCTAGTGTCAGCATCACCAGCCCAATCTAAATCACTATAAGCATGTAAGTGCAAGTCTCTCCCCCTAGGAAATAATAATGCATGTGACTGAGTACCTTGCAAATATCTGAAGATCCACTTAACAACTTGCCAATGTATGATCCGTGGGCTATGCATATACTTGCTCACCTGAGATACTGCATATTGAATGTCAAGGGGGTGTGTTGCAAAGATAAATAAGACAGCTAACAGCCTGGCTGTAAATTGCAACATCAGACATCTCTTCACCATCATGCATAGACAGCTTTAAGCCAGGCTTTGTAGGAGTGTACATAGGTTTGCAATATTGCATACTAAACCTGTGTAATAGCTTATCCACATATTGTGACTATGACATGATGATACCATGCTGATTTTGGGTGAATTGAATCCCCAAATAATAGTGTAGGCAGCCCATATCTAACATAGTGAATGCATGTTTTAATTCAGCCTTAAAATCTGCAATTTTTTCTTCTATAGGTCCAGTGAGCAGCATGTCATCTACATAAAGAATGATAATCAGCAAGTCCCCCCCCCCCCCTCATTCTTAATGTATAGAGTGGGAGCAGTTGGACTATTTTTGAACCCTTTGCTAGCCAAATAAGCATCAATTTTGGAGTACCATGCACGAGGAGCCTGTTTGAGACCATAAAGAGCTTTATGCACCTTGTATACCATAAGCTCTTTCCCTTTAACCACAAACCCTGGAGGTTGTGACACATAAACATCCTCATGCAAATCCCCATTCAAGAATGTTGTCTTGATGTCCAACTAATGTATTTTCCAACCATAATTTACAGCCATAGCAATCACACATCTCACTGTACTCATACAGGATGTAGGAGCAAAAGTTTCTTCATAATCTATGCCCTTCTTCTGTGCATAGCCTTTTGCTACCAACAGTGCTTTGTACCTATCAATTGTACTATCGGCCTTGCGTATAAGTTTAAAAACCCATTTTGTGCCAATGGCCTTCTTGCCAGGTTGTAAATCCACAAGATCCCATGTAGAGTTGGTGGCAATAGAGTCTAACTCATCCTGCATGGTCTGTATCCAATGTACATCTTGCTGAGCTTCGTCCAAGGAAGTAGGCTCATCATCATCCAATAGTGAACTCATAACCACATGCTCATCACAATAATTTACTTCCGTAAAATCAATCAAATGTGCCTCCCCTGCATCATTTCTTGCATTTTTAGCAGCCCTTCTAGTGCGTTGAAGTATAGGAGTGCAATGTCCCCATTACTTAGTTTATTTTAATGTGTGTATACATTCCAAAGAAAATTGATTCATATCACAAATTTATTTATTTATTTTTAAATACTAGCTCTAATTATGAAACTAACTATCATTATGAAGACAATTAATGAGGTATTATATGCTAATTCATAGAAGGACTTGGGAGACCCTCCCAAGACTAACTTATTAAAACTATGTTTGTAATATAGAACAACAAAAAAAGAACTAGCCTAGTGGATAGTCACTATCCTAGTGGATAGTCACTTGGTAGTTAAGCGCACTTGGGTGACAACACTATTGGGATGGGTAACCTCCCAAGAAGATTTTTCTATAAGCTAGTAGGAGCTTCTTATGCGCAACCAATGGCGCCAACGAAGCCTTCGTAGCCTGCTGCCAAGTATGCCAAAGTCTATGCCTTGGTCGCCGCCTTAGTATTGAGCCTTGAAGTGACACCCGCCCGATGACGCACCACACAGTGCTCGCCAATAGATTCGTAAATTTTTATCTTCACGTTACAAAAATGAATCTCCCTCTTTGGCGACATCAATGATGTCATCAAAAGCGCTAAAAGAAAGCGTTCTCTCTTTGTCATCGATGATATCATTGAAAAACACTAAAAAAGCAAGCGTCCTCCCTTCTACCCCCCCCCCCCTTGCAAAACTATAAATTGAGGACTTGGGGATGACCAAAAAGAGCGACAAGAGCAATCTTGACGGGATGAGACGCTGATCACGAAGGAGGAGACTCTATTCCACGAGACGAAGAGACATCATTCTGTTCAACCCAAGGAAGGGGATATGCTAAAGGTCTCTCATCCTCTTCTACTCTGATCCGAGAAGAGAAGACACTGAAGAAATCTATCCTATTCTATCATACCTCTACTCTCGTCTCTATTTCACCTACTAGAGAGAGTGAAGTATTGCTCTCCACGAGACGAGAAGAATCATCCACAAGGCCTACATCATTGAATCCCACAATATCCAACATCATCATCGAGAGTCTTACACCCTTGTCAACCGCTACTATTGTCGTGTTCTTCCCCTTCTTCTACGAATCATATTTCCGTCATGGCCCCGAAGAAAAAGAATTCAAAAGCAAAAATCGCAAATGACCCTACTATCATGGAAGCGACAATTGGAGTTGCGAGCATGGGAGTCACTAACAGAGTCACGGGCGCGGATAACAACCCTTTATCAATCGCGATACCACAAGTTTTTCTAAAAAGTTCTATCCAAATAAGATAAGTCTCTTGAGAAATACTGACTTAAGGCCAAGAAAGTTGGTTACAAGAACTGGGAAGTTAGAGACCCCAAAATCTAGATACCCCTAGTTAAATTCCAAGGGGAGGATTTCATTATGTGAAACTCAAGTATCAATTGCTACTAGAATTAAGCATCACTTAAAAGTTGCATGATTGATTGAAATCATAAGTGCTTGCAAACATCAATCTTATTTGTGATCTTCTAGATTAGATCATGATTGAATTGAGTATTGAAACACATAAAAATTGAGGAGCCCTATACCTCCCCCAAGGATAGATGCTGAATCCCCATACCAAGAGGGAATGTTTTTACTGCCGCGGAAGCATGGACACGCTCCGATGGCGAGGTCTCCCAACAGGGATCATATTAAGTAGGAGGTGGATAGGGTGCCAAGGGGGCTTTGGTTAGTAAATCCCTTTTCGCACCTAGGAACTACTTGGTCCCCTGTATAGCCCGAGTTCTACTTGGGACACCTATAAATGTTAGCCATAGGTGGATTTGATCTTGGTGACGTGCAAATGCGTCGGATGAGGCAGCACGTGAAATTGTAATTTTTCTCTTATATAGGCAAGAGAACACACATTATGAAATATAATTAATGAAATTGTTTTCTTCCGATTGTATGTCCACGAGTAAATTACATAAACAAACAACTCTGCATAAAAGGATTTTAATTAATGAAGCTGTTTCTATATGTTTCACGTAATGTGGTAGATACTTAGATAATTAAGAACTTCCATAGAGGGAAGCGGGTGGATGGATTCCCAACGAATCTAGTCCTATGGCAGGGTGGTCTCAATTAGCCGAGAGGTTTTCCCAAAAACAAACACTAGGAAGAAACTCTAGAAAGGGCCGATTTGCTGACTTACTAAGGGTTTGGTCTTAGAACTCGAACTGTAAATTATCTTAGGGGAAAGGTACGAAGGCTATGCCAGAGCACTGCGACAGATTTCATAAATCCTTAGTCTGCTACTGGAAAAAAGCATTGTACTCCATGAACCAAGGGTAATGGCAGTCGCTCCTTCCAGACAAGAAGCCTCTCGAAGGACGCCTCCGAATATGAGTTAGTTGTTGATAGGTGGCTGTTAGGTCAATTAGGAACCTTCAGGTCAGTCCTCCGTGGGTAACGGCAGGGCGCTTCCCTTGCGGGGTAGACCTAGGGTTAACTAGCCGGACAAAATCCAATCATTTTGATTAGAGTACAGATAGCGACGGCTAGAAGGTAAACTCTGGGTAACTACTAAAACGTTATCTATCAAGAAATCAAGGCGGGTACATTACAAGTGGTATCAGAGTAAAAAGAAATCAAAAAAACTTGGTAAATATAGCATGAGATGTGAGATGTTTTCTCTTTCTCTTGCTGATATGTGTTTTTTTTTAAATCATATCACAGAGAGATGAAGATTGGAAGAAATTCCTAGTCTTCCGAGCATTGTTTACATCGGCAATGCATTCTACGGATAATGGATAGAGAATGCAAGTAATGCAAATTCTGGATCGCATCTACGATCCTTCTCCACTATACTGAAAAAGACGTTGGATGATAAACGGTGGAATTTATTATATCAACGCAAACCGTCTTGCCTTCCTTCAAACCAATTTGAAGAGGATAAGATGGATGGAAAACCTTAAAGTCGTGAAGGTTTATTTATTCCATGAAGCCAGAGTGAATTCAACTTTATTCACTAGAGGCCGGGAGGTTAAACTAAATCGATATATTTACGAGGAAGTGATAAAGGTCATCCCAGCGGACCGAATCATAGTTATTGGCCGCTCTAAACGCTGCAATTACGTCAAAGATGGACTTCTTGATCTTTCTTTAAAGTACCGATTTTTAGATATCCATTCTTCAAAGCCCGATTATTACCCAATGGATATATCCAAATGCCATGCCTAGATTGTATTAGGGAAATCTTCTCTTCCAAATAACCAGCCATCCCAAAATAAACCATGTATTTATCCCCTACAGCAAAAGAAATTATTTTGTCTATCCATTGAATATGAAATTGGTTACCATTCTAGCAATTAAGAATTATGAAATTGGTTACCATTCTAGCAATTATGAAATTGGTTACCATTCTTCAAAGCCCGATTATTACCCAATGGATATATCCAAATGCCATGCCTAGATTGTATTAGGGAAATCTTCTCTTCCAAATAACCAGCCATCCCAAAATAAACCATGTATTTATCCCCTACAGCAAAAGAAATTATTTTGTCTATCCATTGAATATGAAATTGGTTACCATTCTAGCAATTAAGAATTACGAATCAGTAGATATATCTGAAATCCATGGTTAGATTCCTTAAGTTCATTCAAAAAACTCTATCATGATGTAACCTTCTTTGAAAATTTAATATAAAAGCATTTCTATCCTTCTAAAAATGATTTCTCTTTTGAAAAGATACGAGCAAATTGTATGATAACATTCGTAGAGCTAACTAGAGAAAATCTTACAATACCACAGGAAGCTGTTCCTACCCTTAATGCTGCTGATATCCAAGAAAAAAAGTTCTTGCTTAAACAAATCAAACCACCTGAGTTTGATGGCCAAGGCAAAAACATCGAGGTTGAAGCAGAAATATGGGTTGAGTCCATGGAAGATTATTTCATTGCTACTGGAATTACCCCAGCTAATCAAGCAATGATCGGCAAGTTGAAGCTAACACAAGAAGCCCGAATTTGGTGGAAACAATGGTGTAAAGACCAAGGAATCTCCGAAGCGTCTGTTAGTTGGGACATATTAAAGAATGCAGTGCGAGGCCGGTATCTTCCGCCAACATACCGCACATAAAAGATGAATGAACTCTTTGGTCTAAAGCAACTTAAAATGACACTGGAAGCCTATTACTCCAAGTTTGTAACACTTCTCAAGTATGCACCATCTATGGACATTGCGCAACAAGTATCCAAGTTTTGCCACAGATTGGATGATCCCCTGAACACACAACTTGGAGCAATGCGTCCATCTGACCTCCAAGATGCATTGATAAGAGCAAGACCGATTATACAGGAACTCCAGTCCAAACCAAGAAACAATAAGCCTTGGAATAATAAGTTCCAAAACAGAAATATAGCTAGGGGCTATGCAAAAAGAGCCCAAGGTCAATTCTAATCTACTAATAGCAAGAAGGCTAAGACATCGGCAGTGGAGAACTTTACTGGTGGTAATAAGGATACTTTGAGGTGTTATGATTGCAAGAACCTGGCCACATCCAAAGGCGATGCCCAAAACTCAAACAAAATGAACGCCAAAGCAAGTTCCGTAACAACCAAAGCTGGACAACCACAACTAGAGGAAGAGTTGGCAGCATAACCCTCAAGGAAGTAGAAGATGATGAAGGTCCCACCTTGGAAACCGATATGGAGAAAGCGAGCATTCACGCCTCTCTCAACAAGAAGGGACCAAATTGACAATTCTCAATGATTCAAACACCATCAACCTACAACGGTAAACCCTTTAAATTTTTTATTGATTGTGGAAGCACACATTCATTCATATCACCAAGGTGTGCTTGAAAACTAGGCATATACACAATGCATGCACCTGGGCTAATAGTTGAGGTAGCTGATGGAAAAGAAGTTTCCTCAACACAACGCAATGAGCCTGGGAACCTATGAGTGCCTATTAGGAATGGACTGGTTAATTCCCAATGACGCTCATATTCATTGTTAATTGGACCAAGTCACATTCTTGAATCTTGTAGGACAACAAGTGACCACACAAGGAGAAGCAGAAAAACTGAAGATTCAATTAGCGAACGCTTCTCAAATCGCTAAAGGTTTAAGAAAAGGCTCACCTATATACCTAATCAAATTAAATAAGACTGAACAGGATAAAGAAACCGAAGATTTAACTAAACTTCCACTACAAAGAGAAGTCAACCACGAAATCAAGCTAGTACCAAGAGCTGCACCAGTTGCAAAACGACCATATCGAATGTCCATTCTGGAAGCCATAGAACTAAAGGAACAACTCAAACAGCTCTTAGATCAGGGATACATTAGACCCAGTAACTTACCCTAGGGAGCTCCGATGTTATTTCAAAAAAAAAAGGATGGGACTCTCCGTCTCTGCATTGATTATCAAGGGCTAAATCAGGTAACAATCAAGAATAAAGATCCGATTCCAAGGATCGACGAACTACTTGATCAACTACAACGAGCGAAGATTTTCTCCAAGATTGATCTCAGATCAGGGTATTACTAGATCAAAATTAAGCAAGAAGATATTCCAAAAACCGCTTTTAGCAGAAGGTACGGTCATTATGAGTTTATCGTAATGTCATTTGGATTAACCAACGCCCCTACTACCTTCAACAGATTAATGCAAGATATATTCAAACCTTATCTTGATGATTTTGTCCTTATATTCTTTGACGACATCTTAACATATTCCAAGGATGAAAAAAGTCACGAGTCACAACTGCGGACAGTTCTTGAGACAATGCGGACTCACAAGCTATATGCTCAGAAAAAGTGTGTGTTCTTCAAGAAGCAAATCGAGTATTTAGGGTTTATAGTTTCAATAAAGGGAATTTCAATAGATCCAGCCAAGGTCAAGGATGTACAAGATTAGCCGCCTCTAACCACTGTAAGCGAAATTCATAGATTTTTGGGCTAAACAAGATGGTATTGGATCTTTATCAAGAATTATGCCTTGATTGCTGCACTCCTCACCGACCTACTCAAGAAGTAGGTTGCCATTAAATGGACCCAATATGAGCAGTCAGCCTCGATCCTCAAACTATCCGATCTTAACAAAGAATTCGAAGTGGTGACCGATGCAAGCTCTCTTGCTTTGGGATGTGTACTCATGTAGGAAGGACATCCAATAGCATGTTCCTCTAGAAAATTGAAGACTCACGAGAGAAATTATGCTACTCGTGACTTGGAATTACTTGCAATTATCC